>NC_045792.1:95875221-96187224 GCF_009873245.2 Balaenoptera musculus | reverse complement strand
TGATGTTTTCAGATGATGCCTCCTGGCCCCTTTTGTTCTAAGTGGTGTTTAAACTATGGTCCGATGGAACCCTCTTGTTGTTTTGTGTCTGTGAGTGGGTGGGGTGCCTTGAGGGGGACGAAGGGAACAGGACAACCCCTCCACAACTGGCTGCACCTGGGGTACCTCAGGTCTCTATTTCATACACTGGAGATGCAGGTGAGGGTAGAGACCATACGCTTCTTTCCATCTCCCACTTGCCCAATATTAGTGCTCTGTGAAAGAACTTAAATGAATGACTGTCCTTCGTAAAGGCCCCAGAAAACGTGCAGGCATGACGTTAGTCTACGCTGTGACCCAGATGCTACTTAGCTTTTCCTTTTTCTTCCTAGTGGCTGACTTGTGGACAGGAAGGGAGGGTCAGTTACCTAGGAGTGTAAAAGAAAACCTAAGCCAATTCCCCACTCCCTGCCCCCTTACTCTTGACTCCTATTTGCCACATTTGTATTCCTCCTCCAGTTGGTGACCTTGGCTACCAACCTCATTCAGCTGAGGGGTCCCCAGACCCGTGCACTGTGCCTGAGTGGACCCTCAGTCAGTCCTGTTGAGGTTTGTGCTCCTGTGCACCCAGGCCACCCCTAGCAGGCTCTCTGTCCTGTAAGACCTAAAGCATCTAGCCCAGCACTTGGGCTGCTGTGGCTGGCATTTAACGAATGTTCAGTTTCCTTCTCTCGACCCCATTCCCTCAACTGGCAAAAGTCTTCTTTTGAGACTCAGGAACCTGAGATCTCAAGCACACCTGGATATCTCTTGAAGAGAGAGACTAATAATAAGAACCCCTCTCAAGCTCTGTGGCGATGACAGCCTGGTGGCCCCTCCCCTGGGAGGGCAGCAGGTGTGGGAGGGGGAAGAGGAGGGTGGGTGGGAAGGCCAACCAGTGAGAGTAAAACGATGGACAGGAAAAACTGGGCCAGTGCGGGCCTCTCTCCGCCCCCCGCCCCCCTTTTTTTCCACTCCCTTTCAGACTAATAAGATTTTTTTTCCAGATGGAAAAAAAGGTCTCCCCAGACACACCTTTGCCCTGTTTACAAATGGGATTCAGGTGTCTCTGATACATAAGCTCCAGAGCCACTGATTAAATAGCCCTGTGTCTGCCCAACCTGCAGGCGGCTCCCCAAAGCAGAAATGATGATTCCATGGGAGGGGCTGGGCACGCCTCTGCCACGGAGAGGCTGCTTCATGTTGGGGCAGGGCCTCGGGCGGGGAAGGCTATGCCTTGCCACGGGAGGGTGGGAGGCCTCAGAGGGCACATCTTGTGTTATGCACGTTCTGGCTCCCTAGGCCTCAGAGTCTGGCCCTGAGAAGTCAAGGCAGACATGGTGAAGCTGCCTCCCCCTTGGGAGGGAGGCAACACGGGCCACCAACACGGGCCAGCTCCTATGTGGCTTTACACTGTAGGGGCAGGAGAGGCTGGCCACAGCTAGCTCTGGCTTACCTAGGGCTTGGTTGATCCCATGATGCTTTGAGAGGGCCACAAGGAATCCATAGAAGGTCAGTCTCTGAACGTTGCTTAGGACCTCTTTGACGAGTGCTGGGGGTGGGCAGCTAGAAGGGAGAATACAGATGCCAAATTCAAAGATTAGTGAGTCTGAGTGCCATCTTTTCATCCAAACCTTCAGGCTTAGGGGATGCCCAAAGCCAAGACCGAGGGATCTGCCTACCCTGGGAGCCCTAAGACCCTGGGGAGCATGGCAGATCTCCAGGAGCAAGGCCTTGATTGTGAACAGAAAGGCTGGCATGTTCACTAACTGGTGCTTCACTGGCAGGGGTGGGAGTGGGGGAATGGGGAAATGGCGCTGGGCAAGGCCTCCTCCTGGAGGAGACCAAAACTGGCTGCTCTGTCCCCAAGGGGACTTTGTGCTACACAGGACAGCTTAACCCTCCCTTTCTGTAGGGTGAATTCCTCGCACAGTGAATATCTTTTTCCTTCTCTCTAAAAAGTCAAGACCAATCTATCTCCCGGCAAGGAGAAGGGACCCAAGTTGGTCATCTACAGCTGCTCTTGCCCAGGTGAAAGCAATCCTTCCTGTGAGCCACCTGGGAAGACTTTCAGTCAACATCCTGGACTGGGGGCAAATGGCACTGTTCTAATTTATACTATGACCATCAAGGGCCTAAAAGCCCTGGGCCAGTCAGAACAGCCTGCTGGAGATCTGTTCTGGGCCAGGAGCCTGCAATCCTGGGGCTGAGGTGGGGTCTGCGTGCCCATTTCTCACCTGTACTTGTGCCGGTCACACAAGTTCTCCAGGCACTGGCAGAACAGGGACGCCTCCACGCCCTCCAGCATGCTGGCCTCGCCCAAGGTAGGCCGCGGGCGGTGCTGCCCACTGGACGACGTCGGCACAATCACCGTATTGGGGTTCTTGCCTGACAGCAGGTCCTGATAGATGGCAGCCACGCTCTCCAGGAATTCTGGGTACAGGGGTAGAGGGGCATAGGTCAGGCGGGGACGACACACTTGGTCCCCACACAGTGCCCTCCCTTCTCTGTGTGTTAGCTCAGCTCCACACCAGCCTCAGTCCTCAGCGCACAGTGTCCTGGGAGCAGGGGCCCTCGGCCTCATGTGACCACTACACTCATGAGAGATGACACTAATAGGTGTTTCAGCTCAAATGTCCCCTCCTCTGGCAGTTGTTCCTGGACCAGGTGAGACCCCCTGTTACATACTTTCATGCACCCTGTACTCCTCTGTAGTGCTTATCCAGTGACGGGTTTTCTGTGTAACTACTTGTTCACTCTGTCTCCTTGCTGGAATGGAAGATCTTGCATAAAGGCCTGGATCATGCCTTGTCAGCCTTCCTGTCCCAGCACCTAGCACTGTGCCCAGCACATAGAAAATGCTATAAATATTTTTAAAAAATTTTAAAGGGTGAACGTGTGCACGCTCCTGCTGGTAAGCCCCATCTTGTGAGCCACCTGCCTCTCGGACTCAAGAAAGCAGGCTGGGGCTTCCCTGGTGGCGCAATGGTTGAGAATCTGCCTGCTAATGCAGGGGACACGGGTTCGAGCCCTGGTCTGGGAAGATCCCACATGCCACGGAGCAACTGGGCCCGTGAGCCACAATTACTGAGCCTGCGCGTCTGGAGCCTGTTCTCCGCAACAAGAGAGGCCGCGATAGTGAGAGGCCCGTGCACCGCGATGAAGAGTGGCCCCCGCTTGCCACAACTAGAGAAAGCCCTCGCACAGAAACGAAGACCCAACACAGCCAAAAATAAATAAATAAATAAATAAAAGATAGCTTACACTTATTAAAAAAAAAAAAAAAAGAAAGCAGGTTGGAATACCAGTGTGGGAGAGAAAGCTTGCAAGCTGCTAATTTATTAAACATTTGAATTCGTTTTCAAATGTTAGTAGCTGAGCCCTCGTAGATAAGCAGAGACTTATGGCCCATCTCCCAGCTGCTGCCCCATCCTGGGAGCGCTGTGAGAAGAGAGCCCCGACAGACAGCGAGGGGAAGCGGGTCTCCACACGTGGCTGCTCCTTCTCTAGGGCCCAAGAAACTTCAGAGAAATGGGAAATAGACGCCTGGAGCTGCTAAGAGCAGGTGGCGAGACCCCAGCCTCCAGCCCCTGCCTGACCAGGCCCTTGGGCCGCCATCAGGAAAACAGAATGTGGGGCCTGAGTGAGGCCAGGGCTGGCTGGGGCCACCCGTTGGCAGGAAGGCCATGTCCAGGCTCCAAGGACAGCCTTCTGTTTACTGGAAGGGCCTGTTTTAAACAAGTTTGTTTATGGACATAGCCAGCAATTTCTAAATCCAACATTCCATTTGATGCGGCTGTGTGTGAGCTGGTGTGCACTGGCATTCATTCATCTATTTTTATTCCACCTGAGCCCAGAAGGTATTTAAGGGCACAGCTGGTGAGCACTGGGGAGCAGGGCGGGAGAGTGAGAGAGGACTGGCGTGCGCTTATTAAAAGCTGTGTGGGTGGAAAATGTGTGCTCACACATCTGAGTCAGGGCCCAGGGAGAGACCCCCGATCGCAGTGACACAGCAGAGTGGCTGAGCGCGCTGGCTGTGGCGTGGGCCCTCTGCAGGTCTGGGCTCCACCCCCATAAGCGCTGTGTCTTTGGCAGCTTTGCCTCTGTCAGCTTCTCTCTTAAAGGACCTACCTCTCAGGGCTGTTGTAAGGATTAAGGTGCTCAGTGCTATGCCTGGCACACGGTAAGTTTTCGATAGTGAATTTATCGGGTGTTGATCCAGTGGTGTGTATTGTTGTTACTGTCATTATCACTTAAACCGATTCGTTGCGCTGCTGGCTGGAAGCACTGTAGTTTTCTATGTCTTGAGGAGGCTGAGGGAGTCGGCTCTGCAGACTGAATCTTGTGACCACCAGTGAGAACTAGACATCCTGCTGGTGGGTGACCGGCTGTGAAGCACACGACGGAGGGAGGAGGGGAGAAATGCATGCGCTAGGCACACAGATGGAAAGGGCAACAGGGTAGGAGAGGGCACGTGGTCCTGGCAGGAGCCACAGGGGTCCTGGGAGACTCTCACCTGAGTAGTAAAACTGGATCTGGAAGGCAAAAAGGAAATCTGAAAAAGACATCAAGCAGTCCATGGCGTCGTCCATGAGCACAATCCTGAGGGGGAAAGAGAGAGAAAATATGAGAGAGTGCATGTACATGTGTGTTTGGGGGAGCATTCGAGTGAGCTGCTCCTGCGGATCCAGTCTCCCTTGGGACAGCAAGACACTGGGGATGGGGCTCCCCATACAAGCTCCTCCCGGTCACGTCACTTCTCCATCGTTTGGACTCTGTCACCAAACTGAACTGAAGCGGGAGGCAGGCTCCCACTTCAGCGTCTGTGGCACCAGCTAGAGGATGGGACATGGGTGGGGTGCTGACAAGGACAGGGTGCAGCTACAACGCAGCCAAGACCCCTTTTCATACCCTGAAGCAGTAAACACTTTCATCCTGCAGTGAGGACCATTTAGTTCAGAATAAATACAGCTGATCAGAAAAGGCAAAAAGAAAGCCAAGAGGTTTAAAGGGGTCTTGGCAAGTGGCACTGAGATTTAATAAGCTACCAAGGGCCTTCAGAATGGCTACGGGCACTTCCGTGCTGGGACACAGCTGGCACAGAGAGCAGAGGGTACCGCTTGGGGTCTGCACTTGAGAGGGTCCGAGAACACACCCCATCCCGCGACGCCGCGGTGGCCGGTGCTCCTCCACGCACGCTGTCCGCTCTCACAAGCTGACCGCCTCCTGGTGTCTGCTCTCTCTAACCCCTCCGCCTGCGCACCCACCTCGCAGGAAGGAAACCATGTGACCACTAAAGGACTCAGACCAAGGCCACGTTCGTGCTCTGCTCAGGGCCTCACTGGAGAGGACAGGAAGAGAAGAAAGTTAGCACTCGCTGGACTCCATCCATGTGCCAGGCAGGGTGCCAAACTCATCTACTGATGGGAAGCTGGGCCCCCCCATCTGTTTCTTTTCTTTGTTGTTGTTTTTTTTTCGGCTGTGCTGCGTGGCATGTGGGATCTTAGTTCCCCGACCAGGGATCAAACCTGCACCCCCAGCAGTGGAAGCACTGGGTCCTAACCACTGGACCACCAGGGAAGTAACCCCCCCCACCACCTCCCCATCTGTTTTTGACTGGGCCCTATCTTTCCTTTTAAAAAAAAAAACCTTTTATTTTGCTCTCTCGTGCATTTTTCTAATTCTCTCTCCACCTCCCTGGGTCAGAGAGTCCCCAGACTGGCCACTGGATCAGCTCCAGAGAGAGCAGGCATTGCTCACCTCTGGGGAAGGGGCTTTAGAGAGAATATAATGTGAGCGGTGCCCCTGGAATTGTGCCAGGCAGCTGCCCTGGTTTCAGGTCTCCCCGAAGAGAGAAATGGTTCCTACCTCTAGTCTTCAGTTGTAATAATGGTAACGATAGAAACAGGCAATATTAACTGAGTACTTACTTCATGGCAGGCACTGTATAAGGTATTTAACTTATATTAATTAAAATTTATCCCACAACAATCCTATGACGTAGGTCTTGTTGATTATTCCCATTTTACAGGTGAAGAGATTAAGTCTCAGAGCAGTCAGCTTGCTGAGGTCGCACAGCTGGTGAATTTGCTCTACACGTCATGTACTTACTTTCTACTAGGCCTCACTGCCTCTTTTAAAATAAAGATACAGAATATGAACACTTGCATTTTACTTCTCAGTTTATTAGCTGCCTAACTTATCTTTTTTCTTCTCACCTATATCTTAGGGCCTTAACTGTTTCTCATGTATCTCTTGGGGAAGAAAAAAGCTGCCTCAACTACCAGAATTCAACATTAAAATTCCAGCTGGAAAAAAATTCAAGGCCAGAGAGTGGGAGGAAGCAATGCTGCCAACGGCCACAGGAGGGCGTCCTGGTCTCTCCGGCAGAGGCTCCTGGGCCCAAGCGTTGAGCCGTTGGCCAAGTAGTTACCCCGTTTCTCATAACCTCAGGCAGGCGAAAGGGAAGAGAGAGGGCACAAAGCCCAGATTCTGATATCTGGATGGGAAGAGAGAGGCGAGAGAGGTAGAGAGAGGGCAGGTAGTAGGGACTGGGTGACAGAGACACCCAAACTACAGAGGAAGAGTGAGCTCTCCCAGAGCCCCAGGGAGGAGGAGCCAACAGCACCTCCAAGTCGTGCCTTCCCAGGCTCACAGGGAAGGAAAAGGCCCCAGAGGAGAGAAGGCAGTGACCTCTCCTTCCTGCCCCACTCCCGGGACAGCTAAGAACCCGAATGGCCTGAAGTTAATTGCTAGGGAAGAGTGCTGGGCTGAGAACACCCCCAAGCAGGAAACCACGAAGGGGAACCAAAGCCTTTGAAGATGTTACTTGGCTCCTCTTGGTTTATCATCAACCTGGGACCTGGTGCTCCTGTTTATAGCAGTTACCGCCATTTACTATTTCTCTCTTTACCTATTTATTCATTCATTTCATACAGATGGTCCCCGACTGACGATGGTTCAACTTAGGTTTTTTGACTTTACAGTGGTGTGAAAGCAAGAAATATTTGGTAGAAACCATGTTTTGAAATTTGAATCTTGATCTTTCCCTGGCCTAGCGATGCGCAGCACATGCTCCCTCATGATGCTGGGCAGTGGCAGCTCCCGGTCAGCTACACGGTCACCAGGGTGGACGCAGACAGCCATTCTGTACCAGACTACCGTTCTGTTTCTCACTTTCAGTACAGTGTTCAATCAATTACATAATAGATTCAACACTTTATTATAAAATAGGCTTTGTGTTAGATGATTTTGTTCAACTGTAGGCTGATGTAAGTGTTCTGAGCACATTTCAGGTAGGCTGGGCTAAGCTATGATCTTTGGTAGGTTAGGCATAAAAACGCATTTTTGACTTCTGATATTTTCAACTTACAACAGGTTTATCAGGACGTAACCCCACTGAAAGTCGAGGAAGATCTGTATTGCAATATAATTCAAATACCATAAAATTCACCCTTTAAACGTGTACAGTGTGGGACTTCCCTGGTGGCGCAGTGGTTAAGAATCTGCCTGCCAATGCAGGGGACACGGGTTTGAGCCCTGGTCCGGAAGGATCCCACATGCCACGGAGCAACTAAGCCCGTGCGCCACAACTACTGAGCCCACGTGCCACAACTACTGAAGCCCACGCGCCTAGAGCCTGAGCTCCGCAACAAGAGAAGCCACCGCAATGAGAAGGCCGCGCACTGCAACGAGGAGTAGCCCCCACTCGCCGCAACTAGAGAGAGCCTGTGTGCAGCAACGAAGACCCAATGCAGCCAAAAATAAATAACTAAATTAATAAAAATTTAAAAAAAAGTGTACAGTGTTTTTTAGTATATTCACAAACTTGCACAATCATCACCATTGTTTAATTCCAGAAGTTGTAATTCTTGCTGATCATCATGCTCCTGAGACAGGCCCTGCCACGCCAGGGCTTCCAGCCAACTGCCATAAGCATCTTCCTCTCCCAGCCGCAGCCAGGACTGTCAGCTGCAAGCAGGGCCCGCCCTTCCAGCCCCAGACCCGGCTGCAGCTTTCTGTCCGCAGCCATTCTTGACTATGAATGTTAGCTCCCTCTTTTGAGAGGGTGGCAGCCTCCGTGGGAGCAGGGCGACCCTGCGCGTGCTCTGGTTTTGGCCCCTGCTCCTCGGTGGGCTGAGACTCAGATTGGTCAGGAGGGACCAGCAGGGTAGTTGGGGGAGGCAGACAGGCAGCAGGGGCTTTCTTTCTGCGGGACAGGTGGCTGGATCCCAGCAGCGCCCGTGCCTAGGACTGAGGGGTTTTCTTGATCGCAAGCAGTGAGACTGGCTGCCAGAGAAGCCAGTTGGATCTCAGCTGTCATTAACAGCAACACTCCTCTGTTCAGCCAGAAACCTGGAGTCCTCCTGGCATCCTGGACACTCCCTCCCTTGCCTGCCCCACATCAGTCAATCACCAAGTCCTACCAGTCCTCTTCCGGACATTTCTCTTGCATCTGTCTGCCTCTTTCTACTTCCACAGCCCCCATCCAATGCCCACCTCCACCTCT
This sequence comes from Balaenoptera musculus, assembly GCF_009873245.2. Taxonomy (NCBI): domain Eukaryota; kingdom Metazoa; phylum Chordata; class Mammalia; order Artiodactyla; family Balaenopteridae; genus Balaenoptera; species Balaenoptera musculus. Next base: position 96,178,697 of record NC_045792.1, on the reverse strand, counting down.
TCTTCCTGGATAACGGAGCGACCTCCTACCCAGTTTTCTGCAACACTCTTGCCTCCTTCTAATTGAGTATCCATACTGTGGTCAGAAGGATCTTCAAAATGCGAATTTGACCATTTTACAACTCTGTTTGAAACCCTTCATGGGCTTCCCACTGCCCTTAGAGCAAAGTCTCCCATCCTTATCCTGGCTTATGAGCCTGCATGACCTGCCCTCTGCCTCCGCTCACCTTTCTATTCTCATCGGAGGCCCCAGGCAGGGTCCCTCACGATGTTCCAGCCACACAGATCCTTCAGTTCTTCCTTCCTCCTGCCCTCCATGCCCTTCTCCTCACCGACCTGACTGATGCCTCCTCACTCTTCGGGGTGCAGCCACAGAGCACCCCTTTGGGAAGGCGAGGGCAGGCCTCCCTGCTCTGGCTTCCACAGTTCTCTGTGACCCCCTCACACTGTTCGTGTCTGTCTTTGCCCCAGGACTATAAGATCCACCACGTTACACCTCTGTCTCTCTGTTTGCTGCCTGACTCAAGCGCCAGCGTGGTGCAGGGCACACAGTAGGCACTCGGTAAACATTTGTTGAATGAAGGAAAGCATGAACAAATGACTAAGAGAGGCTGCAGTACCCTTTTCTTTTTCCCTGGCAAGGTGACATCTGGATACTACATTCAGCTCTGGACAGTCCATTTAAGAGGAATAAACTAGAGTCACGGAATAGGTAGGTCAGAGTGGTGGAGTCTGCAAACCAGGATATCAGACAAATGACTGCCTTTAGATCCTTTAGCCTGGAAGAGAAGATGAAGGAGGAAGTGAGGCCCCCGACTCTTGAAGGGCTGCCTCTGAGGGAGATGTCACAGGGATCTAGAGTTTGGCTCTAGAAGACTTGAAGATGCCCATCTCTGGGATTATGGCTGCTTTGTGAGGGAGTGAGCTGCTTGTTGCTGGAGATATTCAAGCAGAATACTTCCCAAAAGTATGAAAGAGCTCCTTCTAGCCCTGAGAGAGTGTCATCCCAAGGGTGGACAGAAGTAACAGCTTCTCCTGTTAATGAGGGTTCTGCTGGGGGGAAAGTTTGCTGTTCAGAGGACCGTCGCTGCAGAAAAGTCTGAAAGACTTACAAAAAGGTGCTTTTAGAAACATCATATGCTGCATTGTCCATCTCCAGACTAATGCTCTGACCCATAAAAGTTCTGGGCATCTGGCATTGGAGTCTTGGCAGAACTGTGGGAAAAGGCAGGCAGGAGGCTACAGGTCTGTCTTTGCCTTTGGTGACAGGGACAACCCCAGGCTGTAGGCCCTACAAGCCACCGACAGCTGCTTCACCCTGAACTCAAACTTGTCACCAGCCCCCAGAGGGCTCAAGAGGAGTTTCCTGAAGACAGGTCATCCACGTGTGCTGTTTTCCAGTTGATGGCAGTTGGCTCAAAATCCCTTCCTGCCAGAGGCCTCCTGCTAGCGTGCCAGCTGCGTCTGACACCTGGAGGAGACTGGCCGCCCCTGCTTTGAAGTGGAGCCAGCAGGAAGCTGCTGCCAACGAGAGTCTGTGCAAATCCATTGGATTGTGGAGAGATCCCTGCCGGCCAGGCCTCGAGGCTAGAGGGGGGAACTCTGGGGGAGAAGTAAAGGCACTCCAGTTCAGGCTGGCTCTGAGCAGAACCATGTGAAGGGTGGAGTCCAGGGCAGCGACTGGAATGGAGAAAGAGCACTTGGCAGCGTCTGAGCTACTCCCAAGGGGGCTGGCCGTGCTCTCACTCCCATGCTGACTTCCAACAGCTGGGATGGGCTGGCTGGCTGGGAGTTAAGTGGGTGCCAAGGAAGCAACAGCTTTCAGTCCGAACCTACTGACTTGCCAGCTTCCTATTCCCCCTTAAGGGTCAGTATCCCTGGTCTAGTGGCATGAGCTGTACCTGGTTTTTTGTTTTGTTTTGTTTTGTTTTGTTTTTTGTTTTTGTGCAGTTCTGGGTTAGCAGCCCTGGGATCAAATCCCAGCTCTAGAACTGACTGGCCAAGTTACCTTTTCTTGGGCGAGTTACGTTTTCTCTTGGAGTTTCAGTTTCCTCATCTGTAAAGAGGGGATAATTATAGTTCCTCTTTCATGGGATTCTTGTGAAGACTCAATATGGTGATATACTGTGCCTATTCTATTATTATATACGAGTAATCACTCAAAATAAGTGTTAGCTGCTATCAATAAGTGTTCTAGCTGGTTTCAGGTGATGGAAGAGCTCAAAATAGCAAATAAAAATATAGCTCAGAGGAAGTAAGTGCTGCCAGCACCCGGCCGGGCAGAGGCTCTCAGGCGGAAGCTAGCTATCCTGTTTCAAGTCCACTTTTGGGGGAAGCCAGGCCTAAGCCAGGGCCAGGAAGAACGCTTCCATGACTGAACTTCCTTTGGGAGGTCACATGAGCAGCGTCTTTCATGGGTGCAGCTGAAGCATGTCTCCGAGTCTGTCTGGGATCCTGGGACACCTCTGTGGACTATGTCTTAAAGTCAGGGCCATGAGTGAGGATGAAACTACACCCTGGCCACCTTCTCCAGGTGTTGGCAAGGTTTCCTGTGACACTTCCTCAGGGTTGCCCCTCTTCTGGACTGTGTCGGAGGCACCCTTGTGCCTCACAAGCTGCCTCCAAGTCCAGGCCCTCAAAGCAGCATGGGGTGTCCAGGTCATGGCTCTCCCTGGGCTCTGGCCTGCACCTGCAGGGGGTCCCAATCCCACCTGCCCTGTGGTGCCTGAGAAGCTGGATCCAGAGAGTGTGGGAAGTAGCAACAACTACAGCAACACGGTATTTGTTAAGGGCTTACTTGGTCAGTGCCATACATCTGTCATTGCATTTTCTTCTCACGTTAATCCTATGAGGTGAGATCAGTGGATATCTTTACCGAGAACACGGGGGTTCAGAAACCTGACCAGGGTCTCAAGGAAGAAGCAAAAGAGCTGTAATTCAAACACAGGCCCCTCTGACTCTAACCACAGTTCCCAGGCCACTGCAGCTGCTTCCAGTAAGAAGTGGCAATAACACCTCCTGCTGGTGGCGCTGTCCCTCCTCCCACCCTTGGTGTAGAGCCATGGCCCCCAGGAAGGCTGGAGGCTTAGGCCCGGATACTGCTTCTTCCCTGCAGACACCGTGAAGGCCCCGCTTGGCCACTTCAGCTCCATTATCCTGGTCTCTCCCAAGAAGCTTTACAGCTGGTGGGGGTGGGGGAATGTTCCATGATCTTAGGATAAAAACCCAAATCCAGTGCATGGCCTGTGAGGCCCTCTCTTCTCCCAGTCCCCAAACTCCTCAAACTCCAGGCCCACTGACTCCTCCCAGTTCCCCTAGGTCCTCACTGGAGAAAGAGGGGATTCTTTCCAGGCTGCTTACTTTCCCTAGACGGCCTTCCCCTCTCCCTGCTCCCTCCCTAAATCCTACCCACCCTTTTCACTTTATTTTTTACTTTTTTGGCTGCATTGGGTCTTTGTTGCTGTGCCCGGGCTTTCTCTAGTTGCGGTGAGCGGGGGCTACTCTTCGTTGCAGTGCGCGGGCTTCTCACTGCAGTGGCTTCTCTTGTTGCGGAGCACAGCCTCTAGGCACGTGGGCTCAGTAGCTGTGGTGCACGGGCTTAGTTGCTCCGTGGCATGTGGGATCTTCCTGGACCAGGGCTCGAACCTGTGTCCCCTGCATTGGCAGGAGGATTCTTAACCACTGCGCCACTAGGGAAGTCCCCTTTTCACTTTAAATAAAATATTTAAAACGTCAGAAAAATTACACAGACTAACATAACAAACATTCGTATACCCACTAGCTAACTTCATCAAAACTTCACATTTTGCCATCCTTGCTTCAATGTTTAAAAGCTTTGTAAAATATTACACATATTGATTAAAACACCTGGACACCTGGACACCCTTCCTCATCCCCTTCCTCTACCTTCCTCCTCAGAGATCGTCACTGGGGCTTGAGGGCTTAGCATTCATTCATTTAAACTTGGGCTTGGCATCCCTCCGCATGTTTCCATACTATATTAACTCACACAAATGTCTACATTGTTAAAATATTATGTAACTTTGTTTTGCTTGTTTCCAAACTCTATGCATCATTTGGTAACTTGACATTTTGAGATTCATCAGTGCTGATGCATATATATCTCCCTGCATTCATTTTAGCTGCTGTATAGATTTCCACAGAATGCAGATAACACACTTTGTCCTTTCTACTGCATAGGGACGGGCAGAGGGTTCCACTGGTAGTTATTACAAATAATGCTGCCTGTCTCCTTATAACCAGGCACACTTCTTGAACTTTTAAAGATTTGCCCAAATTGCTTCAAAGTGACTATACCAATTTACACTACCACTAGCAGTTTATGAGCGTTCCCACTGTTCCACATTCTCACCAATACTTGTACTATCTCACTTTAAAATTTTTGCCAATTTGATGACTGTGAAGTGGTATCTCAATTTAATTGGCATTTCCCTGATACTATTGAGCTTGGCCATGAAAATATGCCCAAATGTTTATTAGCTGTTAGGGTTTTCTCTTCTGTATATTATCTGTTTGTATCTTTGGACTGTTTTTCTACTGAGGGTCTTCATCTTTTTCTTATTGATTTGTAGGAGTTCTTCATAAGCAATTCTTTTTTTTTTTTATAGCTTTTAACTCTTTTTTTAAAAAATATTTATTTAATTAATTTACTTATTTGGCTGCACCAGGTCTTGGTTCCTGCACGCAGGATCTTCATTGCCGTGTGCAGGATCTTCGTTGCGGCATGCGGGATCTTTTTAGTTGTGGTGTGCAGGATCTTTAGTTGTGGCATGTGGGATCTAGTTCTCTGACCAGGGATCAAACCCAGGCCCCCTGCATTGGGAGCACGGAGTCTTAGCCACTGGACCACCAGGGAAGTCCCCCATAAACCATTCTTGAGACTAAAAAATTCTGCAGACTAATCTGTTGTTAGTTACATATGTAATAAATATCTTCCAGTCACTGGCTTGTCTTTCAACTTTGTTTACAGCATCTTTTGTTGAATAGAAAAATTTAATCTTAATTCTCCGGTAGTCCTGCAGGTTAGGGTTCAGCACTTGCATCGCTGTGGGGAGGGTTCACTTTGCCATCAGGGAATTCGTACTTCCTAGCAGAGACTTCCCCTTTCTCTAGAATGTCAGCTCCACGAGAGCAGGGGCTTGGTTTTGTTCACTGCTCTGTCCTCAGCACCTGGAAGAGTGCCTGGCACAGAACAGGCACTCTCCATGGACACTGGCTGAATGACTGAATAAGTGAATGCAATTTTGCTTGTGGTCAGTTTATCGACCTTGTCCACTGGGCTTGGGCTTTAAGAATTTTTGTCTTGTTTAAGAATTTTTTAACTACCTGGTGGCCATAAAAATATTTTCTCCTAATCTCTTTTAAGAGTATTACAGTTTTGCATTTTACACTTAGGTCTGTAATCTGTGTGAAATTGACTTCTGAATATGGTCTGAAGTAGGGATCTAATTTTATTTTATCCTATGTGGATAAATTGTCGACTGAAAAAAAAAAGCACAACGTGAGAGTTTTGAGTTAAGCTTTATTTGGGGCAAAATGAGGACTACGGCCCGGGAAATAGCATATCAGATAGATAGCTCTGAGAAACTGCTCTGGAGAGGTAGCGGGGAAGGTCGGTATATACGTGATTTTGGTGAAGGGGATGTACATTCAATCCAGCACACATTTTTGCAGAAGGCTGTCGCTAGTCTTGTGAAGTTTACTGCTAGTCACAAGGAGCAGGTGTCTCCATTAATGACTTTAATGCCTTTTTAGGTATGAGGAGATGCAAGAATTGGGCTCGTAAAATCTTCCCTTGAAAATATCTAACTATTTGGGACTTCCCTGGCGGTCCAGTAGTTAAGACTCTGCGCTTCCACTGCAGGGGGCATGGGTTTGATCCCTGGTTGGGGAAGATCCCGTATGCAGCATGGCCAAAAAAAAAAAAAAAAAAAAAAAAAAAATCTAACTATCTGAAGGCCTGTTCTGCCATTTTTCCCCAGAGCACAGAGTGCTTCATTCCTGATTTCCACTCTGAATCCCACTCAGGGTGTGCTGAAGGTCAGCGGCTGTAGTGGCTTAATCCTTGTAAAGGCAGATGGCAAGTCCCAAATTTTTAGTTGGCATTATGATGGCCTTATAATCAGTCCTAGTAGTTGACAGGGCAAATTCATCTCTTATTAATCCTTCAGGTCTCAGATTCAACATCTCTGTTTTATGGACAAGTTTTTCATGATTCCCCAGGTTAGGCTGGGTATCCTGTTTATATGTTCCTATAGCACTTAGCTCTTCGTTTACTTAATGTCTGCTGCTCTGTCAGTTTGTAAGTTCTTCCAGGGCTGGAGCAACATTGTCATAGCCCCTCCACAAGCACGACCGGCAATATAACAGGCACTCGATAAAAATCTGGTAAATGAAAGAATGGGGAGGGAAAGGATAGTCTGTTTAGGTGAAAGACCTTTGGGGCAACAGTGACACTGTCAGATGGCAGGTCAGATCTGGGGAGGAGATCTATGCAGGATGATACTGCAGGGGAGAGGCATAAAGAAAGAAAGACATCAAGAGAGCATAAAGCTGTACCTTCCGGGCATGGCATGAGGTCTGGCAGAGAGTAGATGCTCAGTAAACATTTGAAAAATGAATATAGGAATGAAGTATCACTCCCCACTTACTAATTATAATTATGTTCTTTAAAAATAGGTAAGGGAGGGATTTTCCTGGTGGTCCACTGGTTAAGAATCCATCTTGTAATGCAGGGCACGCTGGTTTGATCCCTGGTCGGGGAACGAAGATCCCACATGCCATGGGGCAGCTGAGCCCATGGGCCACAACTAGCAAGCCCACGCACCACAACTAGAGAAAAGCCTGAGTACCGCAACGAAGAGCTCGCATGCCAGAACGAAAGATCCTGCGTGCCGCAACTAAGGCCCGATGCAGCCAAAACAAACAAACAAATAAATAAATAAGAGGTAAGGGAATTCCCTGGCGGTCCAGTGGTTAGGACTCTGTGCTCTCACTGCCAAGGGTGCGGGTTCAATCCCTGTTCGGGGAACTAAGATCCCACAAGCCACGCGGTGCAGCCAGAAAAAAAAAAAAAAAGGTTTTGTGACAGGTATTTTACATGCATTATCTCATTAAATCCTAAAAACACTCTATGAGGCAGGTGCTATTATATTTCCATTTTAAAGATGAAGAAATTGAGGCTCAGAGGAGTTGCTCAAGGTCACAAGCCTATGAGTGAAGGAAGTGAGATTTGAACCCAGGGCTGTCTGGCTCCAGCACCTGAGTCCTACACCATTAGGCCATTCAACCTTTGTGATACAGGGACCAGCTGAAAAATGACTCTTAAATGGAGGTGACTTGTTAGGTCTAAAATTAGATTCCTTAGAGGAGTTTATGTGCTTTTGAAGCACTATATGTATTCAGCATATAACCATGATAAAAGAGCTTTTCCTGTTAAACATATATTACTCACTGGGAAATCTGGCTTTAAGGGAGGGAGAAGTGAGTTAAACAGTGTTTCAGATGACAAGAGTGAGAAGGAAAAGCAATTCCTTTTAATGCAATCAATTCTAAAATGCCAGAAAGAGATTGGCGTGCAATGCTCTAAAGTGGTTCTCAAAGTGTAGTCCCAGACCATGAGCATCACATGAGAACCAATAAGGAATATGGATTCTTGAGCCGCACCTCAGACCCACTGAACTCTGAGGATGGGGCTGGGCCATCGCGGTTTAATAAGTCCTGCAGGCGATTCTGATGCACACTCAAGTTGGAGAACCACTGCTTTAAATCTTCACCCTTGGCGGGAAGCTTCCCACCCCTGTGTCATTTGGGCCTTGAATGGGTTACAGGTGTGATGGTCTCCCTGGCCCAGGAGGGAGGAGACGAGAGCCTACAGGCTAATCACAGGCAGTCCTGTCTTTACCCTACTTTTTGTTATATATTATTTTCTGAACTTTGTGAAGGGAAAAAAGGCCAGAAACCACTGCCTTAGGGAACCCAGGAACTTCTCACTTATTTAATTTTTTTAATTGAAGTATAGTTCATTTACAATGTTGTGCTAATTTCTGTTGTACAGCAAAGTGACTGTTATACACATATACACATTCTTTTTAAATATTTTTTTCCACTATGGTTTATCCCAGGAGGTTGGATACAGTTCCCTGAACTATACAGTAGGACCTCGTTGTTCATCCATTCTAAATGTAATAGTTTGGAACTTCCCTGGTGGCTCAGTGGTTAAGAATCTGCCTGCCAATGCAGGGGACACGGGTTCGATCCCTGGTCTGGGAAGATCCCACATGCCACGGAGCGACTAAGCCCATGTGCCGCAACTACTGAGCCCACATGCTGCAACTACTGAAGCCTGTGCACTCTAGGGCCCGCATGCCACAACTACTGAGCCCGTGTGCTGCAACTACTGAAGCCTGTGCGCCTAGAGCCCGTGTTCCACAACAAGAGAAGCCACCGGAATGAGAAGCCCATGCACCACAATGAAGAGTAGCCCTGGCTCACCGCAACTAGAGAAAGCCCAATGCAGAAAGCCCAAAGCCAATGAAGACCCAATGCAGCCAAAAAAAAAAATAAATAAATAAAACCAACCAAACAAATAAATAAATGTGATAGTTTGCATCTACTAACCCCAATCTCCCAGTCCATCCCTCTCCCTCCCCCGCTCCCTCTTGGCAACCACAAGTCTGCTCTCTATGTCTGACTTCTCACTTACTTAAAAAAATCTGGTAATAATAATAATAGTAACATTATTTTAACAGCAGAAATAATTATTTATTGAATGTATATAATGTGCTAAGCAATTTACATATAATTTTTTGTTGAAATCTTACAACCACGCTATGAGTTAGTTATTATTATTAGCCCCATTTTACAGATACAGGAACAGGGCTTGTAGAAGTTGAGATCCTCAAGGTCATCCAGTTAATAGAGCACAGGTGGTGTGTACACCCAGGTCTTTCTAACCCTATGATGCCTGTGCTCTTAAAGGTCAAGGTTAATACCACTGCTTCTAACATTGCTCTGTGCCAGGCATTATTTTCAGCACATTATATGCTTCTTCAATTATTACAACTATGATTACTCCCACTTTACAAATGAGGAAACTGAGGCTCAAAGAAATTAAATAACTTTCCCAAGGGCACAAGCTGGTAAATTGTGGAACCAGGATTTGAACTCAAGAAGTTTGGCTCTAGTTGAATGTTCTTAACCATCAGGAAAGCCTCCCAGTCCTTGGAGGATGGAGACAGAGATGCTATGGTGACCATTTAGGGATAAAATTACTTAGCGACTCCACTGCTGCAGGAGTGTGTGCGGTGGAGGGGATTTCTGGCTGGGCGCTGTCATGGAGTCTGATTGTTCTTTGCTCTCCTGTTTCCGGCTCACACCTGCCGCTCCAGGGCCTGGCCACGGTGCTGGCCGCACACGAGTCAGGCACACGTGGAGCTGCTCTGCCGCTGAACAGGCTCTCGCGTACAGCTGCCTGTGGATTACATGCTTTCACGCACACAGCATCAGAGACTGGAGCCTCCTCCTGCGGCCCATCCCCAGACCTCAGGGCCATGAATACAGTGAGACCAGCAGTGAGACAGGAGAGGGCAGTGCCTCTTCCAGTTAGAGTAACTGCCTTGGAGGCTTAACCACCCCCATCTGCAGTTCTGGTCAGAAGCCTGGGTTTGTGTGTGAGGAAGTTGGGATCCTGACCTTCAGGACAAGATGAGAATAGCTTAAACAATCAGAGGACACTTTCTGGGATGTATGCAATTTTTCCACACACACACCAGCTGGAGTGGAGTGAGGAAAGCAGGGCACTGGGGAGGCGGGGTTGACACAAAAGCCTGAGTCCTGAGTTCATCTCTAACTTTGTAGCCGGTATCCTGAGGCTCACCTGGGGCCCTTCTGTTGTTGATACTGGCATCCCCATCATCCCCTCACATTCCCTGCTATTGACATGGACTGGTTACCTTGCTTCCTCTTCCTCAGATGGAAAGGTCTGAAGTTTCTATTGAACTCTTGAGGAGGAGGAGGTAAGCTTCTGACACAGCTAGGGGAATGCCACTCCAGAAGCCCCTTGGTATCAATAATTGTACGAATCTGTGGATCTTAGAGGGTTCTATTCCTTCTAGTCTAATCTTGCCATGCTTACACACATCAGATTGTTTGGAAGGGTCTGGGAGATGGGTGGGGCAAATGCAAAAACGGGGTTGGTGGGGTTGAAAATCATACAGAAGGCTCACCCTCAGACTCGCCCGCTACCTTTCAGGAGTGGGACAGGAGGACGGAGGCTGCTGTGCAGTGACAGAAACCAAGGTGATGTGACACAAAGTGGTGGCAGGCCGTGATCGGTACCCAAGGGATCCACTTCTAAATCAAATGGCAAGCTCCTTGAGGGGCAGGAACTATATCTTATTCATCACTGTAGCCCTAATATGCAGAATAGATCCTGGCACAAAATTGGCACTCAAGAAATATTTGATGAAAGGAAGTACTGAGACCTGCTACAACGTGGATGGACCTTGAAAACATAAGGCTAAATGAAAAGAAACCAGTCAAAAAGGACCACCATATATCATATGATTCCATTTATTTTAAATGTCTAGAACAGGCAAATTTATAGAGACATAGTGTGGTTGTCCAGGGCTAGGGAGGATGGGGGGATTGGGAAGTAATGGCTAAGGGGTGCTGGATTTCTTGGTGGGCTAGTTAAAATGCTCTAAAATTGATTGTGGTGATGGATGTGAATATACAGTTGACGCTTGAACAACCTGGGTTTCAACTGCACAGGTCCACTTACATGTGGATTTTTTTCAATAGCAAATACGCAATCTGCGGTTGGTTAAACCCGCAGATGCTGAACCCACGGATGCAGAGCCATGTATATGGAGGTGCTTTTTATATGGAGAGCTGACTGTAAGTTATACTTGGGTTTTCCACTGCACAGAGGGTCGGTGCCCCTAAGCCCCTCCCTGTTCACTAGTCAACTCTCCCCTGTAAATATACTTGACTAATTGATTTAGGGAAGCTGGGCATTTAAAAAATTATTATTTAGATTTTACTTTTTTAGAGCAGTTTTAGGTTCACAGTGAAATTGAGGGGAAGGTGCAGGGATTTCCCATATACCTCCTGCCTCCACACGTGCTCAGCCTCCCCCAGATCAACATCCCCCACCAATGGTACCTTTGTTACAATCGTTGAACCTACATTGACACATCATCACCCAAAGTCCACAGTTTAGATTTATGATTCACTCTTGGTGTTGTACATTCTATGGGTCTGGACAAATGTCTAATGACACGTATCTATCATGTATGATATAATACAGAGTATTTTCCTAAAAATCCTCTGTTCTGGCATTTTTCAGAAAACAAGATTTTTGCTATACTTCCATTTGCTGCCTTAGCTCAGGTTTTCAGTTAAATAAGTAAAAGTTAACTGAGGCATAGCCCAACTACCTCATTTGGTTAAAAAATGTGAATGACAGTGAAACCAAACACAGAAATTAGAGGGTTCTAACTATTTCTACCAAGTCTTCCTGGTTCTGGACTAATCGTGAAAACCTTCTTTTAGCATAAGTAATACAATTTATCCCTCCCTCAATTGGGCTTTATCACCTTCATGTTTTCCAGTCTCGAACTTCAACCCCCTTTATCACAAGTTGCTGCCAAACTTGCCCCATATTTTCTCAGAATGTCCTCTAGGGATATTTCTTTGTGTGCGTGCCTGTGTGTGTGTGTGTGTGTGTGTGTGTGTGTGTGTTTGCCTCTTCCTCTCACCACCTCCCAACTCTATCTGCAGACCCTAAAACTCCCCGCAGAAACCACCAAAGATCATTTGGCTTCTTTTTGGAAATGCAGAAAGTATTATGTTTTTGGGCAAATCCCAAATAGAGCCCTCTCCAAATGCCAGTTTCTTCCCTATCAGTTTTATTCTCCCCTAATGGTGTGTTTGTTTGTATACATTTCAGGTTTCTCTCAGAAGCCCGGGCCAAAGAGGGGGCTGAGTTGACTTCAAAAGCCCAGGAGACATACCTGGCTGCTTTCTGAGTGAGCTCCAGCGGGAAATCTGGGCACAGTAATTGCAGCAAGCAGTGATATTCCCTCATGGTCAGCAAATCTGGAGTGGAAATGAATAGGAACACATTAGGTCTCTGCATGTGAAGTCACTGCTGTCTTTTTGGTCATTTCATGGGTTTCAGACCTACTCTCAGTACAGCTGCTCTTTTAAAGGTGAGTCAGTGTTAAGGCTGCATTAGCCACTAACCCTCCAAGGGTGAAATTTTAAGATCAATATTTCTACAAAGTTTTTCCTGGATGGGAGGCACCCAGCTACAATACTTTGGCCTAAGGAGCTTCACTGGTTTGAAAGATGGTCGGGTAAGAAGGGGGAATTAGAGGGGTAACTTTATTAGCCTTCTTATGTATGAAAATCCACAAGAGTGAGTCATTTCAGAGCTGGCTAAGTTTGCTGAAATTCTCTGGCATGGTAACATTCACCACAACATGCCCAAAGACCATCCACAGAATATCTGCAAGCAGTACTAAGGCAAATGCAGTCTTGCAATGTATGGAGGAGAAGAATACAGCATAGCAACCCACAGACCTTCTTACTCTGTCATCCAGTATTGTGCAGGCTGGCTCCTTTTGGATGCCTGCACACAACTCTGGTCATCCTATTATAGGAAGCCAAGACAAAGATCCAAGATATACAATCAAGGCAACCAAATGACTCCTGATATACAGAAGCAGTGCTTTGGGAGAGATGAGCCAGGATGAGGCTCTGTGGCCCAGTAGAAAACCCAGAGAGGTAAATCTCAGGGGGGTTTATAGAATGCCAAGGGAGAGGAAATACACTGATGCTTAAAAGTTGTTTTGTTACTGCATGTCCCAAAGCCAAGAGATTTTAGATCAGTCAGGCAGCTGCGATCCACAAGTATTCCATATAGCAAAGCATTTCAAATATGGAACAACGTGCTGATGGTAAAGCAAGATCAAGCAACCCAGAAGCCCTCCTAACTGGGAGCATGAGTGAGAGAAGGGAATCCAGAGGGCATGGCCACATTTGGGGAATGAACATGATGATCACAGGCACTTGGTTTCTTTGGACCTAAGTTAGCTCAAGCCACAGGAATCCAGATCTCCTGTCCCTGATAGTTTGGTTGATGCTTTTCCAAGATAAAAACCCCAAATCCCCAGGGACAGGCCTGGGTTCCTACTACTTTTTCATCAAGGCTCAATTCAAGGTGGGGGCATAGAGTTAGACTAACCACACTGCCAAAGTCAGGGACACCAAAGCGACAGACTCAGGGTCAATGTAGGTCAAAGGATCAAGATGGCTTTTGCGGCCTTCATCTTAGCCACAGTGGGGTGTGCACTTTCCTCTCCTCACTCGCCTGACCTAGGGCACAGCCTAGTAGGAGGTTTTGTTCTTCAAGGGAAGGAGTAATAGCCACTTGTGGGCTCGCAGACTTGGGGTGAGGGACAGGAAAGACGAAAGGGAGAAAAGCCACTGAATCTAATATGTTCCCACTTTATTCTCACTTCAAAACCCCCTGTATAGACAGAAGTGAGTTCTGGCAGGAACTAAATAAAGGAAAGTTCTATATTTGAATCATTAATGCTTTTTTTCCTTTCTTTCTTAAAATTAATTAATTAATTAATCTATTTATTTTGGCTGCGCCCAGTCTTAGCTGCGGCACGCGGGATCTTCGTTGCGGCATGTGGGATCTTTAGTTGCAGCACGTGGTACCTTTAGTTGCGTCATGAGGGCTTCTTAGTTGCGGCATGCATGCGGGATCTTAGTTCCCTGACCAGGGATTGAACCCAGGCCCCCTGCATTGGGAGCTTGGAGTCTTACCTACTGGACCACCAGGGAGTCCCCATTAACGCTTTTCTAGGCTAAGATTTGGTGGATGGATCTGATACCATTCTTGGGGGGGGTCAATGTATTTCACAGTTATTCATATTTATCCCCCAAATTATCTACAAGATATCCTTGGGAAGATAAACAGGGTAAAGGAAAATGAGAAGCCGAGAGAGAGTTGTATGACCCCCTTGTTCAATCAAGAAAGACAATGCTGGGAATCGATTTCAGCCTCCTGGTTTCCAGACCCTCAGCTCTCTCTAGGTTCTTGATGATATTCTAACCCATGTGCTTCAAATACTTGCTTCCTAAGGGTAGAAGAACGATTTACAAAAATAATTTTGTACTTCTCCAATGCAACAACAGTTCTTGGAAATACTAAATACATCAGAAAAACAGAATACATCCTGTTCACCACTTCTGGAACTTGACTATCCCAAACATAAAGTGAGGAAGATAGTCAGATAAAGAGATGAACGGGAAGTGCAGGCAAATAAACAACTTTGGCCAGTTTAATTGTGGAAGACAGCAGTTCTATTAAAGTAGAAGTGGGATAATATCAAGGCCAGATAATTTCAAGGGAGAGGCACCTGCCACTTGGAGACACTCCTGGGTTGTACAGTGGGTATTTGGGAGAATGGTGAGCAGTAAGTGTTGTTCCAAAATCAGAACACGGATGAACAAATGGGAGCTGTCCTCCTCCTGTCCCCCTGGCTTGGGTTCAAATCTTGGCTCTGCAGTTTCCCAGGTATGGAACCTTGGGCAAATTGCTCAATCTCTCTAAATCTCAGTTTCTCATCCGTAAAATGGGAATGATGACACCTACCTTTAAGGGTTGAAGTCAAGATCAAAAAAGATGATGTCTATAAAGTACTCAGCAGAATGTCTAGAACATAGTAACACCAAACAACAGGAGCTATTTGGTTTTGTTTTTAAATCCTGGGGGCAAAGGCAGGAGAGGAGGAAGGTGCTTCCTGCTGAGTGTAAATGCTTAAACCCCTTTAAAATTTTTCTGCCTTGAAAATTCAGTCGGATTGCTTGAGCCGAACCTGTTTTTGAATACTCTTCTGCAGTCTGCATTCACTTAATGCCTCCTCCGTTCCCAACAAGCCAGCGGTCTCCCCAGCTCCTGAGGCTCACACTCAGGCATTGGTTAACCCTAAATGCTCCTGCCTGTTTTGGGTCCTTTGGCTCTAAGAGCTCTCCAAGATCTCAAAGATCTGCCTTCCAGGCAGCCCTTTGTGCTTCAGGAATAACAGTAGTGAGACTGACTGGTCACTGAGCTCTGTGCTCAGGCTTTGAATTAGCTCACTTAACCTTCACAACAACCTCACAAAGTAGACGCTAGTATTCCCAGCCGCATTTCACAGATAAGGACGTGGAGGCTTAGAGAGATGAAATCATCTGGTAAGTGAGGAGAGAAGGCTCCAGAGCCTGGGGGACAGGAAGGGGACTTGGCTTCCCAGAGCAAGATCCTAGGCTGGGGTCTAAGGGCTGGATGGGCTTAATAATGATAATAATACTAACAGTTAACATTTATTGAGCACTTACTATGGGCCAGACACTGATCTTCCAAGGGTTTTACCTGTGCCATCTCATCTTATCTAATCTTCACTATGGTTATCCCCATTTCACAGACACAAAAACTCAGATCATGCTTAATTGCTGGAACTGGAATTCAAACTCTGGCAGTCTGGCTCCAAAGTTTACCCAACTAACATTTTCAGCACCTTGATCTTATCAACCGTAATGTGTGAAGGCTTAATAGCTTGTTCTCCTCCCCAAACAAACTGCAGGAACTAAATAGCTCCAGGTGAACTGGATCAAGGAGACAATTCAAGTGAATTGGGATTTTTTCATGTAAGAAATCAAGTCTGAAAGGTTCTAATTACTGTCAACAGGAAAGACTGCAGCTCCAGCACCACAGCCTTTGCTGAGCCGGAGGCCATGGGAAGGTGGGGGATGAGTACACCTGTGCTGGTGGCTACACCGCCATTTCTCATCCCCTCCCACCTGCCGGTGCTCTCCATCCTGGCAGGTGCAGGGAAGGTAAGTGGTGTGTACCAACAGATGCCTTCTCTAAAGGAATCCCCCCACAATTAGGAAAGCTTCAGCCAGCAGGTCCTGAAAGTTCAAAGGCAAAGACATAAGAAGACTCTGGTATAAGATCAAAATCAGAACACTCCCCACAAATTGGTGCTTCTCTTTTTGTGGGTGGTCAGAGCTGTTAAATTTTCTTATTCTAAACCTTGTAATAGTTCCATTGACTGTGTGGCTCTGGACCAGAGGTTTCTACACCCTCAATCCTATCATCTCAGGAGGCAGCACAGTACAGCATTGTGGCTCATAGCACGGACTTTAGAGTTAGACTGCCTGAGTCCAAATCCAAGCTTTGCCACTGATTTCAAATTACTGACCTTTAAGTGCTCTATGCCTCAGTTTCCCCATCTATAAAGTGGGTATAATGATGGTACCAACATCATTCAGTTGTTGTGAGCTAATGTTAAGAACTAAGAATAATAGCCCATCATAAGTGCTCTGTTAGTATTTGCTACTATTATTTTAAGAAATAAAGGAACTAGGGTTTCTTTAAGGTTAATTACTTTTTCAAGGAGACAGAACTAGTAAGAGGAGGGAGGACTGAGATTCAGACATACGCCTGTCTAGCTCCAAAGGTCCTGCAAGTTCTACTCTAGCAGGTGTGATCTGGCTGGTTAGTGGGGGACTTGACTTCTGATGATAGGATTGTTTATGCCAGGTGATTGACAAACTTTACATCTAAGTTAAAGACTTATTGGGTTGACCAGAAAGTTCGTTTGGGTTTTTCTGTAACATTTACAGAAAAACCCGAACGAACTTTTGGGCCAACCCAATATCTAAGTTAAACATACAGATACCCTCCAGGTGGGCAGGGCAGTTGTGTTAGTGCAGAGCCCAGACTATGTAATCAGATGACCTGGCTTCAAAACCCGGCCTCCACTCCTTACCACCAGTATGACTTGGACAAGTTAGACAATTTTTCTGAACCTTGGTTTCCTCTTAGAAATGTGACTTATCACAGTACCTACCTAATGTGATTGTTGTAAAAATCAAATGAGGTAATTTGTATATAAGGAACTTTTCTGAAAAATTAGCAAAATGCTCAATAAATGGGAGAATTGTTTAATAATTATTAACTGATTAAAACTTGAAGTCCTGAAATTAAGGCATCTTTGGCCTTAACTAAAGCCCTCAGCACAATGCCTGGCATATAGTAGTAAATATCTGTTGAAGGAATGATTGAATAAAAACATACACCGCACAGTGACCCAGATGACAATTTGGAGGGACGAGTTTCTGGTCACTGTGTGAACACAGAGATGGGGGATCTCCAGGCACAGGAGGCATGACTCTAAGTTTAGGGCAGTGTGAGGAGGTGCCAGGAGCTGTAAAGTGCTGAAAATGGAAAACATCCTGGTTGGTAGGTACTACAGCTCTCAGTGAACTCAATACATTATGGAAGGTGTAACTACATTCCATGGCCTTGCTGACTCCTAGCACTTTATTATCAAGTGCTCAATCCAATCAACTCGAATATTTATTTTCATTGGAATAGATCACCAATTTTACCGTGAAAATCAGAAGCCGCCTAGGGTTTACTTCTTAGTGATTCATTTTACTACTGTTACAACTCTAGCATGAATACTGGAGTTTTCAAGATAACCAACTCCTGACTCAAAATATTCTTTTCTTGGCTAGCCCTACTCTAATCCTAGAGAGTGATGGATGAGGTTATTTTGGCTAAGAAAACTAATCTTGTCACAAATTACTGAGGCCCAATATATTCAAGGGCTAACTCGTTCTCACTTCCTCCTTTCTTGGAAAAGAAGGATTGAAGACCTTCTCTTATCTTTTCTACATCTGGTCTGCCTTCTTGCTGTGGAAATTCTGGTCTCTGAAGCTCTGCGGGGGCAGCTTAGTCATCTCTACATCCTCCTCTCAGACCACCACGTGTGTCCACACGTTTGCTCAGAAGAACTGCGGCAGTGTGTGGTTGAAGATTCAGAGGCGTCCTGCTCTTCCTAGGAAACGGTGCCTTTTCCAGGGTCAGAATGGTGTCACTAAAAGAGACCAGTGGAGGAGTGCCAGATGGAAGGAATGAGGGCCATACCTTTGTTCCTTACTCAGAGAAGCCTTCCCCAAAGCCTGAATCAAGGGTTTTTACCTCCAAAACTCTGGAGGATGAACTGGGGTTTAGTCTGAGTTCATTTGCATGACTGCCTTTATGCTGAGGGCTGAGTGAGCTAGTGCTGAGACTGGAGCCAGAGATAATGAAATGCTACCAAGCCACGGAGAATCCCAGAGGACTCAACAACCTCTAGTTGGTTGGCTGCATGATCTCAATAGGAACTACCACAGAGGCCAGAGAACACCACAGCCCATGAGTGGACTCTCCAATTTTCAGCTGCAATTGTTTTTATATTCTTTTATGCAGGGGTTGTGAAGGCTCATTCCAAATGACACTCACCCCCAGCCAGGCTGCTCTGCCAAGAGATGCTCGGAAGGACATGGGTAATTCAGGGCATGACCATACCACCCCTTCCTTTCCCCAGGGCACTGAGGCTTTGGTACCAGTCCACAGCTGAGTAAATATCTCAGTGTTACTCTGCAAGGAGGGGAAGGGAGACGGGGAGAGTTGGGGGAGGGGAAAGGAAGGGGGCAGACATCTGACAGCTTCACTCCCCATGTGGCACTTGGTACCAAAAGTCACAGGAAGATTGCTCACATCCTAGGGCCATGTTCCTGTCGAGCAAAACCCCAGAAGAAGAGCAGACTGTGTTCTTAAATTTTATCTTCTTTGACAGCACTGTTGTTTTATATTGTAAATGGAGGAAAATGATAATTAGTTTACTGAAAGGGAAATGATTTTACAAAAGGAATGAGAAGCAATGGCTTCCAATGACACCTGTGGGGCCATTATTAACACTATCCTTTGCCAACTCATTACTCCCCAGAGTATGTGTAGTGTGTTCAAACAGGGGCAGAAAGCCAGACTCTTTAGTTTTTATATTTGATTATGACTAAGCCCAACATCAAGTGACTATTACTTTTTGGCCAGTATATATGTTCTAGGCAAAGTACTAAATCAGATATAAGAACAATTTCATGGCAATTTTTAGAATGAATAAAAGAAACTCCCCAGGAACTGTTTATATTATACACAGGTTTAAAGAAATGTGAGCATTTCTGATCAGGGTCTGAAAATTCTTCCCCAGGCATTGTGTGTGGCACATAATGGCAATCTGATCAGGTTTTGGGGCTAACCATGGCCATCTCCAGCCACCGCTGTGGGACTGAACCAGTGGGCTGGGCTGATATGTAAGAACCCTCTGTACTGTGTATACACCTTGGGGTGTTACCCTCTCTTCTGTACATCCTGATAGGCTCCTGAGAGTTGGAGGACCAAGGCAAGGCTTGGTTCTGGGGGGAGGCACTGTCTTAGACAGCTTTGATAACATGAAACACAACAGGCTGCACATGCCCAGGGTGGGAAGCCACGTGGCATTATGGAAGGAGGCCCCAGCCAGCAGGAAAGAAAGTCTCTCTCCAGTAGCGACAGGGCTAGCTACTCTGGCACAGGCACAGTCTCCTGACAGTTTACAGAGGGATGGAGGCAGCTTTGGACACTAAAATGTAGAGCAGGATCTTGGCACCATAAGCTCCCAAAGGGCCCAGCAGCCCATCGAGGAAGTTCTTTCAAGCCTAGCATTGCACTACCATTCGCACTCTAATCCAGAGGCCAACTAGTCCAGCCCTCTCAGGTGTTGCTCCTTCACATTTTTGTTTGGAAATGGGAGGACAGGGTGTGCCCTTGGAAGCAGAGATTTCAGAGCTAAGGTGTAATTTTTATCCAGGAAGAAGCAGGTGCTGCCGTAACCTCCTGTGACCTGCTCCTGTTCTTAACTGAACAGAAACGGTCAAACAGGCACAAGAGCTGGACAATGAACTTAATTCCCCCCTCACGGGAAGTAAAGGTGAGAGGAAAATCCTGCCCCCTCAATGGTGGTGTATCTGGAATACCTCACTCAATTTTTGAAACAGAGGTAGCATTTTAAAAAGAACTTGGTCTGAGTTCTGCAAAGAACTAATTACCTGATACCGGCCACAGGTTTTCTGGACCTCCAGTTTCTCACCTATAAAATAAGGATGTCATGGTATGTGAGGGCTGAACAAAATTTTTGAACATGTATACTTTTTGGAAGGTTTTTTTTTTTTTTTTTTTTTTGCTGTACTGCATGGCATGCAGGATCTTAGTTCCCCGACCGTGGATAGAACCCGGGCCCCCTGCAGTGGAAGCAAGGATTCTTAACCACTGGACCACCAGGGAAGTCCCTAAACAGATATACTTTTTAAAAATGGAAATTTTATGGGCTTCCCTGGTGGCGCAGTGGTTGAGAGTCTGCCTGCCAATGCAGGGGACACGGGTTTGAGCCCTGGTCTGGGAAGATCCCACATGCCGCGGAGCAACTGGGCCTGTGAGCCACAATTACTGAGCCTGCGCGTCTGGAGCCTGTGCTCCGCAACAAGAGAGGCCGCGATAGTGAGAGGCCCGGGCACCGCGATGAGGAGTGGCCCCCGCCTGCCGCAACTAGGGAAAGCCCTCGCACAGAAACGAAGACCCAACACAGTCAAAAATAAATAAATTTAAAAAAAAAATGGAAATTTTATAAGGAACCTTAATGTATAACATAGATAAAAACAAACCTCTTCTTACCCAACTTTGTCCTCAATAGCCTTCACCGAGGCTAGAGGTGTGGGGATGAGGAGGCTGCGGGAGAAGGCCTGAGGCACTGCTTTAAACTCTGGGCTCTAGAGAGGACTGTTTAAAAACCACTGGCCCGGGACTTCCCTGGTGGTGCAGTGGTTAAGAATCCGCCTGCCAATGCAGGGGACATGGGTTCGATCCCTGTTCCGGGAAGATTCCACATGCCGCGGAGCAACTAAGCCCGTGCGCCACAACTACTGAGCCTGCGCTCTAGAGCCGTGAGCCACAACTACTTAAGTCCGCGTGCCTAGAGCCCGTGCTCTGCAACAACAGAAGCCACTGCAATGAGAAGCCTGCGCACCGCAACAAACAGTAGCCCCTGCTTGCCGCAACTAGAGGAAGCCCGTGCACAGCAACGAAGACCCAACGCAGCCAAAAATAAATAAATAACAAATAAATTTATAAAAAAAACAAACAAACAATCCGCCTGCCAATGAAGGGGACACGGGTTTGATCCCTGGTCTGGGAAGATCCCACATGCCGCGGAGCAACTAAGCCCGTGCGCCACAACTACTGAGCCTGTGCTCTAGAGACCGCGAACCACAACTACTGAGTCTGAGCGTGCTGCAACTACTGAAGTCCGCGTGCCTGGAGCCCGTGCACCACAACGAAGGGCAGCCCCCAGTTGCCGCAACTAAAGTCCGCGCACAGCAACGAAGACCCAACGTGGCCAAAAAAAAAAAAAAAGAAAACCCCACTGGCCCTGACCCCTAAGTGGGTCTTATATAGTGCCTCACTAAGAGTGCAGGCTCCTGAATCAGCCGACGAGGATCTAAATCCTGGTTCTTAAACTAGCCATGTGGCATTGAGCAAGCCAATTAGAAATGAAAGTGAATAATAATAATCATCACATGAATATGAATAAAGATGATACTAATACTAATCATGAAGAGTTTTTGAGAGGATTAAAAGAGACGATTAAAAAAACGAGAGAGGTAGTAAACTTAAAGTGCTAGAATATGGCACAGGGCAAGCATTCAATAAAGAGTACCTACTCTTGCTATTACTCTCCTGTGTTTGAGGCACACAGGTGGGATGGCACCTGCATAACAAAAGGCACAGTTCATGGAAGTTCTCCAGCTCCAGCCAGTGGGTGGCTAGAATAATCTTATTCCTTATCTCATAATTATTTTATCTTGCTTCCTTTGTTCTTATTGACAAGTGAATAACAGACTTCCTGCCTGAAGGCAGGTGTACACCACCTTCCTTGATAGTCAGTGCACTGCCAATCCTCTCTCTTCTCACTATTAAAAGTAATGCTGAGTCACATTTATAAAGACACTGTATAATTATGCAAACTGTTTTCATATGCATTGTCACTTTTGATCTCCATAAGAAGTTTGTGGGGCAGAGAGAGGAAAATGCGAATAAAAATATTCCCATTTTTATAGACAAGGAAAATGAACCTCAGTAAGGGATAAAATCACCAAGTAAATGTTAGAGCCAGGATCAGATCAAGCCTTCCCATTCCAGGGCAAGGCCTCTTTCTATTACATAGGCCAGTTCCCTGTGATGTCTTTTTCTTTCTTGCCATATGGTCCCTGGGACCCTGGGAACTCAGCCTGCTTTTATTTCTTCTATGGATGAAAAACACCTAGCATAGCGAATTCCATAGTGAGAATGCAGTAAATGTTAGCTGCAAATGCTATTATTATCATTACTGTCACTATTGAAATCTGCCACCAGCTATTCCACCTCTTTCTATCATCTTTCTCCTAGGCTGACTCCAGGGTCAGATGTAGTCTATCTGGCTCCCAGCTTCCTTGTTGCCCTCCAAACAAACTGACAGAGGCTTTCTATTTTTGGTGACTTGCTGCTAATCTCTATAAGAAAATAGAGAAGGGATAACAAAAACAATAAACATTTAAAGTCATTATTAGCCTGTATCTGCAATGTTAACAGGACCAGACACAGATTAGCAAGAGAAATGTATATTTAATGTACATAAAAAATACTTCCAACTACCTTTTTCCTTTCCAATTTAAAATGAGGCTGATAGTTGGCATGGAGTTTTATAAGCTATCAGCAAAACTGTCTGATGAGGACTTGTCTGAGAAAGCAAGCCACAGAAAACAAAAACCAATAAAAGTTATTATTTCTCTGGGCTTTCCACTGTCCAAAGTAGCCATAGAATAAATAAGAAGTGGAACAGATTATGCATTTGTTTTGCTTCAAATGCATTTTCCTTCTTTTCTAAATAAACATAATAAGAAGCAGTGGCTAACAGAGTTACTCACTGAGGGTGAGCTGAACCAAGACAGACTAAAAATAAAAAACAATCTAAGTTCCCTGGTCCTCAGTGATTGTGCGAGTATGGGAAGGCTGTTGCCAGCATGTAGGCGTATTTATAAAGACCACAGCCTGTTCTCTTGTCAGAATCCACTAACTTCCACCAATGATGATGGATTTATGGCTACCCATCAACTAAAAAAATAGACTTCAGGAACAAAAAACAGCAGGAACCAGATAGAGGGTTGGATGTAGACAACACATACATTTCTTCAGATGAATCCACCTTTGTCTTTCCTGCTGTCTTCTGTCGTTTGTGGGCGTATATAATGTAACATATCTATAATTATATGTATATGTGTGGGTAAGAGAAAGAGGCAGCTAGACACAGAGAGTGTCTGACTTTTTTGGGACTGGATGGGAAAGGAAATTGATGTTAGCAGTTTCTGTTCCTTAAAGCCATCGGCTTTGTTTTTCAAAGTATGGTTTTCCTGGTAAAAGATTCTTTGCCTGTAATGTGAGTGAATCACTCATCTTACTTTAATAAAAATGTGAACCAAATGCTAGCAGCTCTCCATCCTGGGAAATGATACAATGGTTAGGCTTTCTCAACTCGGATGCTTATCTTTCAGTGGGACTGGCAGGTATACAAAAGGAAACGAAAAAGGTGAAAAATACCCCAGTGACATCAAAGGATAAACCTACCCAATTTCTTTTAGGCATAAGTATTCTAGAAGACAAAGTCTGGTCTTACTCACCGGAGTTTGGATCAGGTACTTGGTTTGCCCATTGATGGGTGGCCTTCAACTGGGCACCAGCTCTTTACGCCTCAGTTTCTTCCTCTGTCATGCCTCACATGCAAATGATCGGGGTCGATTAGACTAAGTTAAATATATTTTAAAGTATGTAAGATTTATACCTTTTGAATTTTGTCATGTTCATGTATAACCCATTTAAAAAATTAAGAAGACAAAAGTATGAGCAGTGGGAAGACATCAACAGGTCTTAAAAAAGCAAGACCGTTCAGAACTATAAAAAATTGCAAATTTTTTGTCTCAATAATCCTCAGGGTTCTATTTGGGTCTAATATTCTAGAATTCTTTAATTGTAATTCTCTGTGGTTAAGGCAGTAGCCTAAAGAACAGGTAGGACATAATTTGCATCTAGGGAGCACATAACTTGCTAGAAGAGTGGGGATGCTATGAAACCCATGTTATTGTCTGCTAGTGCAGTACACATAATAACTAAGGACATGAGATTTGGAATTAAGACAGGCCTGGGTTCAAAATGCCTCTGTTGGGACTTCCCTGGTGGTGCAGTGGTTAAGAATCCGCCTGCCAATGCAGGGGACACGGGTTCGAGCCCTGGTCCGGGAAGATCCCACATGCCGTGGAACAACTAAGCCCGTGAGCCACAGCTACTGAGCCTGTGCTCTAGAGCCCGCGAGCCACAACTACTGAAGCCTGCGCGCTCTAGGGCCTGCATGCTGCAACTACTGAAGCCCAAGCACCTAGAGCCCATGCTCCACAACAAGAGAAGCCACCACAATGAGAAGTCCGCATACCGCAACAAAGAGTAGCCCCTGCTCGCCGCAACTAGAGAAAGCCCGCACGAAGCCACGCAACTAGAGAAAAGACTCAATGCAGCCAAAAAAAAAAAAAAAGCAAGCAAGCAGGCCAGCCAACCACCCAGCCAGCAAGCAAGAAGATGCAGCCAGTCAACTCTGCATCTTCCTTCAGAAACCTGTTTCCACGTCCCTCATTCTCAGTGGCTCTATCTGCCCCCTCTAAATCACATTGTTTTGTCCATAATGAAAAGAGTTTGAAAAGCTGATAATCATCTTTTAAAATCCTTTACAGCCTTCTGGATCTTATTATAATGCCCCTTGGCCCTTCCTTATATATCAATACCTGCTCACAGTTCGGGCCCAATGGGGGCACAATAAGATTATACATCCCTTCAAATGAGGGCAGGGGTGGGGGGAAAAACACCTATCAAAGTCAGGGCTAAAACTGATTAGTTACAATGCTAATCAGACTTCATTTTTCTTCAGTCATAGTTATTGATGGTTTTCCTTCCTTTCTACAACCTAAGGTGATTCTCTGTCTCCTCCTGGGAACAGTGTGCCTGAGCAGAAGGGAAGGCTCAGAGACTTGGAACCCTGCCTTGGCTCTGCTGGACTACCTCACTTGAGCAGGCTACTTACTCGTTAGGCCTCAGTTTCTTTATCTGTAAAATGGAGATAACAATCAGTTACCTACTTGACAGCAAAAGGCCAGATCTATGATCCTGTGATTCCCAAGGCTCTTTCAAGTTATGGAGCTACAAAATGGACTAACTTCCAATGCTGAGAACAATGAAAATGGATTTTCCAGGTGTCTGTACCCTACACAATAATACCTAACGTATTTAAAACTTAACTAATAGGCAATCTCAAATATCTAAATGCCAATAAGCCTCTAAGTAGGCAAGACAGGTGTCACCAAGTTCGCACACTAAAGCTTAGGTGGTTAACTTACAGGCTTCTGAGAAATGTCCCGATTATGCTCGCAGTTGTAATAAGCTTGGCCATCTAGTTTCTAAACCCAATACAGACTAGACAAAGTAACCTGGGAGAGGAAAAGGAACTATAACAGGCAGGTGCAAGGACAGCAATGAGAAATTAGGCATTAACAGCATGATAGAAACATGACAGAGAAGCAGGAAAAAATATTTAAAATACAATCAATGCTTTTAGGGTACACTTCAATAAGCTCTGACGGCAGCAGTGTTTTCCAGCATAATTTATAAGTATATACTTAGATGCCAAGATAAGCAGTGTTTTCCAGCACAATTTATAAGTATATACTTAGATGCCAAGATAAGTTCTATTTAAGAATGCAGGGAACAGTATTTTATACCTATATCTATATCTCTATATAGATACATACAAATATATTTTGAAAAGATTTCCATGTACATTACAAACAACAAAAATTTTTGGTACTCTAAGTATAAAACAGTAGGCTGTAAAACTTTAAAACTCTTCTTCTGAGTTTTTCTATATTTACTGTTTCTGAGCCATTTATTTATCCTGGTGTTGGTTATTTGTTTTTAAGCTACCTTCCTGAGTCCTATACACCCATTACCTCATTTAATCCCTCATAACGGTCCTATTAGGTAAATATTGTTGTTTTCATTTTACTTGCAGATGCAGGGAGGTTAAGTCATTTGCCATTCAGGCTTTGAACCATGGGTCTGCCTGAATCTAAAGCATGTGCTTTTAAGTATTCCATGATTTATTAATGATATATGTGTCTGTTTGCCCCATTACCACCAAAAGATTGAATCTTGAGAGTGAGGATTTTATGTGCCACAGGGACTGGTACATAGTGGGCACTTAGAAAATGTTCCATGGACTTTATCTCTATGCCTCCTTACATAGATCCCAAGCCCTTAAAGGTAACATAGTATATCCCAATGTACCTCCAAGGATGGTTCATGGATCATCTATATCCCAGACCTACAGAATCTGAATCAGAATCCTCAGGGTTAGGATGTGTGAATGTGCATTTAAACAAATAGCTCAGGTGAATTTATGTATATCAAAGTTTGATGGGACTTCCCTGGTGGTCCAGTGGTTAGGACTCCACGCTTCCAATGCAGGGAGTGTGGGTTCCATCCCTGTTCTGGGAACTAAGATTCCACATGCTGCTTGGCATGGCCAAAAAATTAAAAGAAAAATTTTTTGAGAACTATTGACCTAGTGCTTGAAAGCACATTCTTTGGAGTTAGTCAATCCTGGCTTCAGATCCCAGCTCCACTACTTAATAGCTGAGTGATGTGGGGGCAAATTAGTTACTTAAATTCTCTGAGCTTCAATTCCATCATCTTTAAAATGGAAATAGGGCTTCCCTGGTGGCGCAGTGGTTGAGAATCTGCCTGCCGATGCAGGGGACACGGGTTCGAGCCCTGGTCTGGGAAGATCCCACATGCCACGGAGCGACTAGGCCCGTGAGCCACAACTGCTGAGCCTGCGCGTCCGGAGCCTGTGCTCCGCAACAAGAGAGGCCGCGACAGTGAGAGGCCCGCGCACCGCGATGAAGAGTGGCCCCCACTCGCCGCAACTGGAGAAAGCCCTCGCACAGAAACGAAGACCCAACGCAGCCATAAATAAATAAAAAAAAAAAAAAAAAAAATGGAAGTAACAGAAACACCTACCTCACATGGTTCTTGAAGGGACGAAGTTCACCAGGAATTATAGAGCATCTATTGTGTGCCAGATACTGCTCTATTAGGTGCTTAGGATATATTAGGGAACAAATAGACAAGTTCTTTGCCCTCCTGAAGCTTACCTTATATTGGAGAAGACAGATAAACAAAATAATTAACTATATAGTAAGTTATTGATAAGTTTAATGGAAAAAATAGAATAGAGCAAGTCGAATAGGGAGTGTGAGGTAGTAGTGGTGGCATCGTTTTATAGAAAGGAGTCTAGTTCAGTTTCATGAAGAAGGTAATGCCTAAGCAAAGACTTGAAGAAAGTTAAAAAGTAACCTAGGCAGACATCTGAGGGAAAAGCAGTCCAGGTAGAGGGAATAGCTAATGCAAAGGCTATATGGAGGGAACATACCTACTGGGTAAGAAGTACAGCATAGAAGCCAGTGTAGCTACGGCCAAGAAAACAAGAGGGAAAGGACTAAGGAATATGGTTGGAGAAATAACTGGGACCAGTTCATGTGTGGCCTTTTAGGCCTACACGTAAGGATTAAATAAGATAGTCATGTTAGGTGCTTAGAACAGTACATGGTACATAGTAAACACTTAATGGACGGTATCTACATCTGTATTTACATTAACATCTTCTGGTCCCTAAGCAGAGCTAGTCTGGAAGGTCAGGCTACAGGGACTATAGCAGGTTTTATGTACTTTGGTGGGGTTACAGAATCCTTCAACATTTCCAAAAGTACAGAAATCAAACAGATCAAAGGCCTGGGTGATCCCCAGCAGCAAGTAGAGATGGTTAATTCTCTGCAGGTGCTCAGAAAACTGAACTAACAGAGACACACAAAGTCAACATAGCTTCAATAAAAGACAGGGAAAGAGTGGGGTGTGGATGGGGTGGGCTTGGCTAAAGGCTGAAATCAACAGAAGAGTCGTTAGTAAGGTAAGAGAAAAAGCAGTGGAGCGTGGAAGCATCACAGCAGATGAAAAACATTCTAATATCAATGAGACCACAAAGTCAGGAGAATAATGACTACAAACGGCTGGGGAGTAAGCCAGGGAGCCCAGCAACATGAATGCACTTGTATGGGGGGAAAAGCAAATTAAGAGATTCAGGCAAAACTATCCCGTTTCCTGGTGGAGGAGGCTCTTTAATCTTTAATATCTCTCTCCTGACACTAGGCACTGATCTTGCCCCAACAAGAAAAAGGATAGCGTCTGAGAAGCTATTACTTCTCGATTCGGCAAAGGACTTCTGAGGAGATGAGTGCCATGTGGCTGCCAGGCTAAAAGGATGTGTTCTCTCAGCCCTCCTGTTTCACAGCTGGGGAGGTCAGCGCTAAGACACACCCACCCACCCTCCAGGGCTCTCCCAGTGGGAAGAGCTGCCTGCAGGGCCCCGGAGCTCTGGAGAGGGGTGTGGTCTTTTTGGAAACTGGAGGCAGGCAAGAGTGTAATAAAGGCCGGATAAAGATACCCAGGCTGGGCTTTAAACTGCTTTACATTTCTGTGCCAGTTTCTTCTGGCACCTGCCCTCGGGAAAGCTAAGCCAGGTACTATCCAGTGGAAATCTGGAAGTGGGCATCCTTTGTGGCCTCAGTTATGCCAGCTTGCCAAGGAAGGGTGAAGTGCTTGGTCTCCATGACCCTGACCTAACCTACTCAATAGGTAACTTAGGTGTTACTTTCAGTTTAGTCTGAGTCAGAAGAAGTGAAGAGCAACTCACTTTATGTGATGTTCAACTCAACACATTCAGTTTGGAATCGAAACCATTATGAAAACCAGTATGAGAAACCTTGTATTTTTATTCCATTCCTCAAACTATTTGTCAGTCTGCTTTCACCATCTCCTGATAGTAACCATATATTTGCTTTGGGGGTTCTTAATTGCTACATTCCTACCTATTTATTCAGTTAATAAATATTCAGTGCCAACTGTGTTCCAGGAGCTATGCTAGGCTCTGCAGAAACAGCAATGCATACGACAAAAATCCCTATTTTCATGGAACTTACATTCCAGTATGTGTGTGTGGGTGAAGAGATAAATAAAATACTTGTAGAAAGTGATAAGGGCGATGACATAAGTAAAACAGGGTGGTGTGATGTGGAGTGACTGAAAGTGAGATACTAGATGGGGTGGTCAAGGATAAGCTCTTTGAGAAGGTGTCATTTGAGCTGGGGCCTAACCGGATGAGAAGAAGCCAGGCATGCAATCTGGGGAAAGAAGAAACAGCACATGCACAGGCCGGGAGATGGGAACCAGCAGCAAGAGTGTTTTGCTTCCCATTTCCCTACTCTGCACACACATACTACTTCTCTGTCTCTGGCACGTTACAATCTGTTAAAGAAATTGCCCTGTGAGGCCTGGGAAAGGAATGATATTGAACGAAACGTAATTCCAAGGCTCACTGATTACTGGAGACACATATTGGCACTGGCGGAGGATTGGGAGCATAAGTAGGTACTCTGATCCCAGAGGAAAGATAAGGCAAGGACTCTAGAAACGGCTCCTTCCCCCTTTGTTGCTGCATTTCCCTACTATGGTTAATTGGCAAAGCAGTCCGTGTGAAATAGTGCAGGATGTCCAAATTGCAGCACTGTTTCACACATCATCATTTCAAGTCACCAACTGACAGGATTTAGCACTCTGTGTCTGGCAGCAACCAGCAGTGAAGCAGAGAGAATTCCACTAGATTATCCAAAGCATCTGACCCGCAATTGAGGAGTGAGGAGAGCATTAAAAAACAACAACAACAACAACTCCTGAATGGTATAGTGAGCCAATTCAACGTCAAACAGACACACACAAATATCCAGCCGCCTCTGAGGCAAAAGGTCAATTTCTTGTGCTTGTCCCTGATCTTCAGAATCCGTTCTTCATCTAAGTTCAGTCCCTCATTTCCAAGCAGAGTCAGGCCAGATGGGCTGCTCTAGGGCAATACTCCCTTGTCTGACTCCAGAGGAGCGTTAGAGCTGAAGTGGATGATAGCAGGGTCAGTGGGAGAGGAAGAGGGTACAGTCAGAAGGCAGGACACGTCCTCTAAAGATAAAGTTTTGATAGATTGGTTTTTCAGCTGAAGAAGCTGATATTTGGAGCCAGATCTTTATCTTCGGCAAGCCCACCACAGATCCCAGGTTTGGGATGAGGGCATAGAATAAAGAAGCAAATTTCCATCTAACAAGAAGTAGACAGTACTGAACTGCCCTGCTTTGTGGATTTCTGAACTTTCTAATTCTCTTAATCAAGTCCGAGATTTCCCATGCCTCATCCTTCTCCCCTCTAAGCCCTTCTCACACAGCTGTTAGGTAAGATTTACCAGATAGAATGTGTTTGCAAAATCTGTTTTGTTCATTGGAACATGTTTATCTAGAAGGAAAGAAAAAAAAAAACCTGTCCCTTCTCACTATTTACTTTTTGGTGACTGTCTTCTGGGATTTGGAACTGGATAAACAGATGGCCTTCACAGAAGGAATCAGGCGGAACGCCAGGGTGTGTATATATATCTTGATCTCAGTGTATATATCACAAATAGTCCTCATCCACACAGCTGTGCTGGTTTTGGAGGGAAGTGAGGGGACAGCACCCTCTGGACGAGAGGACTCCCACTGCCCCAAGGTGGAGTGCTCCAAGGGCTCCCTCCAAGGAGCACCTCCCTGGTGGAATCTTGGGCTACAGGATGCCAGATGGTTTCTAGAGTTCCAGCCCCAGATATATGACCCCAATTTCATTTTCTATGGTAATTAAGGTTGTGCCAGATTCAAAACTGTTGCTTGTGATTTGTACTGGGTTTGTTTGATATATATGGGTGCCCGCAATGTGCTGAGCGTTTGCATCGTCTATAGTGATTAGTGAGCTTCGAGCACCTCTGCAATACACTGGATGCATCTGTGTTAAGGGCATGCCTGTGAGGGTTGTGGTTGTGTGTATGTGTGTGCACGCACAAAAGTCGTGGAAGGCCTGAAATACAATTATTTTCCAGGCCACGGGAAAAGTATAACTGCTAGAGGGAACAGGGTACAGCGATCCCTCACGTGACAGCAGGCTGCTACTGACAAGAGGTTGGGAGGGGGAGTGGAGAAGCAGTTTCCTCCTAATTTTTGGACCTTCTCCGACATAAATGTCTACTGTGCGGGTTGGTGGTGGAGGAAGTAACTCCATAATCGATATGTTTCAATTCCAAGGTTTGAAGAAACCTCATTACATTTCAGGGGACTCTTCTAATAGCCAAAAAAAAAAAAAAAAAAAAATTCTTCATTTACTTCACAGAATAGGGTTCAGGTGTATGTTTTCTTCACCCCTGGCAAAATTCCTTTAAATAACCATGAAAATAAAAGATGACTGTAATGCCCAGACAGAGAACTGGTGCCAAACAGAGCCAACCCAAAACCCCCAGAAATCCCAAACAAAAAAACCTCCCTGAGATAAAGTGGTTGCATTCATCAGGTTCAGGTAGCTCAAAGACAAGAACATGAAATGATTAGACTCTAACAGACCAAGGTGCTGGAGGTAATGGGACCTCATAGAGACCGAACAAAAGATTCTGTTTCTAACAAAGGTTCTGCAGACCTTTATACTACAGCGAGCAGTGAGCGTGAGGGATGCTGCCCAGGAAATGAAAGGACTCAGTCGTTCCTCTTCAGTGAGCGGAGGCCAGGAGGAGTGTTCCAGGGCACTCTCACAAACACTCTTTAATAATACCATCCAGAGCCTTTGATTCACGGAACATGCTGAAGAATAAACAGCCTATTAATCTGAGTTTTCTGGTGCGCCTGAGTATACAAAGCAGCAATGAACTAACCCCTTGGCTCTCGCCAATGTCCCAACGGCGCCCCATCCGTGGCTCCACTGCGCTGCTCCGCTCCCCCTCTCCACTGCTGCATGCAATTTGTCCCTGGAAAAGCTTCAGGTTTGGGGGCGCTGATGGTTTCGACTAAGGACGCCCAGGCCAAACCCAGGGTTCAAAGAACTGGAAACAGCGCATCCTTGTCTGGCCATAAGTGACATAACCATGTGACTTCAGGCTCAAATGAGAACTGTGTGGTAATGTGACTGGGTGAGGAGACAGAGTCATCAGTCTGCCTCTTTCTGAGCCAAGTTGACGGCCACAGGCCTGGGAAAGGAAGGCCCAGTTTCAATTGCTTCCCAGTCTTGGTTACCTTGGTGGCGGGAAGGGCTCCTGCATGGGTGGGCTTTGGGTGCTATTCTGTGGAAACATTCCTGGGCATTTTGCCTAAGTAAAAATTACCAAGTAAGGTCCCTGAGTTTTCAAGGAGGAAAGGAGAAGAAAGATAAGTGGCTGTTTCACTCTCAGACTCTTTCACTGTGAGTTGTTCTTTAAAAACAATCAGGTATAGCTTTTGTGATAACAACCATTTGATGAAGGACCAGGGTCTCCTTTCCGCCCTCGAGGAAATCATAGATAAAGAAGCTGATAGTATGAACATTGAGAAATAAACCAGGGTTCAGTTGTTGAAACAGTGTAATTGAGGCTAGGATCATAGGCTCAAATCAGCCCTGAGAGTCAGGCGGCTCCTTTGTGTCCCATAGTCACCGATCTCACACAAGGTGTGTGCTTAATCATAAAAGGAACTGGCCTGGTGAGCTGGATAAATCAGTATCAGTGCTACCCAACACACACACACACACAAAACCTCAAAGTACACATCCCACTGACCTCAAATTCATATACACAGGAAAACACATCTACTGAAAGTTTCCATTCTAAAAATAATTTCAAAGAGGTGCTCTGATTAAAAAAATTAATTCTAAAGTCCTCTGATTCTACTTTCAGAGAACTACTTTGTGTTTGGTCTGTTGAACTAGAGAAAAAAGGGCACGCATCATAAATTTATTTATTTTTGGCTGCACTGGGTCTTCATTGCTGCGCGCGGGCTTTCTCTAGTTGTGGTGAGCAGGGGCTACTCTTCGTTGCGGTGCGCAGGCTTCTCATTGTGGTGGCTTCTCTTGTTGCAGAGCACGGGCTCTAGGCGCTCAGGCTTCAGTAGTCGTGGCATGCGGGCTCAGTAGTTGTGGCACGCAGGTTCTAGAGCACAGGCTCAGTAGTTGCAGCGCACAGGCTTAGTTGCACCACAGCATGTGGGATCTTCCCGGACCAGCGCTCGAACCCGTGTCCCCTGCATTGGCAGGCGGATTCTTTACCGCTGCGCCACCAGGGAAGCCCAAGGGCACGCATCTTGCAAAAGAGAAGGAACAGCACAGAAGCTCACATACTTTCCGTGATTGACTTTGAGACGCCATAGAATGCAGTGATTAGACTGGCATTTGCAGGAAGCATGGACCTTGCAGTCAGATCTACTGTAGATCTGTCACTTGCTGCGTGTCATCTTAGACATGTCACATAAGATCAGTGAGCTTCAACTTCCTCACCTGTGAAATGGGAATCACCCTCATGGGATTAGTATGTGGATTATATAACATACGAAAAATGTTTAGTGCAGTGCCTGGGTGGGACACAGTAAGTGCTCAATACATTACAGCTGTACTTATTACTCTTTGAATCTTCTAAATACAGGCACAGGAATCAAACATGGCTCTGGGGAGGGACCTAACTGGTAGTCGGCACATGAGCTACATGAAACAGAAGTTTCTTCATCTCTTTATTGGACTGGGCTTAGAAGGTCTCCAGATCTTCCCTCAGTACATTGGAAACAAGAGTTTGAGTTTCATGGGGTTACTGATGAAAGGACCATGAGAGATTAAATCCTAGTATTCTGGGGACCTCCATTTTGGCTTGCAGATGGACCTGGCATTTTCCCATCCCAGAGTCTGGCTGAGCAGATACAGCTTTCTTCCTCTAGGCTTCCACCTGTTGATACAAACAGATGTATTCTGAACACAAGAGGGGCCCTGCAAGCACAGATCTGGTATCAGACAGCCTTTCTCTGCAGCATTCCTGGGGTTGTAAAATGACAAACATTCCAGCAGGCTGAATCTAACCCTTCCTGCCCTGTAGCTGGGGGCGGGGCCTTATGAAGCTGCTTCTTGTGATTAGAGCCATCAGTACCTCACTCCAAGACTGTGAGGTGGACTTCATTAATATTGATGAGTTGCAGCTCGTTAACCTCATTTGATGTTTATTTACAACCATTCTTCTCATATGCTAATGAGTGACACTGGGCTCTTCAGATAGAAAGGAGAGAACTGGACCCTCTCTGCCAGCATCTCCTTGGCAAACTCCTGTCCCTTGAAAGAGAAGTTTGCACAGAGGGAATGATGCCAAATGGAGGGAATGCAGCAGAGAGGACAAAATGATGTGAAAAGAATGTCTGCAATGTGATGCGGGAGAGAGAAGCCCAGCTGCTGGGGCCATGGTGTGACTGAGGTTTGGTTACACCCACCTAGTGGGTAACAAAAAGAAGCTGAAGGGTGGGGATCTGAGGAACTATGAAAGGGACAATATGTTAGGTTTTGGAACTGGGGTGGGAAGTGGAGATGAGTGGGCCCCCTGTGGATCAGGGGGCTTGAAGGCCTCTCTCCAATTCATTTCACTTTCTTCTAAGATCTTAAGGAAATCGACAAACGGGGGATTGGGGTAATTTCTGTAAGACAGTTAAATGCCCACAGCAACTAATGCTTAGCAAATGCTTGGCTTGGAGAAAGAGTACTCATTGTCCAGAACATCACTGTGAAATGGGTAAGCAGGGAGGAAAAAAAAAAAATCACTGTTTCTCTTTCCTCCAAGTTATGGTTATGTTATGTATATCAAAGAATAGTATAATCAAACAAGGAAGAGTCAGAGACTGGGGGAAAATATTTTTGGAAAATATGGCCATTCTATTGTTTCAGGGATGCTGAGCCTACAGAACACAGGGCCTCTTCCAAATTTCATAGTACGGAGCAAGTCAATTTTGAGACGTCCCATCCATTAAAAAGGTATGAAAGACTATATAAGACATATGAGAGGGATGGAAGGATATATAAATGTTTATTAATATCAGCAGCAACATCAAACTTCAAATTTCTTAAACACTTAAACATCAATTCCCACTATATTTCTTGTCTTCACTCCTTTGCACTTTACATTGCTATTTAGACAATTATTCCCTTCCTGCCTGCGGGGTCCATACCCTCCCTTTTCTCTCAATCTGATGTTTTCTGTGCAGCACTTTGAAGATTGTTCCTATCCTTGACGTGCCTTTCTGTGAGGCTAAAGAGGCAGGAGAAAAAAGGAATCTCTTACCTTAAGGATTTAACCACATTTAAGTACAAAGTATTGGTTCTAAAAGGGTAGATTTTATGTTTGAGTTGTTTGTGTGAGATCATTATCCCTTAGGGTACAAATTTAATCTCTTTCAAGTTTCCTATGAACTCAGTTTCTGTTGGAGTGAAGGAATCAATAGCAGTCTGCATTCAGCCTGACAATGTGCAGCTCACCTATACTTAGGGACAGACATGTCCAGAAGAGTAATCGACAGCTGTATGCTTGTTCTAGACTACAGCAGTGTTTCCCAACCTTTTAAAATCCTGCCCCCCCAGCATTTTCATACATTTTTTTCCAAGTGCCCCCCCCCACCGCCGAGAAATTTTAACATCATAGATACACTGTATGTCTATTTTTTTAAGTGGAGGGCCACAAACCACTGTAATATTTAATTTTTTTGCCTCTCAAAGAACCAGTATTTTCCCCCTTCAGAGAAATATTGCTCCCACTGAGAATGCATGTTCCAGAGACTTTTTAAAAAGTATATCATCTGATTTCCAGGGTTGAACCCAACGTTCTCCCAAAGTGAACCACCAGACACAATTACACCACTGTTTTTTTTTTTTTTTTTTTTAAAGGGACTTTGCACATATAGTTAAGGGTGTGGACCTTTATTTTTTTTATTTTTTATTTTTAAACTTTGGGTTTATTTATTTATTTATTTATTTATGGCTGTGTTGGGTCTTCGTTTCTGTGCGAGGGCTTTCTCTAGTTGCGGCAAGTGGGGGCCACTCTTCATCGCGGTGCGCGGGCCTCATTATTGCGGCCTCTCTTGTTGCAGAGCACAGGCTCCAGACGCGCAGGCTCAGTAATTGTGGCTCACGGGCCTAGCCGCTCCGCGGCATGTGGGATCTTCCCAGACTAGGGCGTGAACCCGTGTCCCCTGCATTGGCAGGCAGACTCCCAACCACTGCGCCACCAGGGAAGCCCTACACCACTGTTCTGATTTCAGAAAAAGAAAGAAAGAAAAAAGGATATCTTTGTGCCTATCTGGTGATAGTTCTTCCAAAGAAGAGAGCAAAATACTTTTTTTCACACTGGACCTGATCTATCCACTGAATAATGGCTTACTTTTTGGCTGTGGGTTAACTTTTTACAATACTTCTTTCTGAGTGCTGGAAGAGGTAGTAGATTGTCAAGTCCCTTAGGGACCCCCAAATAGTTCACTCTCCTAAACGTCAACAATATATTCCCTTGTAAGAGTAGAATTAAGTTCATTATGTCATTAAACTTCTCCCAAACTCCAGAGGAAGACAGTGATCGGTATTGCTATTCCCCTTTTACCATCAGAGAAATGATATCATCGAGAGATTAGGTAGCTTAATTTAGGTCACAGGGACTGATATTTCTTCATATAACTGTCTTATCTGTCATATAAGGTCACTCTGAGGTTTCTAGACCTCATGTCTTCTGGTTCCTACTTTAATCTAGGATCATGGTACTCTGCTAGAGAAAAGTTTAAGAAGGTTGTTCTGCCTCTGACAACCCCTTTTCTCCATCTGATGACAGAAAAGCAAAAGAAGGTGCTAACCGATAAGAATTGACCGATGGGGAGAGAGGAAGAGAACTCAGGCTATTGTCCTAAAGGTTTCTATTTCACAAGCAAATGGCTTAGGTAGCATAGTACACTGTATAGGGAGGTTCAAAAGTTTTTTCTTTTCTAAGATGCATACCATCATCTTTGTAGGGTTCAGATGAGACAGAGTAAACCATGATATGTTCCTCAGAAGATACAAAGACTCAAATCAAGAACTCCCACAGAGGACTTCCCTGGCAGTCCGGTGGTTAAGACTCTGCGCCTCCACAGTAGGGGGCGCTGGTTCGATCCCTGGTCTAATCAAGATCCCGCGTGCCATGAGGCGCAGCCAAAAAATAAAAAGAAAAGAAAAAAACAACTCCCACAGGCAGTCTTCAAATAACATGAGAAATTCATATTTTATTTAGTAGTCATGGAAACTGACCACATCGTAGAACTATCCATACTTGAAACTCACCATAAGTGAGTGAGAGTTGGCAAATCAAATAAAAAGTACTATCTAAAAGGGCTCTTCTCTGTAAACTAGGCTTAGGCTCATTTTAATTTTCCCAATTAAATCAGTGTTAAAATTCCCTCAAAATAATATACAACTTATTCGTTCTAAAGAATAAGTGACTTCAAGAGATAAAGTCCATCTCATGCCTTCAAGTAGATCTGTATGTAATTAATTCCTCACTACCAGAGTCTACTCTATTAAAACAAAACAAAGACTTCAGGGAAGGTTATTCTGCAATATTGCTTAGGAACCTAACATGACATTGAATAACATTATCTCTAATAAATTTGCCCTCATATGTGACCTCTGTCCCTCACATTGCAATAGTTTATTCCTTTTTGTCTGAAGAGGTGGAGATGAGCTAATGGTGGGTTAAATGCTTTAACTTTTATTCAGAATGCCCAGAGCCAAAAGATACACCCTAGATCAACGCAAACACATTAAGGAGAATTTCAAAGTAGTATACACATTTAGCTCAACTAGCTTCTGATATAGAAATGTTATGCTAGCCATTTCTTTTGCTATAAACCAGGAACAAATTTGAGAGAGGGCCAAAAAAAACCCAAAAACGAAAACAAAAGAACTTCACACTTTGCCTCAAAAAATGAAACTATAACTATTTTGGACTAAAATAAAAACTAGAGGACACAAGGTATGGAAATCTAAAAAGTGATTCTGGGACTTCCCTGGTGGCACAGTGGTTAAGAATCCTCCTGCCAATGCAGGGGACATGGGTTCGAGCCCTAGTCCGGGAAGATCCCACATGCTGCAGAGCAACTAAGC
This sequence comes from Balaenoptera musculus, assembly GCF_009873245.2. Lineage (NCBI taxonomy): Eukaryota > Metazoa > Chordata > Mammalia > Artiodactyla > Balaenopteridae > Balaenoptera > Balaenoptera musculus. The sequence goes on along the minus strand of NC_045792.1, from coordinate 96,140,555 downwards.
CCGTGCACCACAACTACTGAGCCTGCGCTCTAGAACCCACGTGCCGCAACTACTGAAGCCCGCGCGCCTAGAGCCCGTGCTCTGCAACAAGAGATGCCACCTAAGTGAGAAGCCCGCGCACCGCAGCGAAGAGTAGCCCCTGCTCACCGCAACTAGAGAAAAGCCCGCGCACAGCAACGAAGACCCAACTCAACACCCCCTGCAAAAAAAAAAAAAAAAAAAAAAAAGTGATTCTTTTGTTACAGAAGAGGGATTTAAGTGAAAAATCAGTTCCTACCGGGTACCATAAAACAGGAATGAAGAGGGGGAGGGGCAGGTCCTTTAAAGTCTTGGACATCAGAACAAAGGAACCAACTGAAAACACTCCGACTTGGAGTAGGTGAGGAGAGAAAGAGAGCCCCACCGAAATCCCGCTCCTGTTGGTTGCAGCAGCTGTCAGTGAGCTGGAAAGGGCAGTGAGCACGAACGAGCACCACTGTGCTCCAGTCTTGATTTGCTAATTTCAGAAGCATTTGTCTATCTTGTTCTACCTACACAACTAGTTAAAGAAATAATCCTAGTTTCAGGAAAAGGCTAATAATTTTCACTGGCAGGTGACCAGAGAAAACACATTCTTCAACGAGCAGTATAATAAGGCAATAAAAACAAGACAGTACTCATCAAACGTTTTTATCTGAAGCGCTCAAAACATATGCCAATGTTATACCCAGTTCCCACTTCCCCTTCACCATCTTCCCACAGCTGTGGGGGAAAAGCAGACCTTCTGTAGGAAGGGTGTCTCCTCTGCCTATCGATGTAAGTCTGAATACAACTTTAGGAAAAGGACCTCCCAAAGAGGTTGTGGATGGGGGCTTGTAGGATTCCTCAGGGCGCCAGATCCTCCAAGCCCTTGGTAAAGACTTTGCTCTACCACTTCATCGGCAGTGCGGGTAAACTCCCTCTTGGTAGCCACAGATGCTGCCAAGAAGAACAATTCTTCATTTGGGCCAGGTACCAAAAGGGAGAATTCAGAAAGAAGAGTAAGAAGGCATTTTCCCATCCAGAGATAAGTAAGGAAACTGACCCACTGACTCACTAATCTCTTTTTCTAGAGGTGGTATTGTTAACCTGGTTTTATGCTCAATGAACAGTGGTGTGGAAAGTTAAGTGTTCAAGAAGTAATTCGCTCAAAGTTGCAAAGTAGGTCTGTAACAAAGAGCATTATAGAATCCAAGGGTCAACTTCAGTGATAGATGTAGGTTATCAGAAGGGCCCTTACAGGTTTGAGAATTAGAAGTTGGAATACTTTTTTTTTTTTTTTTTTTTAATGGAGAACAGGAATGTGTAGGAAGACCTTAGGCCAATGATTTATCACGATACAGTGGTCCAACCCCATGGGGACTGAGATCAAAAGCAATTTTATAATGCAAGGTTTAAGTAATTAACAGGTAGTTCCATAGTTTTGCACAAAACACATAATTAGGTTACTATGGATCAGACTTATACTGTCAGACAGTGAAGGTGGTGAGTATGTCACAGACACTTGGTCTTAAAAGTTTGAGGAATATGGTTAAAATAAACATTCCAAGTAGTGGCTCTTTCCTGGGCCTCTGGCACAGATGTCTGAAGTCCTGCTCTGGACAAGATGAAGAGACTTTCTCCCCAGAGTAGTATGCTGAGCACATAAGATGTTCTTTGCTTCATTGGGATATCTAGAAGAAGCCAGTAGGGCTGCACTCAAGTACTAAATCTTGTGGACCAGATGACTTGAAATTTCAAATTTTTGATGGTTTGAAGTAGATGCCTTTTATAAAAAGAGTTTAAAAAGTCCTAATTCCTCTGTTTTTGAACTTTGGAACAATTTTAATAGTAATATTCTCCTTATTTTTTTCTGCTAGGCCTTGATATTACAGAAAAATCTTAGAACAATGTAATTGAAAGATGCTTATTAATTTTGAGAGAAAATCAGATAAATATCACCAACTAATCAGTAACCATCTTGAATGAATAGATTTTATAATGAACACATAAGTCACGATAAAAATAATTAGGATAAAAGGAATCTACATGATTTCATGAAACCAAAGTTTATAAATATAATTTTCTATTGCTTGAGATAAATCCAATAAATCTGAATGCAACCTTGGCTTGTCATGTCAAGGCACCCACTTAATGTTTGCTTCCCCTCACCCATACTCATGCCTCCAGGCAAGAAAGCAATTAAACTTAGGTTAAAAATCAGTTATCTGTCCACTTTTATGAGGTACCTAGAAGAGGCAAATTTACAGAAAAAGAAAGTAGACTACAGGTTACTAGGGGCTGGGGGTGGGGTAGGGAGAAGCAGGGAGTTACTGGTTGATGGGTACAGAGTCTCAGTTTGGGATGATGAAAAAGTTTTGGAAATGGATATTGGTGATAGTTGCACAATACTGTGAATGTACTTAATGGCACTGAATTGTACACTTATCAATGGTTAAAATGGTGAATTTATTATGTATATTTTACCACAATAAAAAATGATGTCTTTTTTAAAAAAAATATCCAGATAAAGGGTTCTTCAATCATTCTTTTATAATAATGTGGCTTAGGCAGTTCCCCAAATTTGTCTGTTCATCAGAATCATCTGAAGTGCTTGCTAAAGTTACAGGTTCTCTAGCCACACCCCAGAGTGGCTATTTGGGAACTACTGGACCCTAAGGATCATGAAGAGATAATTGGATGCTGTCTGTATTGGGGCACCATGGTGCCAATTCAAGAAGCTTATTGGGCTTCCCTGGTGGCGCAGTGGTTGAGAATCTGCCTGCCAATGCAGGGGACACGGGTTCGAGCCCTGGTCTGGGAAGATCCCACATGCCGCGGAGCAACTAGGCCCGTGAGCCACAATTGCTGAGCCTGCGCGTCTGGAGCCTGTGCTCCGCAACAAGAGAGGCCGTGAGAGTGAGAGGCCCGCGCACCGCGATGAAGAGTGGCCCCCACTTGCCGCAACTAGAGAAAGCCCTCGCACAGAAACGAAGACCCAACACAGCCATAAATAAATAAATAAATAAAATTAATAATAATAATAATAAATTTAATTTAAAAAAAAAAGAAGCTTATTAACACTTAGACCTATTCCTCTGTCCTGTGTTTTCTTTTGTTTTTGCTTTTTACAAATTTTTTTATTGTGGTAAAATACACATAACAAAAAATTCATTGTAACCATTTTTAAGCGTACAGTTCACTGATATTAAGTACATTCACACTGTTATGCAACCATCACCACCATCCAACTCCAGCGCTCTTTTTATCTTGCAAAACTGAAACTCTATACCCATTAAACAATACCCTCCCATTCCTCCAGCCCCTGGCAGCCACTATTCTATTTTCTGTCTTTATGGTTTTGACTACTCTAAGTACGTCACATAAGTGGAATCATACAGTATTTGTGTTTTTGTGACTGGCTTATTTCACTCAGCGTGGTGTCCTCAAGGTTCATCCATGTTGTACCATGTGTCAGAATTTCCTTCCTTTTAAGGCAAGTGATATTCTATTATATGTATATACCACTGTTTGCTTATCCATTGATTCACTGATAGTCATTTTGGTTACTTCCACGTTTTAGCTATTGTAAATAATGCTGCTATGGGCATGGGAGTACAAATATCTCTTTGAGACTCTGCTTTGGATATGTACACAGAGGTGGTAATTCTATTTTTAATTTTCTGAGGAACCACTATACTGTTTTCCATAGCAGCTGTTCCGTTGTACATTCGCACCAACAGTGCATGCACAATGGTTCCAGTTCCAGTTTCTCCACATCCTCGCCAACACCTGTTCTTTTCTTTTTCTAATAGTAGCCCTCCTAATGGGTGTGAGGTAGTATCTCACTGTAGTTTTGATTTTCATTTCCCTAATGATTAGTGATGTTGAGCATCTTTTCATGGCATCTTTTCATTTCATTCATGGCTTATTGATCATTTGCATATCTTCTTTGGAGAAATGTCTATCGAGTCCTTTGCCAATTTTTAAATCAGGTTTTTTTTTTTTTATGGTTGATGTCCTTGTGTTTTAACAGTTGTCAGATTTATTACATAGAGAAGGATATGGTTTGAGCTGCCAATACAGAAGTCATTTTTGAGAGATAGTATGCTGTTGTTTAACTAAGGTTAAACAGTCATTAAGAGCCCTCTCTGTGCCAGGCTAGGCACTAGGATTAAAAAATTCAATAAGTTATGGTCTTTGTGCCCAAAGAACTTAAAGTCTAATGGAGAAGACAAAAACTGATTTCAAAACAATGTTGATGAAGTAATGACAGGGAGGACAGGGTTTAGCCTCCTTGGTGGGTTGAGGTAGAGGGCTGCTGAGGGCAGGTGTTCTAGAGGAGGTGCTACCTGAGATGAGTACTGAAGCGGGAGTTTATCTAGGCGGAAGGACGGGGGTGGCAGGGCTACAGGCAGAGCCTCAACAAAGGCATCCCCATGGCAAGCAACATGTGAGATGAGAGGAACTACCAGTACTTGAGTTCAGTATAATTGGAGAGTAGCTTTTCAGGCACGGAGTTGCTGGAAACGAGGCTGAAGAGGGAGGCAGAGATCAGGTCACAGAAAGTCTTGTGTGCTTCATTCTATAGATGGTGCGGGCACCTTTAAATGGTTTCAAGTAAAAGAATAATAATAGCAGCACAGTCAGATTTTCTTCGTATATAGATAACTTGACTGTAAAGGGAGCAGAATTTCAAAGGTTCAAGCAAGAACCGGAGCAATGATAAGGGGAATCAAGAACTATTTTGAAGGGGAGAACAGTGGGACTTTTTAGCTGACTGAATGTGAGAGGAGTCTAGAATGATAGCGTATAATTTTGGGGAACCCACGAGGAGAGGCAGATTCAAGGGTGAGGGTGAGGAGTTCTGTTTCTGACATACTGAAAATTCGGTGACTGTCAGACATACCAGTAGTGATGTCTGAGGCTGATGGCACACTGCATGTGTGGGTCTGGTGCTCAGGGAGAGTTCAGGGCTAGAAAGTCATTTGCCTAAGGTAGTAGGAAAAGTCAAAGGAGACAAGACTGCTCAGTAACCATGTGTAGTGAGAAAAGTAATGAGCCAAGAATGAAACCCTGGGATAGACCAACATTTAAGACGAATACAGGAGAGTAACTTTTTTTTTTTCTCGCCCACCTCCCCTCCCCCTGCCGAGAGTAACTTTTTAAAAGACACTGAGGGGCTTCCCTGGTGGCGCAGTGGTTGAGAATCTGCCTGCCAATGCAGGGGACACGAGTTCGAGCCCTGGTCTGGGAAGATCCCACATGCCGCGGAGCAACTAAGCCCGTGTGCCACAACTACTGAGCCTGCGCGTCTGGAGCCTGTGCTCCGCAACAAGAGAGGCCGCGATAGTGAGAGGCCCGCGCGCCACGATGAAGAGTGGCCCCCGCTTGACGCAACTAGAGAAAGCCCTTGCACAGAAACGAAGACCCAACACAGCCAAAAAATAAATTAGTTAATTAAAAAAAATAAAAGACACTGAGGAGGACTGGTCAGAGAAGTAGGAAGAAAGAGGTAGTGGAAAGGGCATAACTTTGAAGCCAAACAGACTGTTTCGAATCTTTTCTCCACTACTTATTGTATGGTCTTGAACAAATTAGTTTGTGAGCCTCAGTTTTCTTGTCTATAATATAGAGACAATACCATGTAGATTGTGATGAGGATTAAATGTGATACTGCAGGAATTATAACTTTAAAAAGTGCCTGTCACAATGCCTACCTCATTGTAGGCATTCAACAAATGTTATCTCCTTTTTTTGTTAGTCTGGCCCTTTTATGTTTCTTTCTCTGTAAGTAACAGGAAGTAGGGTATCCTTAGTTTTTATATTTTTTATATAGCTTTTAGGTTAACTAAGGGTCAAATTGGAGACAGCTTGACCTCTGTCCATCTACATTTACTCTAAACTGAAGCCACAAAGATGCAAGAAATTCAGGTTTGCAATGGTACTCTCAATGTTCACATAACTACTGCTAATCTACTATGTTATTTCTATTTTTCCAGGACACTAGTCCTTGGGAGTTACTTTGCAATGAATAGAATGGGTAAATAATAACATATTTGAAAAAGACTAGGAATTCTAACAATTGTTAGAGGTGACACCAGTTTCATTTTTGGCTCAAGGAAGCTATAGGAGTTTTATGTATGGCAGTTAGTGAAAAGGTGCTGGAATGCTCCAAAACATTAACATTAGAAAAGGAAAAATTCTACATGACTAAAGATTAGTTTGATAGAGATTTTTTTCTACTGGAAGCTAAAACACTCTGTCAGGCCTGCTTTTAATAATCTGTAAGCTTCAATGAAGCAAGTGTCATTTAAAGCTTTGAAGGGAGAGAAAAAAGGGTGTTTCAAGTCCCGCAAACAATTTACTGCTCCAGTATTCCTAATAATTACGTGAGTATTTTTCCTTTTGACTGGAGAGCAAAGGAAAATGGAAACCTGTGGAAACTGGAGTTGGACAAGAAACAAAGTTCATAGATGAAATCCTGTCTAATACTGGCAACTGAAACAAGACTCACCTGTTACGTCCTTTGCAAAACTGACCCAGCTCAGTCCCTTTTTTTTCCCCTCAGTGATTTTTAAGTGTCACAAAAGGCTCTTCAGGCCGAATTAAACAATCATGGGAAAGTTCTTTCAGGAAAAAGATGCAATGATTGTTGCACTTTGTCTTGACTATGCCCTCGGTAGGCCATTTCCCGGTCAGGAATTTATTTCTCTAATTAGAGTGATGAGCTCAAAAGAAGCAATTTTAAATCAATCAGTAAAACAAAAATATCTCCAAATAACACAATAGTTTTATTTCTGTGATAATTACCTTCCTTTATTCCAAACTGAAACTGTGACTATCTCTATTTTTTACTGCACGGTTAAAAAAGATGACCTTCAAGAATCTATAAACTAGTTCCTGGGATACAGTAGGCACTCAATAAATACTTGTTGAATGAAAGAATGAATAAATAGAGCAAAACAATCATCTTCTCCTTACAGCCTCTGTTATTTTTGTATTAATCTAAGGCTAATTTAGGTTCATGACAGTCACATCGTCCTGTTGCCCAATACTCAATTTAAGTCTCTTGTAGTCTTACTGTTAAGTTGCTTGTCATTATGCCTCTTTTTTTTTTGGGTGCACCTTGCAGCTTGCGGGATCTTAGTCCCCCCCTCACCGACCAGGGATCAAACCTGCGCCCCCTGCAGTGGAAGCGCAGAGTCCTAACCACTGGACTGCCAGGGAATTCCCATGCCTCTTGTTCTTTTCTTTCTTTTTTAAAATATTTATTTATTTATTTATTTGGTTGTACCAGGTCTTAGTTGCAGCAGGCAGGCTCCTTAGTTGCAGCTCACCAGCTCCTTAGTTGTGGCATGTGAACTCTTAGTTGTGGCATGCATGTGGGATCTAGTTCCCTGACCAGGGATCGAACCTGGGCCCCCTGCATCGGGAGCTCGGGATCCTATCCACTGCGCCACCAGGAAAGTCCCCCATGCCTCTTTTTCCTGACCAGCTTTTTCAATCGGGTATTTTTCAAATTCAATTTTTATTTATATTTATTATACTTATATTTTCCTATTTGATTTGTAAAATGAGCCTGTTGCTGGAACACGTATCCCTGGAACACAGAGGTAACAGTTAACACACAAACAACAACAGATTAGATTCTCAGCCTCTTTGGCATCCTCTAAATCACCTATCATGACACTCATTATACTTGTATTACTTATGCATTCACTCATCTATTTATTCAACAAATATTTACTAAGTCTTAATAAGTGCCAGGCCCCATTCTCAATGCTGAGGATACAGCAATGAACAAAAGGGACTCAAATCCCTGCCCCTATAGAGTTTACATGAGAGTGCAGGCAGGGTCAGGCAAAACACAAGAAAAACACGTCATGAAAAACAAAATAGTACAGTGTTTGTTCCAGATTAAAAGAAACTAAAGAGACATTACCAAGTACAATGTGTAAACCTTGATTTGACCCTGGGTCAGAAAACAAACAGCTATTAAATATATTTGAGAACAACTGGGGAAATTGTAATTTGCACTGGAAGTTAGATTATGTTATGGAATTATTATTCATTTTCTTAAATGTGATAATGAGACTGGGGTTATGCAGGAGAAGAGGGGAATGTTCTTACTTTTAGGAGATTAAGTATGTAGGGGTTAAGTGTCATGATTCTTGTAAGTTAGTTTCAAATTATCTATCCATCCATCCATCCATCCATCCATCCATCCATCCATCCATCCATCCATCCATCTATCCATCTGCCTACCTACCTACCTATTGTGCACAAATGTAACAAATGTTAGCATTTGGTGAATCCAAGTTACTCCCATAACTTTCTTGTAGGTTTGAAAATTTTTTAAATGAAGAGTGGTGGGTGTAGGGGAAATCTATTGTATTTCTAGTCAGAGATGTGGGACGATTAATTGATTTGACTTTTGTTTCTCAATATTTTTCCATAAATGTGTTACTCCCTCATCTTGAAAAGATTTCCTTTCATTATACATATAGCAACACTGGTCCTGTCACTTTCCCTTTTCTATTGCAGCCATAGGAAAAGCTGGGATATGGGATAGCCATAGGATAGGATATTCTCTCAAAATAAAATACCTCTTTGTTATGACTTTGTTAAATCAACATTTCTTAAGTGGAGCATAGGGTACCAGATATTATCTTGTTCGGCAACAGACCACAAGAGAAACTGAAATAGAGATGTTTATTACAGACAGGTCCTGGAGGAAGCACAAAGCATACCTCAAGGGGCCACAGGGGGAGGTCAAGGCAGAGAGAAGACAGAGAGTGACAGGACCTGGGGCAACAAGGCTTTATTAGGGTCTGTGGGTGGAGAACTTTGGGGTTCCTGGGCTAAGGCCGGATTGGTCAATTCAAACCAAAAGAGTGGGCTTTTGGTAAGCTCCCATGGGGGTCTTATCTAAGGGGCAAGGTGAAAGCCCTGGGAGGCAGGGGAGACTGCTAGTGGTAAAGTCACATCAGGAACTTATATTTGTTTGTGACTTTGCAGGCTGTTATCTAAGGCATGCACTTGCTGAGGAAGCTGGTATCATTTTAAGGTCTCTGCAGGCCAAACAAAATGGATTGCAAGGCAGCAAAAGCATGGAGTAGCTTAGCTAAACTCTCAACACTCCTCAAACTTGATCTGAAATAATGCTTTTATAACTGAATTTAGAAAAGTAATATAATAATTGCAAAGTGTAGGAAAAATATAAGGACAAAGTACGAAGGAAATAAACCGTGAAGCCAGTAATATGGGGTGTGTATTAGAATCTTATGGTTGCTTTAACAAATTATCACAAACTTGGTGGCTTGAAATTACTGAAATTTATTCTCCTATAGTTCTGGAGGCCGTAAATCCAAATTGAGTCTTAACAGGGCTAACATCAAGGTGTCAGCGGCTTGATTCCTTCTGCAGATCCGGGGAGAATCTATTTCTTTGGCTTCACCATCGACTAGAGGCTGTCCTCACTACTTGGCTTGTGGCCCCACATCACATCACCTTCCCCTGTTCACTGCTTCCAGCTTTCACATTGTCTTCTTCCTCTTCTGTCATAAAGTCTCCCACAGTCTGCCTCTTATCAGGATACCTGTGATTACATTCAGGTCCACCTGGATAATCCAGGAAAATCTCCCCGATCTCAAGATCCTTAACTTAATCATATCTGCAAAGTTCTTCTTGTCATATAAGATAACATTCACAGGTTCCAGGGATTAGGACCTGGGTATCTTTGGGTGCCATTATTCAGCCTACCACAGAGTGAGAGAAAATAAAGGGTCACATGAATAAGTAAGAAATAAAGGAGGCTGGGACTTAAATGGTGGTGCAGTGGTTAAGAATCCGCCTGCCAATGCAGGGGACACAGGTTCAAGCCCTGGTCCAGGAAGATCCCACATGCCGCGGAGCAACTAAGACCATGCACCACAACTACTGAGCCTGTGCTCTAGAGCCTGTGAACCACAACTACTGAGCCCGAGTGCTACAACTACTGAAGCCCGCGCGCCTAGAGCCCATGCACTGCAACAAGAGAAGCACGGCAATGAGAAGCCCGCGCACCACAATGAAGAGCAGCCCCCGCTCGCCACAACTAGAGAAAGCCCGCGCGCAGCAACGAAGATCCAACGCAGCCAAAAATAAATACATGAATAAAATTTTATTAAAAAAGAAATAAAGGAGGGAATCTTCACTCATTCTTTGAAAATAAATTAGAAGGCACAATGTCATTCCTCCTCAGAAAGGGTATTTCTCATCACCGTAAAACACTTAGACTGAGCTGGGAAACCCGAATGGATGTATTCAGACCTTGGTTTGATTCTGTTGCACTAATTATTTAACTGCTATACCTCAATTTCCTCATCTTTAAAATGGAGATAATAATAATACTTAAATGGTGGTTGAGAAGATTCAATATTATAATGCATGTAAAGATTTAACACAGTTCTTGACACATGGTGAGTGCTCATTAAATGATGGCTACTATTATAATTATTTTATTATTCACAGAACAGGCTGTGCAACCCTCATGATGCTAAATCAGTACACAGTTTTTCCAGAGGCCTCTAGTGACCCCTTCTTCTATGTGCATTCTATATAAGTCAATAAGTAAAGCTTACTCAAGTGTCAAAACTTAAAAAAAAAATTTTTTAAGCGTATCTTATCTCTAACTGTATCACAAACTTCCTTGGCTTACTAAAAAGATGATAATAAACACAAGTAACCTTTTGTTTATCAACTCTGGTTCAACATTATGACTATTGCTTACTGCCCTGGCCATAATAGAAAGATACCCTCGATGAACAAAAAGATTAATAAAGCCTTTACATGTCCCCTATATGGTAAATGACCTTAAAATACTGTTTGCTTGTTTTAAATATGGATTTTCTCTTGTTTGTCTTTAATATGGATTTTCTCTTCACTGGTTCTCTAGTGACTTTCTTTTCTGATAACATTTATCACCACTGTCAGTGTGTGGCTAAGGCAACACTTTAGACCCTCCTCACTACTTTTTTATCTGCTGCTGCTGACCTGATCAGTACTTGAAGGTTATGCATTTATAAGTAAACGGATTCTCTGTCAAACTCTTGGGAGACTTTCTGCCTCTCCTACAAAGACACATATAAACTCTGTAAACACTGGCTCCTCAGGGGCCATTTTTACTTACTTTCAAATCAGTGACCATGTTCTGAACATGTTAGAAGTTTGATTGCTATGTTGGTGAGTTGCTAAGTAGCGTTCTACCACATCAGACATTAGCCTGAGGATCTGTCTAATGATTAATACAAATCAAAACACTAGTAAATGAACCAGTTTAGGGTATGACAATATCTTCAATTTAATGATCTTATCTTACAAAAGTGGCCCAGTGAATTACTCTGTCCACCTGGGGTTCAAGAGTTCTTATGCTTTTGTTTACAAAGAACTTTACACAATCCTTGAGGCTAGTATGGATACTATGTATCCATATGTATATATAAACAGAGGAACTCTAGGTTACCCAGTGATTTAGCCATATTTATTCTTGTTTCTAAATTTTTACTGTCAACATCAACTCTCTGGCTTAATTGAGCCCTTTGTTGATACACTTTTTGTTTGTTGGTTTAATTCCCCCCTAAATTACTCCTTGCCCTCATGGAAGGTGTGTGAACTAACAAGTCTTCTTATCTTTGCTGCAGACTGGGGCCCCTCAGTCTTAGCTTAGTGGCCCATTTCTAGATGGAAAGGAGAGCAGGACTCATACAAGTTGATGTACTACACAGTTAAAATTTTAAGAATTCTCATATCTGTTAAATATAAATATAGATGTTTATATTTTATCTTAACAAAACCAAACAAAATCAATTTTTGGATTAACTGTCATTCAAACTATCTGTGTCACTGGTATTTGCAGGCTGACTATACATTTTAAGTATGCCTATTAAGTGTTAAATATTTTTTTATGTTATGTTCTTTTTTTATTTTTAGTTTTTATTTTTATTTATTTTTGGCTGCATTGGGTCTTCGTTGCTGTGTGTGGGCTTTCTCTAGTTGCGGCGAGCGGGGGCTACTCTTCGTTGCGGAGCACGGGCTCTAGGCACACGGGCTTCAGTAGTTGCAGCACGTGGGCTTCAGTAGTTGTGGCTCGCAGGCTCTAGAGCGCAGGCTCAGTAGTTGTGGCACACGGGCTTAGTTGCTCCACGGCATGTGGGATCTTCCCGGACCAACACGCTTGAACCCGTGTTCCCTGCATTGGCAGGCGGATTCTTAACCACTGCCCCACCAGGGAAGTCCCTATCAGTTATGTTCTTAATGCAATATATGCAGTACAAAAATAGTTCATTCATTTTAGTTTACAAAACAGATATAATGAATATTGTGATATATGGTGCTTCCTTCTCTGTATTTTCCAGGAATCTAAAAAACCATGAGTTTTTCTTGTCCTGCTCACAATAGCTTTATAGTAAGGACCACGTGTATTAGGTGTATATTAGCAACAGTATAAAAGCAACTGCCATCTATGGAGTGCCTGCTGTGTGCTAAGCACTATACGGAGTACTTTTTATAATGTGGTGGTTTTAAGGTCCACAGAATTCTATGATATTCCCCTCCCTTCCCCTTGAGTATGGGTTAAACTTACTGATTCACTTCTAAAGAATAGACTAAAATAAAAGTGACAGTATGTGACTTCAGAGACTCGGTCATAAAAGGTACTGATGCTTCCTGTTTGCTCTCTCTCTGAGATCACTTTTTCTGGGGAAGCCACTACCATATCATGAGGAACTTATGATGAAGAACTGAGGCCTCCTGCCAACAGTGATATGAGTGAGTTTAGGAGCAGACCTCCCAGTCCCATTCAAGCCTTCAGGTGGCTGCAGCCCCAACCCAAATCTTGATTTCTACCTTATGAGGGACCTTGAGCCAGAACCACCTAAGTGAGCCGCTCCTGGATTCCTGACCCTCCGGACCTGTGTGACATACGCATTTATTGTTTTAAGCCTCCACGTTTTGGGGTAATTTATTATATACTGATAGATAACTAATACATATATATTTAACTAGTACACATATATTATCTTTTTTATTCCCACAACCACCATGGAATAGATGGTGTTATCTTCATGCAAATTAGAAAACAAAGGCTCAGGTGGTTAAGTAATTTATTCAAGGTCATAAGCAAGTAATGGTAGACCCATGACACCAAGCCCATATTTTTTGTACTATATTATACTATGACTTTTCAGGTCCTGTTTCTTTCAGGCAGCTTATTAGCTATCTCTCCCACCTTTGATTAGCCTGCTATCAATGCTTTCATGCAAATAATGGATTAAAAAAAAAAAGATAGGCTTAAGAATAGTCCGGAATCATACTTCTGGACTATTCCCCCCTCCAGCATGACATGAACTCATTAATTAGCACAATTTGATACGACTGTTCAACCAGTTATATGTTGTTCAACCAGCCTGTATTCTTTCTGCTTCTTCACAAGGATATCATGGAGATGTTGTCAAGGTCTTGTTGAAACCCAATTAAACTATACAAATACAATAAATATAGCTAAATATTAGAATAATCTTATGATAAGTATAGCTAAAACTAAGTACAGCTTTCTCCCAATTTGTCTGGTAATGCCTTCAAAAACGGAATAAGTTTGCATTAACTATTTCACTTGCTCCTCCTTCAGGATTATTGCCATTACAATCATTCATCTTTTATCACTCCCGTCACAATCATCACTGATTTTGATAAAAAAGTACGTTACACACATTATTTGATTTACAACTCAGGACTACCCTATGAAGTAGGTTCTCTTATTATTTCTGTTTTACCAATAAGGAAATTTGGCTTATAGAGATAAATAATTTGCCTAATGTCATTTTACTAAGAAGTGAAACATGGGGTTGAAATCAGGCCTTCTTTACCCACCAAGCCTGCGCTCTTTTTCTTTTCCTTTTCTTCTCTACTCTACTCATCTCTTCTCTCCTCCCCTTCCTCCTTCCCTCATCCCCTCCCACCCCCTTCTTTTTCAGTAAACTCTGATAGGCTTACAGTGACTACAACTTCCTTTTCTAAATACCTACAATTTATTCTTTTTAATAAATAGTTGAAGAATATCACCCAAGATGGATGGCAAGGTCGTCAGCCTTCAGCCTGCTGAAATGACCTTCTGACTCCAATCTGCTGGAACTTCTCCTCTCCACCTGCCATGCCACCCTCCCCCTGCCCATCCCCCATCCCCTCCACACAACGTGCACACTTTCTGCTTTCTCAAAGACTGCCAGCAGTGGTTCAGCCAGTTTATCTACTGGGCCTCAGCACCTCAGAATGTAAATTAGGCCCAGAAACTTGAGCTCATTTAAAGCAGTTAGGTGATCTCTTATAATCTCAGCTATATTTGATTACATTCTCTGGAACCAGTGTTTATTTTATCTTTTCCAGTCCAAAGAGCATCCTCTTTGACTGAGAAGACTATATCAAAATAAGAGGTTTTGCTTTCTCGCTTTCATTCATTAATATTATACCACCCACCTAGTCTTCATTGCTCTTTTTTGCTCTGGTGTAATTTTTTTAAAAGGAAGACTTTTTATATTGTCTTCAGTATTTTGTCACGATTCTCAGTTTTCCTAGTCTCTTATTTTCCCTTTAATTTAATACAATATAAATATAAACATTCATTTGTATATATAGTTGATCTTTGAACAATGCAGGGGTTAGGGGCACCAGCCCCCCATGCAGTTGAAAATCTGCCTATAACTTCTAACTCCCCCAAAACTTAACTACTAATAGCCTACTATTGACCTGAAGCCTTACTGATAACATAAACAGTCAATTAACACATATTTTGTATGTTATATTATTATATACTGTATTCTTACAATAAAGTAAGCTAGAGAAAAGAAAACATTATTGGGCTTACCTGGTAGTGCAGTGGTTAAGAATCTGCCTGCCAATGCAGGGGACACAGGTTCGAGCCCTGGTCTGGGAAAATCCCATGTGCTGCAGAGCAACTAAGCCCGTGTGCCACAACTACTGAGCCTGCAAGCCACAACTACTGAAGCCCGAGTGCCACAACTACTGAAGCCCACACGCCTGGAGCCTGTGCTCCGCAACAAGAGAAGCCACCACAATGAGAAGCCTGCACACTACAATGAAGGGTAGCCCCCGCTCATCGCAACTAGAGAAAGCCCGTGCACAGCAACGAAGACCCAACGCAGTTAAAAATATATAAATAAAACAAACAAAAAAAGACATTATTAAGAAAATCACAAGGAAGAGAAAACACATTTACAGTACTGTACTGTTTTTATACCGTTAAGTTTACATAGTCTGTTTACAAGTGAATCATCTGTCAGTATCTACAACAATATTGTCTTATACGATATAAAACACTGTAGATGTTACATGTATTACTAACACTAGACATCAAAAATGAAAAGATAATGTGAAAAAGAAATTCATATTTATTTCCAGGTATAATGATTCATGTATTGATAACGAAGCAGCAATACGATTACTGTACAGTAGGCTAGCCTATACACAAGTGAATAAATCATTATAAAATTTGTATGGCATACAGTATTATGGTCATATTCATAATGCAGTACTGGAAATATTGCTACATTTAAAAAAAAACACTTACCTGTGATGACACGATGATACAAAGTTTCTCCAATTACAAGAAAGGGAGGCATACTGTATGGTAATGTAATTCTTTGGAAGCAAAGTTATAAAACAGGAAGAAAACTAACAGATTGTTAACTTTGTATTAAATATCACTCACCTTATGCTTGTGTACGGATAGACTAACTACCTCATTACCAGTCTTGCACACAGTGTTCTACATGATGAATACTTAGGTGATAATGATGGTGATGACACACAAACATCTCATACAGTTCTTGCTGTTCAGTTATTACATTTTCACATGAAGATACCCACACATACATACACAACAGATAAGTTTATGACATGATTATTTACTCTTCATTAAGTGGAAGTCTTCACGTTGAGTAGGCTGAGGAGGAGGAGGAAGAGGAGGGGTCGGTCTTGCTGTCCTAGGGGTGGCCGAGGTGAAAGGGGAGGCAGCAGAGGCAGGCACACTCGGTGTAACTTTACAGAAATATATCATAATTTGTCTGACATTTTTGCCTTTTCATTTCTCTAAAAATATTTCTATATAGTACTGATCCTTCTTTTACTGTTTGCTTTAGTTTCAGAGCCTGTATCATAGAAGAATAACTGGAACCCTTCTGCCAGACTGTCTAATGTCAGTATGTTTTCTGGAGCTACTTCTACGTCTTCTTCCTCATTGCCTGGCACTGGTTCAAAAGCACTCAACTCCACCAGGTTATCTTCTGGTAATTCCTCTGGTGTGGTGTCTATTAGCTCTTTTTTTTTTTTTTTTTTTAAATAAATTTATTTATTTATTTATTTATTTGCTGTGTTGGGTCTTCGTTTCTGTGCGAGGGCTTTCTCTAGTTGCGGCGAGTGGGGGCCACTCTTCATCGCGGTGCGCGGGCCTCTCACTATCGCGGCCTCTCTTGTTGCGGAGCACAGGCTCCAGACGCGCAGGCTCAGTAGTTGTGGCTCACGGGCCCAGTTGCTCCGCGGCATGTGGGATCTTCCCAGCCAGGGCTTGAACCCATGTCCCCTGCATTGGCAGGCAGATTCTCAAGCACTGCGCCACCAGGGAAGCCCTATTAGCTCTTGAATTTCTCCAAGATCCATATCTTGAAACCTCTCAAACCAACCCCCCCAACTTTTTTTTTTTTTTTTGCCATATCCACAATCTCTTTCATGATTTCCTTGATTGGCTCTGTTGTAAATCCTGTGAAGTCATGTACAACATCTGGACACAGTTTTTGCCAGCAGGAATTTATTGTTTTGGGCTTGATGGCTTTCACGGCTTTTTCTATAACAAAAATGTCATCTTCAATGGTGTAATCCTTACAGACTTTCATGATGTTCTCTCTATTGGGGTTCTCTTTCATAGTGCTGACAATCCTTTCCATAGAGTACATGTGTAATGAGCCTTAAAGGTCCTAATTATCCCCTGATCTAGAGGCTGAATTAGAGACATTGTGTCTGGGGGCAAGTAGACCACTTCAGTGCCTTCAGTGTTGAACTCATGGGGTTCTGGGTGGTCAGGGGCATTGTCCAATATCAAAAGAACTTTAAAAGGCATTCCCTTACCGGCAAGGTACTTCCTGACTTCAGGAACAAAGTGTCGATGAAACCAGTCCAGAAAAAGGGCTCTCGTTGTCCAGGCCTTCTTGTTGTACAACCAAAAGACTGGCAGCTGGTGTTTATCTTTTTCCCTCAAGGTTTGAGAATTAGCAGCTTTACAGATGAGGGTAGTCCTGACCATGCACTTGACTGCATTTGCAAAAAACAGTAGAGTTAGTCTGTTTCTTTCTGCCTTAAATTCTGGTGCTCACTTCTCTTCCTTACTAATAAATGTCCTTTATGGCAATTTTTCTAGGATAGGGCACTTTCATCTGCATTAAAAACCTGTCCAGGCAGATATCCTTTCTCCTCAATGATTTTCTCAATGGCTTCTGGGAACTCACCTGTTGCCTCCTGGTCAGCAGAAGCCCCTTCTCCTATTATCTTGACATTTTTTTAAGCCAAACCTCTTTCTAAAATTATCAAACCATCCTTTGCTGACATTAAATTCTCCAGCTTTAGATCTTTTACCTTCCTTTTGCTTTAAGTTGTCATATAACAACTTCACTTTTTCTCAAGTCGTATTAAAGTCTATAAGCATGCCTTTCTTACAGCAATCCTGCACCCAGATAAAAGCTGCATTTTCAATGAGATAAAAAGTGCAATATTCCAGGGAGATCAGCTAGGTGCTTTGTGACCACCTAGAGGGGTGGGGTAGGGAGGGTGGGAGGGAGATGCAAGAGAGAGGAGATATGGGGATATATGTACATGTATAGCTGATTCACTTTGATATAAAGCAGAAACTAACACACCATTGTAAAGCAATTATACTCCAATAAAGATGTTAAAAAAAAATTGCAATATTCAATATTTCTCAAAAAGAGCAAGGTTTTTGCGACTGCTGACCTAGCTGCAACGATGACTTTATGAATTTCCCTTTCTTCTTCTTTTTTCCTTTTTTCGTTTTTCTTTTTTATAATAGTCCTTATATTGGATTCATTTATCTTGCAATGGTGGGCAATCACAGCTGCAGACCTCAATCTATGGTACATATCAAGCAGTTCAACTCTTTCTTGTCATGTCATGACTTTTCTCTGCTTCTGGGGAGCATTTCCAGCATCACTAGTGGCACTTCGTATGGGTCCACTGGTGTTGTTCAAGGTTTACAGTATTGTGCTAAACATGATGAAAAATACGTGTGATCTGCAAGAGGTCACCTTTTACTGTGATAAGCAGTACTGGAGATATGAACTGCCCAGGTGGAGATGATTAGTGTCACATTTTAAGTGGATACTCATGATGCTTGAGCTCACTGCAAGAGCAACAGGCGGTGGCTACAAAATTATTACAGTTGTACAGTATGCACTAGAGTTAATTTTATGCAGTTATGATTTAATACTGCATCTTTATGTTTGTTTTCATTTTTCTAGAAAGTGAATGATGCCATATATGGTCTGTAAGTATGTGCATAAGTTTTTATAAATTTTAGCTTTTTATAATATATTTGACTATTTTTATGGTAGTAAATGATAAAATAGACCACCATCTACATTTATTTTAGGCATTCATAACATACTTAATTTTAAAAGAATTTTTTTTAGATACTTCTAGGATACATGGTTCATCTGTGAGTTTTTTCAAATTGTTGCAAATCTTTGAAAAAATTTCCAATATATTCATTGAAAAAAAATCAGTGTGTAAGTGGATCCATGCAGTTGAAACCCATGTTATTCAAGGGTCAACTGTACTCTGAATGAGGCACTTTGCTAGATGCTAGGAACACAGGGGTAAGCAAGACAGAGAAATGTTCTCATGAAGCTTACAGTCTAATGAAGAAGACAGAATTTAAGCCAACAGTTATATGTACGAAAAGTGTTAGGAAACAGAGCTTATAAGAAGCATATTAAACCTTATTTAAAAGTTCAGAAAAGTCTGCCTAGAAAAAGAGACATTTAAAAAAGATACATTACCAATATTACATAAATGCCTTCAAAAAAGACAGGAGGAAATACTTTCAAACTCATTGTATGAGGCCAGCATCATCCTGACACTCCAGACAGATATTACAAGAAAAGAAAACAGCAGCCTAAAATACATTATGCAGATAGATGCAAAAATCATTAACAAAATATTAGTAAAAGGAATCCAATGATAGATATATAAAAATGATAATAAATCACAACTAAGGTGGATTTATTCACATCATAGCATAAAGGGGAAAATAATATGTTATCTCAATAGATGCAGAAAACCAATTAAAAACTGAATATCAATTCACAATAAAAATTCTCAGCAAACTAAGAATAAAAGTAAACTTCCTCAACCTAATAAAGGACATCCATGAAAAACCTCATATTTAATATGAAAGGTTGAAAACTCTTCTGCCATAATTGGGAACAAAGCAAAGATATCTGCTCTCACCACTTCTATTTAACATTGTAATGAGGTCCTACTCTGTGCAATAAAGAAAGAAAAAGGAAAAGAACCCACAGAGACTGGAAAGGAAGAAGTAAAACTGCCTCTGATTTGCATATGACATGATATTGCATGTAGAAGATTCTCAGGAATCTACAAAAAAACTACGAGGAATAATAAGTGAATTTAGCAAAGTCTCAGGATATAAGAGGAATATACAAAAAGCAATTATATTTCTATGTTCTTGCAATGAAAAGTTGGTAAAGAAAATAAATTTTAAAAATAACGCTATTTAGGGCTTCCCTGGTGGCGCAGTGGTTAGGAACCCGCCTGCCAATGCAGGGGACACAGGTTCAAGCCCTGGTCCGGGAAGATCCCACATGCCACGGAGCAACTAAGCCCACGTGCCACAACTACTGAGCCCGCGTGCCACAACTACTGAAGCCCGTGCTCCTAGAGCCCATGCTCCACAACGAGAGAAGCCACCGCAATGAGAAGCCTGCGCACCACAACGAAGAGTAGCCCCCGCTTGCCGCAACTAGAGAAAGCCCTCGCGCAGCAATGAAGACCCAATGCAGCCAAAAATAAAATAAAATAAAATAAAATAAAATAAAATAAAATAAAATAAAATAAAATTAAATAAAATTAAATTAAATTAAAAAACTTTGAAAAAAACCGCTATTTAAAATAGTAGCACAAAACATGAAATATATAGATAAATTTAATAAAATGTGTAAGATCTGTATATTAAACACTTTATGCTGAGAGACATTAAAGAAGACCTAAGAAAAAATTTACTATGTTCATGGATTGGAAGAGTCAATATTGCAAAGATAATAATTCTCCCCAAAACTGATCTACAGATTCTTCATATCTCAATCAAATTCTTTTTTTTTTTTTTTGTAGTGAATTAATAACTTTTAGGTAGAATTAATTCTTCACAGTTTTGAATCTGAACCTGGAACACAATACAGTATGCCTCTTCTTTCATTCAGGTCTCCTAATACTTCCTTCCTTAGGTTATTTCTAGAGAAAAATCCCCAAACAAAATCTGACCAAACTGAAATTGAAAAAAAAAAATCAATCGTAATATCACAATAAGCCACAGTCGAAAATCAACCACAAACTTAGATATGCTTTTCAATGGATATGTCAATCAAATTCTTGTTAGGCTTTTTTTTGTGTGTAGAAATTGACATTTATTCTAAAAGTTATATGGAAATTCAAGGGACCTCCAATGACCAAAACAATCTTGAAAATGCAAAAGTTGAAGGGCATACACTACCTTTCTATAAAGATAAAGTAATCAAGACTAAAGTTCAACAAATAGATCAATGGAACAAAATAAGAGAATCCAGAAATACACCCACACTTATATAATCAACTGATTTATTTTACAAAGGAACCAAAACAATTAAGTGGGAAAGGTGAAGTCTTTCAAAGAGTGGTGCTGGAACAAACAGCTAGCTATCCATATGGAAAAAAACAAAACAAAACCCTGACCTCAACTTCAAACCACACACAAAAATTAATTCAAGATGGATTATATACCTAAGCATAAAAGCTAAATTTCTAATGCTTTTAGAAGAAAATGTAGAGTAATACTGTTATGAACTTAGTGTAGGCAAAGATTTTTTTAGAGCAGACCCAGAAGGCCTAACCATAAAAGAAAAAGTCGATTTTTAAAACTTCTGCTCAATAAAAGACTCCACTAAGGAAATAAATAAACAAGCCAAAGAATGGGAGAGAGATCTGCAATACACATACCTCACTTGCATCCAGAGTATATAAAGAATTGCTGCTCAATGATTAAAATAAACAACCCACTAAAAATTGGGCAAGGGACATCCCTGGTGGTCCAGTGGTTAGGACTTCACTTTACAATGCAGGGGATACGGGTTCGATCCCTGGTCAGGGAGCTAAGATCCCACATGCCTCGTGGCCAAAAAACCAAAACATAAAACAGAAGTAATATTGTAATAAATTCAATAAAGACTTTAAAAATTGTCCACATCAAAAAATAATTTTAAAAAAATTAAAAATGGGCAAAAGATTTGAAGAGGCATTTCACAGAGGAAATGGTCAATAAGCAATAAAAAAGTGTTCAACATCATTAGTCATCAGGAAAATGCAAATTAAAACCACGAGATACTAGAAAGGTTACTTCATACCCATTAGAAAAGCTAAACTTAAAAAGACTATGCTTGCTTCAGAAGCACATGTATTAAAATTGGCACAATACAGAGATTAGCATGGCCCCTGTGCAAGGATGACACACAAATTTGTGAAGCAGTCCATATTCTAAAAAATAACATTATTGTGGTAATTATTTCACAACATACACATATATCAAATCATCACATAGTACACCTTAAACCTACACAATGTTATATGTCAATTTTATCTCAAAGCTGGAGGAAAAAAGAAGATTGACAACATCAAATGTTAGCAAGGATGTGTAACAACTGGAATTTTCAGATATTGCTGATAGAAGTGTAAAACAGTACAACCAATTTGGAAAACAATTTGTCAGCAATTTCACCGTTAGATATTTATCCAAGAGAAATAAAAACATATATCCACAAAACTCAGCCTCCTTTTTTGTTTTTTAAATTTATTTACTTACTTTACTTATTTTTGGCTGTGTTGGGTCTTCCTTGCTGCTCGCGGGCTTTCTCTACTTGTGGTGAGCGGGGGCTACTCTTCGTTGCGGTGCACGGGCTTATTATGGTGGCTTCTCTTGTTGCAGAGCTCAGGCTCCAGGTGTGTGGGCTTCAGTGGTTGTGGCGGGCAAGCTCAGTAGTTGTGGCTCACGGGCTCAGAGCGCGGGCTCAGTGGTTGTGGCGCACGGGCTTAGTTGCTCAGGGGCATGTGGGATCTTCCCGGACCAGGGCTCGAACCCATGTCCCCTGCACTGGCAGGTGGATTCTTAACCACTGTGCCACCAAGGAAGCCCCAGCCTCCTTTCATGATTAAAAACTCTGAACAATTTGGATACAGAAGGAATGCACCTCAACAAAATAAAAGCTGTATATTACAAGTTCACTGTTAACAAGATATTCAGTGGTGAAAGGGTGAAAGCTCTCCCTCTAAGATCAGGAACAAGACAAGGGTGCCGATTGTCACCACCTCTATTCAACACAGTACTGGAAGTTTTAGCCAGAGCACTTAGCCAAGAAAAAGAAATAAAAAGCATCAAAATCAGAAAGGAAGAAGTAAAACTGTCTCTGTTTGCAGATGATATGATCTTACATATAGAAAATCCTAAAAACTACAATCTAATCCAAAAAACTGTTAGAACTAATAAATTAATCCAGTAAGGTTACAGGACACAAAATCAACATACAAAAATCAGTTGCATTTTTATACACTAACAACAAACTATCTGAAAAAGAAATAAAGAAAATAATCCCATTCACAATAGCATCAAAAACAATAAAGTACTTAGGAATAAACTTATTCAAGAAGGTGAAAGATCTGTACATTGAAAACTGCAAGACTTTGATGAAAGAAATTGAAGACACAAACAAAGGCAAAGATATGTGTTCACCAACTGCAAGAATCAATAATGTTAAAATGTTCATACTACCCAAAGCCAACATAGATTCAATGTAATCCCTTTAAAAATTCCAATGGCATTTTTCACAGAAATAGAAAAAAAAAGATCTTAAAATTCATATGAAACCACAATAGACCCTGAAGAGCTAAGGCAATCCTGAAAAGAAAGAACAAAGCAGGAGGCATCACACGTCCTGATTTCAAACTATATTACAAAGCTAAAGTAATCAAAACAGTATGGTACTGGCATAAAAACAGACAGAGAAATGGTACAAACTTGAGAGCCCAGAAATAACCCCATACATATATGATCAACTAATATTTGACAAGATAGTCAAGAAAGAATAGCCTCTTCAATAAATGATGCTGGGAAAACTGGATACTCACATGCAAAATAATGAAATTGGACCTCTATCTTACACCATGCACAAAAAATAACTTGAAATGGGTTAAAGACTAATGTAAGACTGAAATTATAAAACTCCTAAAAGAAAGCATAAGGGAAAAGCTCCTTGACACTGGTCTTGTCAACAAGTTTTTGTATATATGACACCAAAAGCACAAGCAACAAAAGCAAAAAATAAACAGGAGGGACTACATCAAACTAAAAAGCTTCTCCACAGCAAAGGAAACAATTAATAAAATGAAAAGGCAACCTACAGAATGGGAGAAAATATTTGCAAACCATGTATCTGATAAAGGGTTAATATTCAATATATATGGCGAACTCATACAGCTCAATAGCAGAAACCCAAATAATCCAATTAAAAAACAGGCAAAGGACCCAGATAGACATTTTTCCAAAGAAGACACACAGATGGCCAACAGACAGATGAAAAGATGTGCAACATCACTAATCATTTGAGAAATGCAAGTAAAAACCACAATGAGATATCACCTCACACCTGTCAGAATTGCTGTCATCAAAAAGACAACAAAAATGTGGAGAAAAGGGAAACCTTGTGCACTATTGGTGGTTTTGTATATTGGTGCAGCCACTGTGGAAAACAGTATGGAGGTTCCTCAAAAAAATAAAAATAGAACTACCATATGATTCATCAATTTCACTTCTGGGTATTTACCCAAAGAAAACAAAAACACTATTTCAAAAACATATATGCACACCAATGTTCACTGCAGCATTATTTACAATATCCAAGATATGGAAGCAACCTAAGTGTCTATTGATAGATGAATGCATAAAGAAGATGTGGTATAGATATATAATGGAATATTAGCCACAAAAAAGAAATCTTGCCATTTGCAACAACATTGATAATCTAGGGCGTATTACGCTAAGTGAAATGTCAGACAAAGACAAAGTGAGATCTACATGATCTCACTTATATGTGGAATCTACAAAAAAAACACAAAACAACAAACAAGCAAACAAAACAAAATGAAAACAGTCTCAATAGACACAGAGAACAAATGGGTCATTGCCAGGAAGGTGGGGGCACAAAATAGGTGAAGTGGATTAAGAGGTACAAACCTCCAGTTATAAAATAAACAAGCCACAAGGATGTAACATACAGCATAAGGAATATGGCCAATAATACTGTAACAACTTTGTATGGGATCAGATGGATATTAGACTTATAATGGTGATTACTTCATAATGTATGCAAATGTCAAATCACTATGTAGTACTCCTGAAACTAACATAACATTGTATGTCAACTATATTAAAAAAAAAAAAAAGACAAGTGGTGGCAAGAATCTGGAGAAATGGTAACCCTCATACATTACTGGTGGGAATGTAAAATGGTGCAGCCATTTCGGCAGGCAGGCAGGTAGGCAGGCAGTTCCTCAAAAAGTTGAACATAGAATTACCATATGATCCAGCATCCCACTTCTAGGTATATACCCAAGAGAAGTGAAAGCATATGTTCACACAAAAACTTCTACACAAATGTTTGTATCAGTATTACTCACAATAGCCAAAAAAGTAGAAACAACCCAAATGTCTGTCAATGGATGAGTAGATAAATATCCATTGAATATCCATACAATGAAATATTATTTGGCCATAAAAAAGAAATATGGTATGGAAATGATACATTCTACAACATGGATAAACCTTCAAAACATTATTCTAAGTGAAAGAAACCAGACAAAGAAGCCCACATATTGTATGGCTCCATCTACATGAAATGTCCAGAATAGGCAAATCCATAGAGACAGAAAGTAGACTAGTGGTTGCCTAGGGCTGGAAGTGGGTGGGTGAGTAGTGGAAAGAGTAGGGGTAAGTATTTAGTAATTAGAGTTACTGCTGAGTATTTTGTGTGGGGGGGGGCGGAGAGTGGGTGACAAAAATGTTCTAAAAATGATTGTGGTGGGAATTCCCTGGTGGTCCAGGGGTTAGGGCTCCGCGCTTCCACTGCATGGGGCACGGGTTCGATCCCAGGTGGGGGAACTAAGATCCTGCATGCCACGTGGTGCGGCCATAAATAAACAAATACAAATTATTTTTAAAAATCTAATCCTTTAAAAAAATAAAATAAAGTGAAGTAAGTCAGAAAGAGAAAAACAAATATCGTATATTAATGCATATGTGTG
Source organism: Balaenoptera musculus (assembly GCF_009873245.2). Classification (NCBI taxonomy): domain Eukaryota; kingdom Metazoa; phylum Chordata; class Mammalia; order Artiodactyla; family Balaenopteridae; genus Balaenoptera; species Balaenoptera musculus. Next base: position 96,114,875 of record NC_045792.1, on the reverse strand, counting down.
GAACCTAGAAAAATGGTACAGATGAATCAGTTTGCAGGGCAGAAATAGACACACAGACGTAGAGAACAAACATGGACACCAAGGGGGAAAGTGGCGGGGGGTGGGGGTGGTGGTGGGATGAATTGAGCGATTGGGATTGACATATATACACTAATATGTATAAAATGGATAACTAATAAGAACCTGCTGTATAAAAAAATAAATAAAATTAAAAAATTAAAAAAATAAAAAATAAAATAAAATTGATTGTGGTAATAGTTGCACAACTCTGTGAATATACTAAAAACCACTGAATTGCATGCTTTAAGTAAGTGAACTGTATGTCATGTGAATTATATCTCAATCAAGCTACTGTTAAAAAAGTATTTTTAAGAACGGTTTATACAATCTTTTGCTTGAATTTTCTGTTCGTTTCTTTCATTCAATTTTCTACTGAGCTTTTATTATTTTTATTATTGATTTTTAGGAACTCCATATGTAAGGAAATTAGCCCTTCACCTGTGATATATGTTGCAAATATTTCTCCTTGTTTGTTGTTAATCTTTTATCCTTATTTATAGGATTTTTTTTGTCAAGCAGATTTTTCATCCTTTTTATCTAATGAAATATATCAATCTTTTCTTTTATGGCTTTGATGTTCTCAGTCATATTAAGAAAGGCTTTGCTTTCTGTTAAACTATAAAAACACTTTTCTGTGGTTTCTTTGAGTATGTTTATGGTTTCATTTTTTTTACACTGAAATTTTTTTTTTTTTTTTTTTAAATAATTTCCTCCTCCTTTTAGCTACTTTTTTATTTTTTATTTTTTATTTATTTATTTATTTTTGGTTGTGCTGGGTCTTCGGTTCGTGCGAGGGCTTTCTCTAGTTGCGGCAAGTGGGGGCCACTCTTCATCGCGGTGCGGGGACCGCTCTTCATCGCGGTGCGCGGGCCTTTCACTATCGCGGCCCCCCCATTGCGGGGCACAGGCTCCAGATGCGCAGGCTCAGTAGTTGTGGCTCACGGGCCCAGCCGCTCCGTGGCATGTGGGATCTTCCCAGACCAGGGCTCGAACCCGTGTCCCCTGCATTAGCAGGCAGATTCTCAACCACTGCGCCACCAGGGAAGCCCAACACTGAAATTTTTGATCCATCTGGAATTTATTTTCATGTAAGGTGTGAGGAAGGAATCCCTTTATTTTTAAAAGATGGCTACCAGTTATGCTCATTGATTTAAAAGGTCCTCCCTCCCCCAATGCAGGTTAACTCTATTTTCATATTTGGGTCAATTTCTAGGCTTCTCATTCTGGTCCATTGATTTTTACTTATCTATTCATGTTCCAGTAATGAATGTTTGTATAGCATGGTGATGAAGAGCATGTACACTGGAGCCAGAGTATCTGAGTTTAAATCCAACCGCTGCCACTTATTAACTCTGTGAGCTTGAGCAAGTTAATCTCAATGAGCTGTTGTGAGGATTAAATGAATTATTATAGTGAAAGTGCTTAAAACAGTACCTGGCACAGAGTAAGTGTTTGTTTTAGTAATTATTAGTAGAATTATTATAGCCTTATAATAATTTCTAACATCTGGAAGAGCTACTACTCTATTATTTCTTTTCTTTTTTTTTGAATTTTTGAATTTTATTTTATTTATTTTTTTATACAGCAGGTTCTTGTCATCAATTTTATACACATCAGTGTATACGTGTCAATCCCAATCGCCCAATTCATCACACCCCTCCCCCCCACCTAGCCCCCCGCCACTTTCCCCCCTTGGTGCCCATACGTTTGTTCTCTACATCTCTGTCTCAATTTCTGCCCTGCAAACCTGTTCATCTGTACCATTTTTCTAGGTTCCACATATATGCGGTAATATACGATATTTGTTTTTCTCTTTCTGACTTACTTCACTTTGTATGACAGTCTCTAGATCCATCCATGTCTCAACAAATGACCCAATTTCGTTCCTTTTTATGGCTGAGTAATATTCCATTGTATATATGTCCCACATCTTCTTTATCCATTCGTCTGTCGATGGGTATTTAGGATACTTCCATGACCTGGTTATTGTAAACAGTGCTTCAATGAACACTGGGGTGCATGTGTCCTTTTTTTTTTTTTTAACATCTTTATTGGAGCAAAATTGCTTAACAATGGTGTGTTAGTTTCTGCTTTATAACAAAGTGAATCAGTTATATATATACATATGTTCCCATATCTCTTCCCTCTTGCATCTCCCTCCCTCCCACACTCCCTATCCCACCCCTCTAAGTGGTCACATAGCACCGAGCTGATCTCCCTGTGCTATGCGGCTGCTTCCCACTAGCTATCTATTTTATGTTTGGTAGTGTATATATGTCCATGCCACTCTCTCACTTTGTCACAGCTTACCCTTCCCCCTCCCCATATCCTCAAGTCCATTCTCTAGTAGTTCTGTGTCATTCTTCCCATCTTGCCCCTAGGTTCTCCATGACCCTTTTTTTTCCCCCTTAGATTCCATATATATGTGTTAGCATATGGTATTTGTTTTTCTCTTTCTGATTTACTTCACTCTGTATGACAGACTCTAGGTCCATCCATCTCACTACAAATAACTCAATTTCATTTCTTTTTATGGCTGAGTAATATTCCATTGTATATATGTGCCACATCTTCTTTATCCATTCATCTGATGATGGACACTTAGGTTGCTTCCATGTCTTGGCTATTGTAAATAGAGCTGCAATGAACATTGTGGTACATGACTCTTTTTCAATTACGGTTTTCTCAGGGTATATGCCCAGTAGTGGGATTGCCGGGTCATATGGTAGTTCCCTTTTTAGTTTTTTAAGGAACCTCCATACTGTTCTCCATAGTGGCTGTATCAATTTACATTCCCACCAACAGTGCAAGAGGGTTCCCTTTTCTCCACACCCTCTCCAGCATTTATTGTTTCTAGATTTTTTGATGATGGCCATTCTGACCGGTGTGAGATGATATCTCATTGTAGTTGTGATTTGCATTTCTCTAATGATTAATGATGTTGAGCATTCTTTCATGTGTTTGTTGGCAATCTGTATATCTTCTCTGGAGAAATGTCTATTTAGGTCTTCTGCCCATTTTTGGATTGGGTGGTTTGTTTTTTTGATATTGAGCTGCATGAGCTGCTTGTAAATTTTGGAGATTAATCCTTTGTCAGTTGCTTCATTTGCAAATATTTTCTCCCATTCTGAGGGTTGTCTTTTGGTCTTGTTTATGGTTTCCTTTGCTGTGCAAAAGTTTTTAAGTTTCATTAGGTCCCATTTGTTTATTTTTGCTTTTATTTCCATTTCTCTAGGAGGTGAGTCAAAAAGGATCTTGCTGTGATTTATATCATAGAGTGTTCTGCCTATGTTTTCCTCTAAGAGTTTTATAGTGTCTGGCCTTACGTTTAGGTCTTTAATCCATTTTGAGTTTATTTTTGTGTATGGTGTTAGGGAGTGTTCTAATTTCATACTTTTACATGTACCTGTCCAGTTTTCCCAGCACCACTTATTGAAGAGGCTGTCTTTTCTCCACTGTATATTCTTGCCTCCTTTATCAAAGATAAGGTGACAATATGTGCGTGTGTTTATCTCTGGGCTTTCTATCTTGTTCCATTGATCTATGTTTCTGTTTTTGTGCCACTACCATATTGTCTTGATTACTGTAGCTTTGTAGTATAGTCTGAAGTCAGGGAGTCTGATTCCTCCAGCTCCGTTTTTTTCCCTCATGACTACTTTGGCTATTCAGGGTCTTTTGTGTCTCCATACAAATTTTAAGATTTTTTGTTCTAGTTCCATAAAAAATGCCATTGGTAATTTGATAGGGATTGCATTGAATCTGTAGATTGCTTTGGGTAGTATAGTCATTTTTCACAATGTTGATTCTTCCAATCTAAGAACATGGTATATCTCTCCATCTGTTGGTATCATCTTTAATTTCTTTCATCAGTGTCTTATAGTTTTCTGCATACAGGTCTTTTGTCTCCCTAGGTAGGTTTATTCCTAGGTATTTTATTCTTTTTGTTGCAGTGGTAAATGGGAGTGTTTCCTTAATTTCTCTTTCAGATTTTTCATCATTAGTGTATAGGAATGCAAGAGATTTCTGTGCATTAATTTTGTATCTTGCAAATTTACCAAATTCATTGATTAGCTCTAGTAGTTTTCTGGTGGCATCTTTAGGATTCTCTATGTATAGTATCATGTCATCTGCAAACAGTGACAGTTTTACTTCTTTTCTGATTTGTATTCCTTTTATTTCTTTTTCTTCTCTGATTGCCGTGGCTAGGATTTCCAAAAGTATGTTGAATAATAGTGGTGAGAGTGGACATCCTTGTTTGTTCCTGATCTTAGAGGAAATGCTTTCAGTTTTTCAACATTGAGAATGATGTTTGCTGTGGGTTTGTTGTATATGGCCTTTATTATGTTGAGGTAGGTTCCCTCTATGCCCACTTTCTGGAGAGTTTTTTATCATAAATGGGTGTTGAATTTTGTCAAAAGCTTTTACTGCATCTATTGAGATGATCATATGGTTTTTATTCTTCAATTTGTTAATATGGTGTATCACATGGATTGATTTGCGTATATTGAAGAATCTTTGCATCCCTGGGATAAATCCCACTTGATCATGGTGTATGATCCTTTTAATGTGTTGTTGGATTCTGTTTGCTAGTATGTTGTTGAGGATTTTTGCATCTATATTCATCAGTGATATTGGTCTGTAATTTTCTTTTTTTGTAGTATCTTTGCCTGGTTTTGGTATCAGGGTGATGGTGGAGTTTGGGAGTGTTTCTCCCTCTGCAATTTTTTGGAAGAGTTTGAGAAGGATGGGTGTTAGCTCTTCTCTAAATATTTGATAGAACTCACCTGTGAAGCCATCTGGTCCTGGACTTTTGTTTGTTGGAAGATTTTTAATCACAGTTTCAATTTCATTACTTGTGATTGGTCTGTTCATATTTTCTATTTCTTCCTGGTTCACTTTTGGAAGGTCATACCTTTCTAAGAATTTGTCCGTTTCTTCCAGGTTGTCCATTTTATTGGCATAGAGTTGCTTGTAGTAGTCTCTTAGAAGGCTTTGTATTTCTGCAGTGTCTGTTGTAACTTCTCCTTTTTCATTTCTAATTTTATTGATTTGAGTCCTCTCCCTCTTTTTCTTGATGAGTCTGGCTAATGGTTTATTAATTTTGTTTATCTTCTCAAAGAACCAGATCTTAGTTTTATTGATCTTTGCTATTGTTTTCTTTGTTTCTATTTCATTTATTTCTGCTCTGATCTTTAATATTTCTTTCCTTCTGCTAACTTTGGGTTTTGTTTGTTCTTCTTTCTCTAGTTCCTTTAGGTGTAAGGTTAGATAGTTTATTTGAGATTTTTCTTGTTTCTCAAGGTAGGCTTGTATAGCTATAAACTTCCGTCTTAGAACTGCTTTTGCTGCATCCCATAGGTTTTGGATCATCGTGTTTTCATTGCCATTTGTCTCTAGGCATTTTTTGATTTCCTCTCTGATTTCTTCAGTGATCTCTTGGTTATTTAGTAACATATTGTTTAGCCTGCATGTGTTTGTGTTTTTTACGTTTTTTCCCCTGTAATTCTTTTCTAATCTCATAGTGTTGTGGTCAGAAAAGATGCTTGATATTATTTCATTTTCTTACATTTACTGAGGCTTGATTTGTGACCCAAGATGTGATCTATCCTGGAGAATGTTCCGTGAGCACTTGAGAAGAAAGTGTAATCTGTTTTTGGTTGGAATATCCTATAAATATCAATTAAATCTATCTGGTCTATTGTGTCATTTAAAGCTTCTGTTTCCTTATTTATTTTCATTTTGGATGATCTGTCCATTGGTGTAAGTGAGGTGTTAAAGTTACTCACTATTATTGTGTTACTGTCGATTTCCTCTTTTACAGCTGTTAGCAGTTGCCTCATGTATTGAGGTGCTCCTATGTTGGGTGAATATATATTTATAATTGTTATATCTTCTTCTTGGATTGATCCCTTGATCATTACGTAGTATCCTTCCTTGTCTCTTGTAACATTCTTTATTTTAAAGTCTATTTTATCTGATATGAGTATTGCTACTCCAGCCTTCTTTTGATTTCCATTTGCATGGAATATTTTTTTCCATTCCCTCACTTTCAGTCTGTATGTGTCCCTAGGTCTGAAGTGGGTCTCTTGTAGACAGCATATATATGGGTCTTGTTTTTGTATCCATTCAGCAGCCTGTGTCTTTTGGTTGGAGCATTTAATCCATTCACGTTTAAGGTAATTTTTTTTTTTTTTTTTTTTTTAAGGTAATTATTGATATGTGTGTTCCTATGACCATTTTCTGAATTGTTTTGTGTTTGTTTTTGTAGGTCCTTTTCTTCTCCTGTGTTTCCCACTTACAGAAGTTCCTTTAGCATTTGTTGTAGAGCTGGTTTGGTGGTGCTGAATTCTCTTAGCTTTTGCTTGTCTGTAAAACTTTTGATTTGTCCATCGAATCTGAATGAGATCCTTGCCGGGTAGAGTAATCTTGGTTGTAGGTTCTTCCCTTTCAGTACTTTAAGTATATTATGCCACTCCATTCTGGCTTGTAGAGTTTCTGCTGAGAAATCAGCTGTTAACCTTATGGGAGTTCCCTTGTATGTTATTTGTTGTTTTTCCCTTGCTGCTTTCAATAATTTTTCTTTGTCTTTAATTTTTGCCAATTTGATTACTATGTGTCTTGGTGTGTTTCTCCTTGGGTTTATCCTGTATGGGACTCTCTGCGCTTCCTGGACTTGGGTGGCTATTTCCTTTCCCATGTTAGGGATGTTTTTGACTATAATCTCTTCAAATATTTTCTCGGGTCCTTTCTCTCTCTCTTCTCCTTCTGGGACCCCTATAATGCGAACGTTATTGTGTTTAATGTTGTCCCAGAGGTCTCTTAGGCTGTCTTCATTTCTTTTCATTCTTTTTTCTTTATTCTGTTCCACAGCAGTGAATTCCACCATTCTGTCTTCCAGGTCACTTATCCATTCTTCTACCTTAGTTATTCTGCTATTGATTCCTTCTAGTGTAGTTTTCATTTCCGTTATTGTAGTGTTCATGTCTGTTTGTTTGTTCTTTAATTCTTCTAGGTCTTTGTTAAACATTTCTTGCATCTTCTCGATCTTTGCCTCCATTCTTTTTCTGAGGTCCTGGATCGTCTTCACTATCATTATTCTGAATTCTTTTTCTGGAAGGTTGCCTATCTCCACTTCATTTAGTTGTTTTTCTGGGGTTTTATCTTGTTCCTTCATCTGGTACATAGCCCTCTGCCTTTTCATCTTGTCTATCTTTCTGTGAATGTGTTTTTTGTTCCATAGGCTGCAGGATTGTCATTCTTCTTTCTTCTGCTGTCTGCCCTCTGGTGCATGAGTCTATCAAAGAGGCTTGTGCAAGTTTCCTGATGGGAGGAACTGGTAGTGGGTAGAGCTGGCTGTTGTTCTGGTGGGCAGAGCTCAGTAAAACTTTAATCTGCTTGTCTGCTGATAGGTGGGGCTGGGTTCCCTCCCTGTTGGTTGTTTGGCCTGAGGCAACCCAGCATTGGAGCCTACCTGGGCTCTTTGGTGTGGCTAATGGCAGACTCTGGGAGGGCTCACACCAAGGAGTACTTCCCAAAACTTCTGCTGCCAGTGTCCTTGTCCCCACGGTGAGCCACAGCCACCCCCAGCCTCTGCAGGAGACCCTACAACACTAGCAGGTACGTCTGGTTCAGTCTCTAGTGGGGTCACTGCTCCTTCCCCTGGGTCCCGATGTGCACACTACTTTGTGTGTGCCCTCCAAGAGTGGAGTCTCTGTTTCTCCCAGTCCTGTCAGAGTCCTGTAATCAAATCCTGCTACCCTTCAAAGTCTGCTTCTCTAGGAATTCCTCCTTCCATTGCCGGACCCCCAGGTTTGGAAGCCTGACGTGGGGCTCAGAACCTTCACTCCAGTGGGTGGACTTCTGTGGTATAAGTGTTCTCCAGTTTGTGAGTCACTCACCCAGCAGTTATGGGATTTGATTTTATTGTGATTGTGCCCCTCCTACCATCTCACTGTGGGTCTCCTTTGTCTTTGGATTTGGGGTATCTTTTTTGGTGAGTTCCAGTGTCTTCCTGTCGATGACTGTTCAGCAGTTAGTTGTGATTCTGGTGTTCTCGCAAGAGGGAGTGAGAGCACGTCCTTCTACTCTGCCATCTTGGTTCAGGGCCTCCCTATTATTTCTTTTCTTTCTCAGAATATTCCTGCTTATTCTAGTCTATTTAGTTTTTCTGCATAAGCTTTAGAATCAGCATGTCTCACAAAACATAAGCAAGCAGGGCTTCCCTGGTGGTGCAGTGGTTGAGAATCTGCCTGCCAATGCAGGGGACACGGGTTCGAGCCCTGGCCTGGGAAGACCCCACATGCCGCGGAACAACTAGGCCCATGAGCCACAACTACTGAGCCTGCCCGTCTGGAGCCTGTGCCCTGCAACAAGAGAGGCCGCAACAGTGAAAGGCCCGTGCACCGCGATGAAGAGTGGCCCCCGCTTGCCGCAACTAGAGAAAGCCCTCGCACAGAAATGAAGACTCAACACAGCCAAAAATAAAAAGAAATAAAGAAATAAAATTTAAAAAAAAACATAAGCAAACAAAATTAAATCCTCTTGGTATTTTTTCTGAGAGCGTGGTAATTATAAATTAAATTAGGGAGCACTGACAGCTTTATGATTTTTAAGTCTTCCTTTCTAAGAACAGACTATGCTTTTCCACATGTCCAAGCCTTCTTTTGAGTTCTTCAGTAGTGTTTTAAGGCTTTCTGCATACATTTCTTACATATTCTTGTTAGGTTTATTCCTACGTATTTTATCTTCTTTTGCTATAAAAAGGGACTTTTCTTTTTGTTTGAATAAATAAAGGCTATTATTTTTTTTAAGATTTTTTTTTGATGTGGACCATTTTAAAAATACATAAATTTATTTATTTATTTATTTATTTATTTATTTATTTATTTATTTATTTATTTATTTATTGGCTGTGTTGGGTCTTTGTTGTGGCATGCGGGATCTTTAGTTGTGGTTTAGTTGCTGGCTTGTGGGACCTAGTTCCCTGACCAGGGATCGAACCCAGGCCCCCTGCATCGGGGGCATGGAGTCTTAGCCACTGGACCACCAGGGAAGTTCCAGCAAATGTTTCTTTAATGATTAGAAAATCATAAGCAGGAAAAAAAAAGAACTAATCAAGTATACTGCTTTTTGGCTGAATGTGACTTGGAACTTATATCCTGACGTTTGAAATCCCTGTTGCCGTGCTGTCCTGACTCAGGCGAGTTTTATGATCTACATCAAGAATGCTTTATCTATTTCTTCCATCTGGCTAGGTAGCCTACAGTGTAATCCCACAATGATGTCACTTCTCTTCTGCTCTTCTTTTATCTGAATCCAGATGTTCTCGAACATGCTCCCACCCTCAGATTTGTGTCTAGATATCCGTGCAGCTATAGATCTTTTTGATACCAAACTGCTTTGCTTCTCTTAAGTCTCTTAAGTATATTTCTGTTTTTTTGCCCATGATTCTCCCCACAAGACTTCTGAATGACCCATAGAAGGAAGTATCCCACAAGCAAACATGCTCTTTGGTATTCCTAAGCATTAACTCTCCTTGAGCAAGCATTTTTCCAAAGTTTTTGAACCCTGGGATGTCTCCTAAGACACTCCAAGGAAACCCTTCTCTAGCCAAGATGATGACTTACACAACTTTTGGAGTCATAGCGCTCTTGGAGGAAGTCCAGAAACCATACTGATTGGCTTTATTACAAATTCATACAATCTAACCTCAACTGGATGCTCTTGGCTACCGGGTAATCCTTTCAGTCATCTCCTCTTAACTTTGTATTGCATTCCTTACAGCAGCTGCCCCAGACATTTTCCATTCTCAAATTTTCAAACTAACCCTTTGCCCCAACCCCCAACTCTAAGCAGATAACTTATTTTATTAAGAAGATCAAAGCCATCTGATTTTTTAATCCTTCAAATTTCCTTCCTCTATACCTTAATATTTCTCAGTGTCTTCACTTATCCTCACCTCTTCCATCCCTCTCTTAAAGAAAGAAATCTTTCCCTTCTCTTACTAAGATTAATCTCTCCATCTGTGCTCTTGAGTCCATGTTCTCTCAGTTTCTCTGGGATCTTGCTCTGTCAATTATCCCCCTTACACTTGCATCTTTCATCTTACCTTCTCCATTAACTTCTTGCTATCTACTCACATATGTTTAAGTGGTCCCTTAATCTAAAAAAACTTTCATAGTCTACTTACCAAAGCCAAATTTCTCAGAAGAGTGTGCTATATTCACTATCTCCTCTTTCTTACCACTCATTCATTCACTCAGTAGCCCCTTCAGTGTTGCTTCCATCACATCAAAACTGTTCTCTTGAAAGTTACAATCTCCAATCACCATAGATTCAAAGGACATTTTCTTAGTTCTCCACCTGTGACAACTGATACTGTTGCCCATCCTATCCTTGAAACTCTCCTCCTTTGGCTTATGTAATGGTATATTATTCTATTTCTCTTCCTACATTCTGTTTCTTCCCTGACTCTTTTTCCTTCTCTCACTCTTTAAATATAAGCATTCCCCAAAGTTCTGCCCTTATCTCTCTCTCTCACTAAACTTTCATTCCTCGGTGATCTCATCCATTCGCATGATTTAAATTCTGACTATATCTCCACTTCCAATCTCTTTATCAGACTTGAATCCCTGCTGGACAAGTTCATTTGAAAGGTTCACTGGTTTTTCAAACTCAGTTGGTTCCAACCAAACTATGGTAGCAACTTTCTTAACCAACTCCACTTGTCTTCTGTTTTTCATTTTTTAATAATATGCTTATGCTGCTATTTCTTGATTTTAAAATTTTACATTATCTTTGGACTCAGTTGAAAATGACAGATTATCTTTTTCACCACCTACACACATTTCCCATCCCTCCATCTTTCTAATATACATATAGTAACAATTTTAGCTTAAAATATTCAGTATTTATATTTTTATACCACATAAATATTATTCACAGCCAAGTCACAAGGTATATTATTATTACATTTTCTTTCTTATACAACATTTTGTTTCTCTTGGAATTACCTCTTTCTTGGTTTGCTTGGAGTTTCTAAGTATTAATCACTATTTCTTCAACTGAAGTATTAATCTCTAATTCTCCAACTGAATGTAATCTAACACAACACTTTTATCAGTTCTATTTTAAAAATTTTCTTGCAGACATTCCTCCGGATGTTTCTGCTGCTGCAATCTGAACTGCTTGCTATCTAACTCTCCTGCATAAATGACTGTCCTGGGACTATCCTTCACTATCATCCTAAGAATTCCTTTTACTTCTCTCCTGTGTTGGATCCCTTTTTCTAGATCCCATAATTTCATCTTTTTAGACTTATTCCCATTTTTGGGTGAAACACATCCTCCAGTAGTTTCATGAGAAAAGTTGCATGGGAATTAAAATTTATAAGCTCTTGCCTATCTAAAAATCTATATTCTATTCTCATCGTTGATTATTAATTTGGTTTGGTACAGAATTCTAGGTTGGAAATAATTTTACTTTTGTATTCTGAAAGCATTGCTCTATTGCTCTACTGATTTTTAGCTTCCAGCATTGCTGTTGAGAAGCCCAGTGGCATTCTAATTCCTTTCTCTCTTTCTGGAAGTCCAATTTTTTAGACGTTATACTTCTGGACTAGGCCTCTAATTTTTTTGTATTTTTCTCTTATTTTCTATTTCTTTGCCTCTTCTGGGCAATTTCCTCAACTTTACCTTTAGCCCTTCTATTGAATTTTTAATTTATGCTATTATATTTTTAAATTCCAAGAACTCTTTCTTGTTCTTTAAAAAAATACACACACACACACACACACACACACACACACACACACACACGGCCATATATGGCAGGCTAGTCTTTTTTTTTTTCTTTTTAATTTTTGGCTGCATTGGGTCTTCGTTGCTGCACGCGGGCTTTCTCTAGTTGTGGCAAGCAGGGGCTACTCTTCGTTGCAGTGTGCGGGCTTCTCATTGGGGTGGCTTGTCTTGTTACAGAGCACAGGCTCTAGGCGTGTGGGCTTCAGTAGTTGTGGCACGTGGGCTCAGTAATTGTGGCTCGTGGGCTTTAGAGGGCAGCCTCAGTAGTTGTGGCGTACGGGTTTAGTTGCTCGAACCCATGTCCCCTGCATTGGCAGGAGGATTCTTAACCACTGTGCCACCAGGGAAGCCTGGCAGGCTAGTCTTATTTAATGGATCCAATACCTTCTCTGTTTTCCCTGAGGCTATTAATGACAGCTTTCTTGAAGTTTTCTTCTGCTCCTTGTATTGTTACTGCTTCTTCCGAGTTCCCCCCTCCTCTACCTTGTTTATTTGGTCTTCGTTTCTGGCTATCATGTTAGAGACTTCTCCAAATGCCTGGTGATCCTTGAATATGTCCATTCATATTTAGAGTGAGATATAAAAAAGCTGGTTTTCGGGCTTCCCTGGTGGCGCAGTGGTTGAGAATCCGCCTGCCAATGCAGGGGACACAGGTTCGAGCCCTGGTCTGGGAAGATCCCACATGCCGTGGAGCGACTGGGCCCATGAGCCACAACTACTGAGCCTGCGCGTCTGGAGCCTGTGCTCCGCAACAAGAGAGGCCGCGATAGTGAGAGGCCCATGCACCGCGATGAAGAGTGGCCCCCACTTGCCACAACTAGAGAAAGCCCTCGCACAGAAGCGAAGACCCAACACAGCCAAAAATAAATTAAAAAAAAAAAAAAAAAAAAAGCTGGTTTTCTAAATGGATGGACCTTGCTGACATTGAGCTCCACTGCAGAATGGAGACCTGGTCATTTTACTGTGGAACTCCTAAATGTCAGATCTGTAGGGACTTTTCCTGGGGCTATTTCAGTTTCTCCAGGAAATATTCTAGACTTGTGCTTGGGGAGTATCCATTTGGCAGCCAGCATTCTGAGAGCTAAGCAAGGGAAGGGGGGAATGAGGTATCAACATACAGCATGTAGACGTTGGCTTATTTCCTTGTCTTCATGAGGCCATCTCACCTCTGCTCTGAACCTGGTATTCTTGAGTTGAGACTTCCTTCAGTTTAGTTGCTCCAACCTTCTACTGGATGGAGAAGGGAGTGACCTTGATGCTTAATGTGGGGAAGAGGATCTGGGGATCTAACCATTCCTTATAAGGACTTGCAGCAAATCCTGTTTTCAGCTCTCCTCACACTCCCAATTTCAGAGTACCCGACAGTTCCAATTCTTGAACCCTTCTAGACCTCTGTGGCATAAAGAGATACCTTTCTCTTTTGTAAGTTAGTCATCAGCTTTCTTTGCTAAATCACTTCCTACTTATCCATCTGCAGTCCACCTTGTAAAATTTAGTTGATACCTACTACTTACTGTCATCTCTTGTTCTCTTTTGGCTTTATACCTTTTTCCCCCCTTTATTATAAATTTAGTGTGTTTTATAGAGAGCGTGCAAATAAATATGTGTATTTGACCTTACACTGTCTACCAGTGGTCTATAACTTTATTTACATGTCAATTTTCTCTCCAACTAGACTATGAGTTCCTTAAGAATAGAACTATTTCCTCCTTATCCTTTTAGTTCCAGCACCTAGAATAATACCTGGCACAGAGGACACACTCAACAAATACTGTTGAATGAATGAATAGATGAATGAATGAGTTCTCTGCTTACTTTTCATCACCTAGCAGCACAGTGCTTTGAACACTGAAAGTACTTTAAAATACATGAATTCAAAAAGGAAAGCTTTATAGTTCACATTTTGTATTTAAAATTTCAAACATATGGTTCTCTGAAAGACTTGTTTGCATGGTAAGTATAGTTTACTTGGCCACAGTATTTAGAGTGTATAGCACACATTTCATGTAGTCATATTAACCAAGTAACTAGTAAAAGCAAATCCTGACTCCATTGTTTGAAAAGCCTCAATCTTAATGTCTTTTTTAAAAATAAACTTCCGTTTATTTTTAAATAAACTTTTGGCCTACATCCTTCATACCCTACTTTTTGACTTTTAATACAAGAAAGTGTAGGAATATATTAATCACAAATTAAAAGCCTATAGAAAAAGCCACTGACTGAATTGAGACATGGATAGAAATGACAGGATTATAGAGCACATGGACTGAAGTCTTCCATTCTCAATACACTAAAATAATGAAATGTTGACGGCAGTCATAGTTTTTACGTCACTTTAGAGTCAGTATTCAGAATAATTATATTTATTTTTCTAAGATCTGATTTTTAAAATCCTCAAGTATACCAAAATACAATTTGCAATGTATCAAAATAAAGATATGGAATAAACTTGGCAATAAAGCAAACTTCTCTATCACAAATCATATTTGCTTATTACTCTATATAAGTTGGTTTCCTCACTGTCTTTTCAAACACCATTATTATTGCTTCAGTGCTCAAGCTGCCTAAAATGTCCTCCTTCCCTCCTCCTAGTCAAATTCTGTCCATCTTTCAAGGTCCAACTCGAGCTTCCTCTTTCCAATGAAAACTTCCACATGACCTCTCCTCTTCCTGGTAGCCTCCAGCAGTTCTTTGAACCATGTATCCTGACACCTGATTACACTCTACACTCTACCACACTTTAGATACCTTCCCAACTAGAATGTAAACATACTGGTGGCCAGGTCGCAGCCTTCTTTTCTAATCCTTGTAACTCCTAGTACCATTTTGGGCCCATAGAAGATGGTCAAACAAAATTTTCTTTTTTCAAAATAAAAATAGCTTTATTTTTATTGTGATTATAAAAATATTACACAGTCATTATAAAAAACTCAAACCATATAAAAAAGTGCAAAAAAAAAGTAAAATCCTAGCACTGAAAGAAAACCACTAATAACATTTTGGTAAACCTCTTTCCAAACATTTTTGTATGCACATAAATACATACAGACATAAAAATTTATAATTTTACATAAATGGTATTATACCATCCTGCTGTTCTGCCACTTGACACAATAAATGCAGATTTTCAGTGTCTTCCTAAAATTGTATTACTTCCTTGTTCATCATTGCTTCCTGAAGTTAACTTTATTTTAAAAGTAGAAATGCAGGACTTCCCTGGTGGTCCAAAGGCTAAGACTCCGCACTCCCAATGCAGGGGCCCAGGTTCAATCCCTGGTCAGGGAACTAGATCCCACATGCTGCAGCTAAAGATCCCGCATGCCTCAACTAAGACCAGGCACAGCCAAATAAATAAATATTTTAAAAAATAATAAATAAAAGAAATGTGCTTCCAAGGAATTATTGGCCAATTTGCATGACAAATAAGGTTTCGAACACTGGAATTATATATTTTTCAGACTACTAATTCTTTTGTCATCAGACCCATTTTGATTATAACATGGTTAAATTCATTTATTTGCTCATGTTTTAAAAGATATTAGTTACCTGGTAAACATTTTCGTGGACTACCCATTAATCTTCATATATTTTGTTACATACCTTTAATAAGGTTTCAATTAGCTAAATATATTCTTATATTCCTCCTGCAAGTGACATAGGTGGTGATAAATACTCTCTGGTATCAGTTTTATCTCACTTGTACAGCCTCTTAGCACTAAAATACCTTTAAATGACAGTGGTGATGGCAGAGCCTACTTTGTATAATTTGTTCATGTACAATCAATCAATACTGGGTTTTTGAGAAATGATAATCTAAAGCTCTAAAGGTCCTTCTTGGTCCTATGTATCTAGAAAAACAGCATCTCCATGCCAGATGAGAACTTCTCGAACTGTTTTTAAAATCAGGGCAAGGGGAAAAGAACAGGGCAGGGAATCCTTGGCGGCAACAGCCGGATTCAAAGAATTCAGTGTGCTGGGAACAACAGCCAACTGGGTGCGACTGCCTGCACCCTTGCACCAAAGCCAGAGAACAAAGATGAAGGGTGAGGAAATTAAGGAGATTCTTAAAGTGACTTCCCAGGAGGAATCTCAGACCAGCCACACCCAGTCCCTTCATCTTAGTAAATAACTCAGCAAAGCTGCAAATGGGTTTAGCTGAGTCCCTGCAGGAACCTCTCCCACAGAGTGGGGGATTTCTTCTTCATTGCTCCTACTTGCAACTTCCCAGACCCAAGCTTGCCTGCGGGGGAAGTGTGTGCTCTCCCCAAGTCATGGCATGTTTACCTGAAGATGAACAAACAAACAGCAAATAGCTCTTGGAGAGTTTTCCCTATTTCCTGGCAGCAGAAGGAGAGCAGCTGTTGTATGGTTAAACTGGGGATTTGGGCTTTTTAATGTAGTTTTTAAAGTTTTTAGTAGAAACCCTACTTTCTGTCTATCTCTGATGGTTAAACTGAAATTTGACTGCTCCTTCCAAGATAGGCCAAACTTACTGGCAATGGAATATGAATAAGCCTGGCCCATCCAATCATCCAGCAGACATTCATTAATTTATTCTTCCAGCATTTACTGAGCACCCACAACAAGCAAAGGTACTGAATGGGGCTTCAGAGATAAACTATGCTATCTCCCCCCTCAAGGGAACTAACAATGATACCTATCACAAGACACAAACAACTGGCATTGATGAAGCAGTTATTATGTGCCAAGATTAATAGGTGCTTTAGTCCATTATCTCATTTAGTTTTCACAATGCTGAAGTAGTATACTCTCCATTTTACAGATGAGAAAACTAAGGTCCGGAAAAAGTAACTTAACCATGGTTACACAGCTATACCCAGTTTAAAGTCTTCTCTTTAGTGCTTCACATGGAGCTTGATATTACACATTTACAAGCTGAATGGAGAGGTAGGAAAGACAAAATCGATTTATTCTTAACCCCGTGTGATATCTTAGGAAAGAGATTATATGTTTGCCAATAACTAATATAAATATGATAGAATAAGTGCCATAAGACAGATCACTTATGGAGGTAAGGGAGGGCAAGGAGGGGAGGAAGTGGGAATTACGAGGACTTTTAGAACTGGGTTTACTTGAAGATGGGCAGGAATGTGACAGACATGCAAGAAAGTGCTACACAAATAGAAAAGCAAAAACAAAGGTGTGCTAGGGGAAAAGCATAAGGAGTGTTTGGGGGAAAGTGAATGTCTGTGTGTGGTGAGAGTGTAGGCTGTGAGTACGAAAGTAGTGGTTGGAAGGGCTGAGGTTAGATCATGAGTGGCCTAAATGTAAGGTAATGGAACTCATATTTCTAAGCAGACAATACCAATAAAACCTTTGATGTTCTAAGCAGGGGCGACAAGCCCAGGGCTATGCTTTAGAGAATTATATTTATAGAAGGTCTTGCAGTAGTTCTCAAGCTTCAATGTGCATCACAATCACCTGCAGAGCTTTTAAAATGCATGGGCCCCACAAAAAGTTCTAGAGCAACAGGAACTCTCATAAACTGCAGTTAAATGTGGAAAATGGTACAATCATTTTGGGAACATATGCTAAAGCTGAACGTACGCATTCCCAACAATTCCACTCCTAAGTACATACCTAACAGAAATCTATCCACCAAGAGACATATAAAAGTATGTTTATAGTAACATTGTTTGTACTAGCTTGAAACTGAAAACAACCCAAACACCACCTACTGTAGAATGGATAAACTGTGGTTTATACATAAAATGGAATTCTGTACAACAATAAAAAAGAACAAACTGTAGCTAAACCCAACAACAAATCAGAAATATAATGTTAAGCAAAAGAAGCCAGCCCCTGAAGAGTGCATGCTCTATGATTCTAGCTACATAAAGTTCAAGATCAGGCACATCTAGTTTATGGTGATAAAAGTTAGACTAGTGGTGACCCTAGAGGGGATTCATGACTGGAAGGGGACCTGGGAGAGGCATCTGGGGCGCTGGTAATGTTCTCTATCTGGATGGACATTACATGAGTATGTTTATTTTGTAGAAATCCATTAAGCTGTACATTTATTATTTTGCACTTTTCTCTAAATGTTGTACTGCAATAAAACCTTTTTACTTAAAACACTAAAAAAAAAAAAAGCATAGGTCCCAACCCATAAGATTCTGATTAAATTGATCTGAGATGGGGCATGGGCATCGGTAGTTTTTAAAAGCTCCCTAAATGAACTTGACATGCAACCAGGGTTGAAAACTGCTGATGTAGAGTAAGGACTGGAGCAAAAGAAAAAATTTAAGAAGTTATTCAATACTTCCCACACGAGTGATTTTAAGCATCACCTGAAATGCTTGTTAAAAAATAAATTTCGGGCTTCCCTGGTGGTGCAGTGGTTGAGAGTCTGCCTGCCGATGCAGGGGACACGGGTTCGAGCCCTGGTCTGGGAGGATCCCACATGCCGCGGAGCAACTGGGCCTGTGAGCCACAATTACTGAGCCTCCGCGTCTGGAGCCTATGCTCCGCAACAAGAGAGGCCGCGATAGTGAGAGGCCCGTGCACCGCGATGAAGAGTGGCCCCCGCTTGCCGCAACTAGAGAAAGCCCTCGCACAGAAACAAAGACCCAACACAGCCATAAATAAATAAATTTTTTTAAAAAAGTTCAGCTTTAAAAAAAAAATAAATAAATTTCCGGGGGGTGGAGTCAAGATGGCGTACTAGGAGGACGCGGAATTCGCGGCTTCTCACAACCAGGGCACCTCCCAGGTACCGGTGGGGGACCACGGACACCTAAGGGGACGGGAGGAACCCCCAGAAACCAGGGACATGGGGAGTGGGGGGAGTGAGGGGGGAGGAGAAGTGGAGGCAGGATGGGACTGGCGCCCCTGAGGGGTGGCTGGGGGAGGGGAAGGGATTCCATGCCTGAAGGGGGAAATTGGGGGACCATTGGGAGGGCAGAGGATCAGAAGGGAGTGTGGCCAGGTTTCCCTGCCCACTTGGGCCCCCAGGAACCTGTTGAGATCCGGGCCTGATCCTCTGCCCACCGAGGCCCCCTCCATCCGTGGGGTCCTGAGGGAGTGGGAGGGAGGGAAGGGGTAGCAAAAGTAAAGGCTGGACCTATGGGACCAGCCTCCCTGAGGGGCGGCTGGGGGAGTGGAGGAGTTCTACACCCAGCAGAACCCACCCATGGTTAGGGGTCTGGCAGTGACGGGGGAGACCCTGGGGGGAGATGGTGGGGGAGGGACATGAAGGAACAGAAGGGAACAGGACCGGGGCTTTCCCTGTCCACTTAGGCACTGAGAAGCCTTTTGGGCTCCCTGGCCTAATCCTCTGCCCTCAGAGCCTCCCTCCTGCCATACAGAGCCCAAGCCCCACCCCACACCCTCACTCAGGGCCCTACTTCCAGACTCCACAACCCCACACTCCAGAGGCCCTCCTTTCCACATGCTGCCGCTCCCCTTCTGCACAGGTCCTAAGCAGAGGCTCCGCCCCACGCTCGAACGTCGCCCTGCCTAGGCCCCACTCCACGCTCAAACGTCACCTCCCCACCAGCCTAGGTCCCGCCCCACTGTAAACACCCCGCCCCTGCTTAAGTTCCACTCTGCCCCCATAGCCAAGACTTTTTTTTTTCTTTTCTTTTTTCCTCTTTTAGATTGCGGTTCTGTTTTACCTTGTTGATTCATTGTTGTTTCTTTTATATTTTTATTTCTCCTAATAAATCTTCTATTTTTCTAATTTTATTTTATTCTTTATACTTTGTTAGTGATCTCTCCTTTTGGCTTTTCCCCCCGCCTTTTTTTTTCTTTTTTCTGTTGTTGTTTTATTGTACCTTGTTGCAGTTATTTCAATTATAGTTTTAGTTTTCCTAACATTTTTTCTCTTTCTAATTTTATTTTGTTTTTTATTATTTGATATTGTACTGCTCCGTTTTTTCTTTCTTCCTTTTTTTTTTTTAACCGCGCCACAAAGCTTGCAGGATCTTGCTTCCCAGGCCAGAGGTTGGGCCTGAGCTCCTGTGGTGGGAGCTCCGAGTCCAAACTGCTGGACTAACAGAGAACCTCAGACCCCAGGGAATATCAACTGGAGAGAGGCCTCCTGGAGGTCCTCATCTCAGCACCAAGACCCAGCTCTATCCAACTGCCTGCAAACTCCAGTGCTGGACGTCTCAGGCCAAACAACCAGTAAGACAGGAATACAGCACCACCCATCAAAAAAAAAAAAGAAACGACAAAAAAAATTGTTACAGACGAAGGAGCAAGGTAAAAACCTACAAGACCAAATAAATGAAGACAAAATAGGCAACCTACCTGAAAAAGAATTCGGAGTAATGATAGTAAAGATGAATCAAAATCTCAGAAACAAAATGGGGAAAATACAAGAAACATTTAACAAGGATCTAGAAGAACTAAAGAGCATACAAACAGTGATGAACAACACAATTACTGAAATTAAAAATACTCTAGAAGGAATCAATAGCAGAATAACTGAGGCAGAAGAACGGATAAGTGAGCTGGAAGATAAAATGATGGAATTAACTGTCAGGGAGTAGAACAAAGAAAAAAAAATGAAAATAATTGAGGAAAGTCTCAGAGACCTCTGGGACAACATTAAACGCACCAACATTCGAATTACAGGGGTCCCAGAAGAAGAAGAGAAAAACAAAGGGTCTGAGAAAATATTTGAAGAGATTATAGTCGAAAACTTTCCTAACATGGGAAAGGAAATAGTCAATCAAGTCCAGGAAGCACAAAGAGTACGATACAGGATAAACCCAAAGAGAAACACACCGAGACACATGTTAATCAAACTATCAAAAATTAAAAACAAAGAAAAAGTATTGAAAGCAGCAAGGGAAAAGCAACAAATAACATACAAGGGAATCCACATAAGGTTAACAGCTGATCTCTCAGCAGAAACTCTGCAAGCCAGAAGGGAGTGGCAGGACATATTTAAAGTGATGAAAGGGAAAAACCTACAACCAAGATTACTCTACCAAGCAAGGATCTCATTCAGATTCGATGGAGAAATTAAAACCTTTACAGATAAGCAAAAGTTAAGAGAATTCAGCACCACCAAATCAGCTTTACAACAAATGCTAAAGGAACTTCTCTAGGCAGGAAACACAAGAGAACTAAAAGACCTAGAATAACAAACCCAAAACAATTAAGAAAACGGTAATAGGAACATTACATATTGATTATTACCTTGAGTGTAAATGGATTAAATGCTTCAACCAAAAGACATAGACTGGCTGAATGGATACAAAAACAAGACCCATACATATGCTGTCTATAAGAGACCCACTTCAGACCTAGGGACACATACAGACTGAAAGTGAGGGGATGGAAAAAGATATTCCATGCAAATGGAAATTAAAAGAAAGCTGGAGTAGCAATTCTCATATCAGACAAAGTAGACTTTAGAATAAAGACTATTACAACAGACAAAGAAGGACACTACATAATGATCAAGGGATCAATCCAAGAAGAAGATATAACAATTGTAAATATTTATGCACCTGACATAGGAGCACCTCAATACATAAGGCAAATGCTAACAGCCATAAAAGGGGAAATCGACAGTAACACAATAATAGTAGGGGACTTTAACACCCCACTTTCACCAATGGACAGATCATCCAAACTGAAAATAAATAAAGAAACACAAGCTTTAAATGACACATTAAACAAGATGGACTTAATTGATATATATAGGAGATTCATCCCAAAACAACAGAATACACTTTCTTCTCAAGTGCTCATGGAACATTCTTCAGGACAGACCATATCTTGGGTCACAAATCAAGCCTTGGTAAGTTTAAGAAAATTGAAATTGTAACAAGTATCTTTTCTGACCACAACACTATGAGACAAGATATCAATTACAGGAAAAAAACTGTAAAAAAATACAAATGCATGGAGGCTAAACAATATGCTACTAAATAACCAAGAGATCACTGAAGAAATCAAAGAGGAAATCAAAAAATACCTAGAAATAAATGACAATGAAAACATGATGACCCAAAACCTATGGGATGCAGCAAAAGCAGTTCTAAGAGGGAAGATTATAGCAATACAATCCTACCTCAAGAAACAAGAAAATCTCAAATAAACAACCTAACCATAAACCTAAAGCAATTAGAGAAAGAAGAACAAAAAAGCCCCGAAGTTAGCAGAAGGAAAGAAATTATAAAGATCAGATCAGAAATAAATGAAAAAGAAATGAAAGAAACGGTAGCAAAGATCAATAAAACTAAAAGCTGGTTCTTTGAGAAGATAAACAAAAGTGATAAACCCTTAGCCAGACTCATCAAGAAAAAAAGAGAGAAGACTCACATCAACAGAATTAGCAATGAAAAAGGAGAAGGAACAACTGACACTGCAGAAATGCAAAGGATCATGAGAGATTACTACAAGCAACTATATGCCAATAAAATGGACAACCTGGAAGAAATGGACAGATTCTTAGAAAAACACAGCCTTCCGAGACTGAATCAGGAAGATAGAAAACATCAACAGACCAATCACAGCACTGAAATTGAAACTGTGATTAAAAATCTTGTAACAAACAAAGCCCAGGACCAGATGGCTTCACAGGCGAATTCTATCAAACATTTAGAGAAGAACTAACCCTATCCTTCTCAAACTCTTCCAAAATATAGCAGAGGGAGGAACATTCCCAAACTCATTGTATGAGGCCACCATCACCGTGATACCGAAACCAGACAAAGATGTCACAGAAAAAAGAAAACGATAGGCCAATATCTCTGATGAACATAGATGCAAAAATCCTCAACAAAATACCAGCAAACAGAATCCAACAGCACATTAAAAAGATCATACCCCACGATCAAGTGGGGTTTATCTCAGGAAATCAAGGATTCTTCAATATACACAAATCAATCAATGTGATACACCATATTAACAAATTGAAGGATAAAAACCATATGATAATCTCAATAGATGCAGGAAAAGCTTTTGACAAAATTCAACACCCATTTATGATAAAAACTCTCCAGGAAACAGGCATAGAGGGAACCTACCTCAACATAATAAAGGCCATATATGACAAACCCACAGCCAACATCATTCTCAATGGTGAGAAACTGAAACCATTTCCAGTAAGATCAGGAACAAGAAAAGGTTGCCCACTCTCACCACTATTATTCAACATAGTTTTGGAAGTTTTAGCCACAGCAATCAGAGAAGAAAAAGAAATAAAAGAAATCCAAATCAGAAAAGAAGAAGTAAAACTGTCACTGTTTGCAGATGATGTGATACTATACATAGAGAATCCTAAAGATGTTACCAGAAAACTACTAGAGCTAATCAATGAACTTGGTAGAGTAGCAGGATATAAAATTAATGCACAGAAATCTCTTGCAATCCTATACACTAATGATGAAAAATCTGAAAGAGAAATTAAGGAAACACTCCCATTTACCATTGCAACAAAAAGAATAAAATACCTAGGAATAAACCTACCTAAGGAGACAAAAGACCTGTATGCAGAAAACTATAAGACACTGATGAAAGAAATTAAAGATGATACCAACAGATGGAGGATATACTATGTTCTTGGACTGGAAGAATCAACATTGTGAAAATAACTATACTACCCAAAGCAATGTACAGATTCAGTGCAATCCCTATCAAACTACCAATGGCATTTTTCACAGAACTAGAACAAAAAATTGCACAATTTGTATGGAAACACAAAAGACCCTAAATAGCCAAAACAATCTTGAGAAAGAAAAATAGAGCTGGAGGAATCAGGCTCCCGGACTTCAGACTATACTATAAAGCTACAGTAATCAAGACAGTATGGTACTGGCACAAAAACAGAAATATAGATCAATGGAACAGGATAGAAAGCCCAGAGATAAACCTCCTTTGATAAAGGAGGCAAGAGTATACCATGGAGAAAAGACAGCCTCTTCAATAAGTGGCGCTGGGAAAACTGGACAGCTACATGTAAAAGAATGAAATTAGAACACTTCCTAATACAATACACAAAAATAAACTCAGAATGGATTAAAGACCTAAATGTAAGGCCAGACACTATAAAACTCTCAGAGGAAAACATAGGCAGAACACTCTATGACATAAATCACAGCAAGATCCTTTTTGACTCACCTCCTAGAGTGAAAACAAAAATAAACAAATGGGACCTAATGAAACTTAAAAGCTTTTGCACAGCAAAGGAAACCATAAACAAGACGAAAAGACAACCCTCAGAATGGGAGAAAATATTTGCCAATGAAGCAACTGACAAAGGAAGAATCTCCAAAATATACAAGCAGCTTATGCAGCTCAATATCAAAAAAACAAAAAACCCAATCCAAAAATGGGCAGAAGACCTAAATAGACATTTCTCCAGAGAAGATATACAGATTGCCAACAAACACATGAAAGAATGCTCAACATCACCACTCATTAGAGAAATGCAAATCAAAACTACAATGAGGAAAACAAAAAACAAAAAAAAAACTACAATGAGGTATCACGTCACACCAGTCAGAATGGCCATCACCAAAAAATCTACAAACAATAAATGCTGGAGAGGGTGTGGAGAAAAGGGAACCCTCTTGCACTGTTGGTGGGGAATGTAAATTAATACAGCCACTATGGAGAACAGTATGGAGGTTTCTTAAAAAACTAGAATTACCATATGATCTAGCAATCCCACTACTGGGCATATACCCTGAGAAAATCATAATTCAAAAAGAGTCATGCACCACAATGTTCATTGCAGCACTATTTACAATAGCCAGGACATGGAAGCAACCTAAGTGTCCATAGACAGATGAATGGATAAAGAAGATGTGGCACATATATACAATGGAATATTACTCAGCCATAAAAAGAAATGAAATTGAGTTATTTGCAGTGAGGTGGATGGACCTAGAGACTGTCATACAGAGTGAAGTAAGTCAGAAAGAGAAAAACAAATACCATATGCTAACACATATATATGGAATTAAAAAAAAAATGGTTCTGAAGAACCTAGGGGCAGGACAGGAATAAAGACACAGACATAGAGAATGGACTTGAGGACACAGGGAGGGGGAAGGGTAAGCTGGGAGGAAGTAAGAGAGTAGCCCTGACATATATACACTACCAAATGTAAAATAGATAGCTAGTGGGAAGCAGCTGCACAGCACAGGGAGATCAGCTCAGTGCTTTGTGACCACCTAGAGGGGTGGGATAAGGAGGGTGGGAGGGAGACGCAAGAGGTAGGGGATATGGGGATATACGTATGCATATAGCTGATTCACTTTGTTATACAGCAGAAACTAACACAACACTGTAAAGCAATTATACTCCAATAAAGATGTTAAAATAAATAAATTCATTCATTCCCAGGTCCCTCCCCTGCTGACTCTGATTCAGTTGGTTGGAGATGGGATCAAGGAATCTGTCTTTTTGACAACCTCTCCGATGTGGTTAGTTAGGGTTCTAAATTAGGGTCCAGTGGCAGCAGTGGGAACAAAGAGCAGGTTATGCCAAGCAAAATAAAACTGGAAAAGATTAAATTTTCAACACTACTTATACTTGCTTTTATACACTTCCAGCTTAAAACCCACCAAAACAACCAAATTTGAGTATGGTTTATTAAACTGACATTTTTAACCTAAGGTGGCTTTATTGTGACTCACAGTGTATACACTTTAATTTAGTCTTTTACTTTTGTTTCTAACTGAATCATGAGAGCAAGAGATTTCAGAAGCCTAAGAGGTACCATTCTGTTTTTGGGTACATCTGCTTTAGAGAATGGGTTTAATAACATCTCATGGTAAAGTCTCACTTTAGCCTAATTTTTTAAAAACCCTTGGTTGTATTTTCAAAGAACTTCCAAATTCTGCTTGTTATGTCCTTCAAAGCATGAAATATGCAGTAAAGCAAGTACTATACTTCCCTCAGTAATAAGAATCATGATTTTTTATTTTAAATAAAAGATGGAATAACATAAGTTTTTCTCTTGAAGACAGGTAGAGTGGAACTTAAACTTTCCTCCATCTGTTAAGGCAATCAAAGAAGATAGAAAATCACACACAATTGCAATACATTCTTAAACCTTAACTAATCTGATCACATTCTGGGCTAGAAAATTATACATTGATCTCAGAGGCTGAATGACACAAAACATATTGATGTGCATTAAGCACCAGGGCAAGAGCACTTGATGCTAATAGCAAGAGCACTTGGTGAGAGTCAGAAGACTCTCTGGGAGACCTCAGGCTTTAATTTTATACCTGTGTGATGGGAAATGGGTAGAGAAACAGCAGTAGTTTTCAAACCAGAAGGCTTGAGTTTTTCAGAGGCATTGGTAAGTTTCCACAAATGTTTAATATTAACAGTTTTCTTATTAAAAATATACCTTTGTTTAAAATTTATAAGAAAAACAAAATGCACGCTAAATAGGTTACATAGTAAATTTGAATATATAGACACTACCAACCTGTGCTCTCAAGTTAACTCATCATGGAGCTTCTCCTGCTCACAAATATATGTATTTGAACTTGTAAATGTGTCACTGACTAGGAAGCTTTTTATCTGCTCTAGTCTTTTTCTTTTCTTTTTAATCCAGGACTATATTGGCATAAAGGCTGTGATTACATAAAATCTTTAAATTCTACTGGATGAGAGTACAGATGTTATCAACCCCTCCTTGTACTTGTTCCTATACGATGTGGTTATGGAACAAAACAAAGTAGATTTATTACCCTATAAAATAGCTTGATAATTACAAAATAGAAGTATTTAAGTGTTAAGATACTAACAAATAAAGTGGTAAAAATGTAATCATTTTTGTACTGGGACTGGAAAAGCAATGGCAGAAAAAATTGATGGAATAGTGGATCACAGAAAACACAGGCCTTAAAATGTCATTAGACGTTGTGTAGATAAACACTAGCAGTTAAAATTATGTAAGCATTTTTCAAAACACTATTGGATAATGTTATACAAATTGATACATACTGCTAATTTTATTAGGATGAGGCTTTTAAATTGTAGACCTTCCAGAGTCATTTGCAGACGTATCAGTAGTGATACCAGAATTTATTCTTTTACACTAAAGTTTTCTGACTGATATAAGGCAGTTGTCAAAACAATAGTTAAATAAAATAAGAAATTACTACTATTTCTACCTTAAGTACATCCATTAAATGTAAGTTTATCAACTTGGAAATCTTACTGATATTTAAATAAACTGAATAGCTCAATTTAGGCTTATAACACTGCCATACTTACCACCTCAGATAAAATATTAGTGATGAGTCAAAACAGGATTTGGATTCAAAATGCAAAATAAAATTAATTTTTCTGTGCGAAAATTATGAGTAAAAATCTGGCCTCTGTATTAGTCTGCTCAGGCTGCCATAACAAAATACCATAGACTGGGTGGCTTAAACAACAGAAATTTTTTTTCTCACAGTTTGGGAGACTAGAAGTCCAAGATGGAGGAGCCAGCAGGGTCAGTGTCTGGTGAGGAATCTTTCCTTTGGTAAAAGGCTGCCTTCTCACTGTGCTGTGTCTTTACATGGCGGACAGAGGGAGAAGGCTCTCTGATGTCTCCTCTTTTTTTTTTTTTAATTTATTTATTTATTTTTGGCTGCGCTGGGTCTTTGTTGCTGTGCGTGGGCTTTCTCTAGTTGCGGCGAGCAGGGACTACACTTCGTTGCAGTTCACGGGCTTCTCATTGCGGTGGCTTCTCTTGTTGCAGAGCACAGGCTCTAGGCACGTGGGCTTCAGTAGTTGTGGCATGTGGGCTTCAGTAGTTGTGGCATGTGGGCTCAGTAGTTGTGGCACACGGGCTTACCTGCTCCGTGGCATGTGGGATCTTCCTGGACCAGGGCTCAAACCTGTGTCCCCTGCATTGGCAGGCGGATTGTTAACCACTGCACCACCAGGGAAGTCCTTGATATCTCTTCTTATAAGCACACTAATCCTATTGGAGAAGAGCCCTACCCTAATGTCCTCATTGAATCTTAATTACATCCTTATAGGCCCTACCTCCAAACGCAGTCACATTGGGGGTTAGGGCTTCAATATATGAATGTAGGGGGGACACAATTCAATCCATAGCAGCCCCTGAGGTACCTGATCTTTTAAGAAATAACACTACTGGGGCTTCCCTGGTGGCGCAGTGGTTGGGAGTCTGCCTGCCAATGCAGGGGACACGAGTTCGAGCCCTGGTCTGGGAAGATCCCACATGCCGCGGAGCAACTAGGCCCGTGAGCCACACTTACTGAGCCTGCGTGTCTGGAGCCTGTGCTCCGCAACAAGAGAGGCCGCGATAGTGAGAGGCCCACACACCGCGATGAAGAGTGGCCCCCACTTGCCGCAACTAGAGAAAGCCCTTGCACAGAAACGAAGACCCAACACAGCCATAAATAAATGAATAAATAAATAAATAAACCCAAAAGAAAAAAAAAAAAGAAATAACATTATTGAACAACTCATATGAGATATTATAAGATACATTTATTTTTCTCCAAACAATACAGTTTTTAAACTAGCTGAGAAAACTGTTCATTGATTTCTCCAAAGTGATTACACATCAATTAGGAAAGTAACTCAGCTGTGGCACAAAAATTTACTATCACTACTTTTTTTTTTTTTTGGCCTCACTGTGTGGCTTGTAGGATCTTAGTTCCCAGACCAGGGATCAAACCCGGGGCCCTGGCAGTGAGATTGCTGAGTCCTAACCACTGGACTGCCAGGGAA
The DNA here is from genome assembly GCF_009873245.2 of Balaenoptera musculus. Classification (NCBI taxonomy): domain Eukaryota; kingdom Metazoa; phylum Chordata; class Mammalia; order Artiodactyla; family Balaenopteridae; genus Balaenoptera; species Balaenoptera musculus. The sequence goes on along the minus strand of NC_045792.1, from coordinate 96,086,319 downwards.
TTCCCTATCACTACTTTTTTGAATATGTGGATCAGTATAACTAAAAAACTTTTTTTGACCAAATGTCAAGATGTTAAAAATAAATCTATTAGTATTTGCAGCTACTTATCCATGTGAATCACAATTTTCCTGACATACTTTTATCTTAAAACCTAATACTAGAAAACTTTCCCCCCAAATCAGGAACAAGACAAGGATACCTGCTTTTGCCACTTCTCAACATAGCACAGGAAGTTCTAACCAAAGCAATTAGGCAAGAAAAAGATATAAAAGGTATCCAAATTGGAAAGGAAAAGGTAAAACTATCTCTATTTAAAGATGACATGATCTTCTATGCAGAAAACCATAAAGATTATACACATACACAAATATACAAACTATTACAGCTAATACATGAATTCTGCAAAGATGCAGGATACAAAACCAACATACAAAAACCAATTATATTTCTATAAACTAGCAATGAAAAATGTAAAAAGGAAACTAAGAAAAACAGTTCCATTTACAATAGCATGAAAAGAATAAAATACTTAGGGATAAATCTAACCAAGGAGGTGAAAGACTTGCACACTGAAAGCTATAAAACACTGCTGAATGAAATTAAAGAAGACCTAAATAAATGGAAAGACTTCCCATGTTCATAGATAGGAAGACTTATCATTGTTAAGATGTCAATACTACCCAAAGCAATCTACAGATACAACACAATTCCTACCAGAATTCCAACAGTTTTTTTTCCACAGAAATAGAGAGTTGATCCTCGAATTCATATGGAATTGCAAGGGGGCCCAAATGGCCAGGACAATCTTGGAAAAGAATAAAGTTGGAGGGCTCAAACTTCCCAACTTTGAAACTCAATACAAAACCACAGTAATTAGAACAGTATGGAACTGGCATAAGGACAGACATATAGACCACTGGAACAGAAGAGAGGGCCCAGAAGTAAACCCTCACAGTAAGATCAATTGATTTTCAAGAAGAGCCCAAGGGTACCATTCATTGGGGAAAGGACTGCTCAAAAAGTCTTTCAGTAGTGGTACTGGGAAAACTAGATATCCTTCTGCAAACAAAAGAAGTTCGGGGACTTCCCTGGTGGTCCAGTGGCTAGGACTCCATGCTTCCACTGCACTTCCACTGCGCATGCCATGCAGTGGGGAAAAAAAGAAAAGAAAAGAAAGAAGTTGGATCCTTACCTCACACCTTATCTAAAAATTAACTCGAAATGGATCAAAGACCTAAACTTAAAAGCTAAAACTATAAAACTCTTAGAAGAAAACAATCCAATGTCTTCTTATTTATTTATTTATTTATTTATTTATTTATTTATTTATTTATTTATGGCTGTGTTGGGTCTTCGTTTCTGTGCGAGGTCTTTCTCTAGTTGCGGCGAGCGGCGGCCACTGTTCATCGCGGTGCGCGGGCCTCTCACTATCGCGGCCTCTCCTGCGGGGAGAGCACAGGCTCCAGATGCGCAGGCTCAGCAATTGTGGCTCACGGGCCTAGTTGCTTCGCGGCATGTGGGATCCTCCCAGACCAGGGCTCGAACCCGTGTCTCCTGCATTGGCAGGCAGACTCTCAACCACTGCACCACCAGGGAAGCCCCTCCAATGTCTTCTTGACATTGGATTTGGCAATGATTTCATGGATATGACACCAAAAGCACAGGGAACAAAAGAAAAAATAGATAAATTGGACTTCATCAAAACTAAGAACTTTGGTGTATCAAAGGATACTATCAAGAAAGTGAGTAGACAACCTACAGAATAAGAGAACATATTTGCAAATCACATATCTAACAAGGGATTCATATCCAGATTATGTAAAGATCTCCTACAACTCAGCAACAACAACAACAATAAACAACACAATTCAAAAAAGTGCAAAGGGCTTAAATAGACATTTCTCCAAAGAAGATATACAAATGGCCAATAAGCACATGAAAAGATATTCAACATCATTAGTCATTAGGGAGATGCAAATCAAAACCACAATGAGAATCCACGTCACACCAATTTGAATGCTTATTATCAAAACAACAAGAAATATCACGTGTCGGTGAGGATTGGGAGAAATTGTGCATTGCTGGTGAGAATGTAAAATGGTGTAGCCACTGTGGAAAACAGTATGGCAATTCCTTAAAAAGTTATACATAGAATTATCATATGATCCAGCAATTTCACTCCTAAGTACATATCCAAGAATCAAAGACAGGGACTCAAACAGATAGTTGTACACCCACGCTTATAGCTGCATTATTCACAACAGCCAAAAGGTGGAAACAACCCACGTGTCCATTGACAGATGAATGGATAAACTAAATATGATATACACACAGTGGCATATTATTCAACTATAGAAAGGAATGAAATTCTGATACACACTACAACATGGATGAACTATGAAAACATCATGCTTAGTGGAATAAGTCAGACACAAAAAGACAAATATTGTATGATTCCACTTATATGTGGTACCTAGAATAGTCAAACGCATAGAGACAGAAAGTAAAACAGTGGTTATTAGGGGCTGGAAGAGGGGGGAATGGGGAGTTGTTTTTTTAGTGGGTAAAATGCTTAAATGTGGGAAGATGAAAAAAGGGAGATAGATACTGGTAATGGTTTTAAAACAATGTGCATATAGTTAATACCACTAAACTGTACATTTAAAATGGTAAATTTTATGTTATTTATATTTTACCACCAAAAAAAGATTTCTCAATTTAAAAAGTGGTTAGAATAGCAAATTTTATGTAATGTATATTTTACTGTAAAAAAGAGAATATTAAACAAAAACCTAGATTTAGTTTCAAGATGAGAGGACTTTAAGGTCCCTTCTAATTATAAAAAATTTTGAGACATCACGATAACAAGGAGAAGAGAGAAAGAGCATCTAGTTGAGGAATAAGATCCTGATTCCTTGTTCTGAATTATGAGTGTAACCTTACCTTTCAAGTGGTTATAAATGGACCAAGAAGTTCTAGCAATGATAGCAAACTCAAATGCCTATAGAGGCCAGGCAGGAAACGTAAGCAGGTGAAGCAAGGCAGCTGGGGATGGTGGTAAATCTGAGTCTACATGCCCTGTCTAAGGAGAGCAGCTGTACCTCTGTCCTGGCAGTAAATCTGAGTCTACATACCCTGTCTAAAGAGAGCAGCTGTACCTCCGTCCTGGCAAACTGTCTTCTTGTTAGAACATGGTCATGGTATTGGGAGGACTTTCCATTTTTAAGTGAAATTGAATTGAGATTTTTATGTTAAATGTTGGCATCTAATTAAAAATATGTATTTTTAACACCGCAAACCAAGAAAACATATCTGCAGGCCAAGGCACGTGCAGTCAGCTGACCACTAGTTTGTGACCTCTTTCATAGCATAAAGGCTGGACCGGAATACAAAAGAAGGAAAGGAAGTACTACTAATCAGATCCTCACCAATGTTTAAAGTTTGCGGGACTTCCCCGGTGGTCCAGTGGTTAAGAATCCGCCTTCCAACACAAGGGACGCAGGTTTGATCCCTGGTCAGGGAACTAAGATCCCACATGCCGTGGGGCAACTAAGCCCGCGTGCCACAACTACTGAGCCCGCACCTCAAAGAAGGACCCCGCATGCCTCAACAAAGATCTCATGTGCTGCAACTAAGACCCAACGAAGCCAAATAAATAAATATTTTAAAAAATTAAGTTTGCATACAGATCATGATCTAAATCTTTCTAATCCTTGTTTAGAAGCACCAGTGGGTATTGAATATTGTTTTAATTAGGTGTTATTTAAAATAGTATAGCTTCGAATGGGTCAGTTTTTAGTTGGGCACTTAGAACATGAAGTTTAGTGCCTTGCATATAGTAGGTGGTCAGTAAGTGGTAGCTACTATTATTTTAAAAGAAGGCGCCTACACAATATTGAAAAGTTAGTGTAAAACAGATTTTCAAAACCAACCCTACACCCAATAAAAGAAATGATAATATAACCCATTCAAAAATCTATCCTCTATGTAGTGATTGGGAAATGGTGAGCCTTCATATTAAATAACAAATAATTTACATATGTTGGGTGCTAGGAATAGTTATTGGCAAAACAAGGTTCTTGCCCTCATAAAGGCTACAATTTAATAAGGGAGATGGACATTACGTAAAGAGTCATCCCAAAAATATTTAGTCAGAAACTGTAATAAATGATGACTGAAAATTACAGCATGCTTTGAAAAGAGTAATGAAAGGATTTAATTCAGATGAGGAAGGGTCATAGGGAAGCCCCCTTTAAGGAGCTGACCTTTAAACTAAGACCTAAAAGGATAAAGAGAGGTCAGCAGCCTAAGGGTATTATGTATGGAGGGTGAGGAGGGTTGGGTGGGAGAGGAGGTTGTGACAAAAGCATTCCAGGAATGCTTGTGTGACATGTGTGACACCTCCAAATAACCAAAATAGAAAAAAGGAAAAATTAAATAGACGGGGGACTTCCCTTGTGGCGCAGTGGTTAAGAATCCACCTGCCAATGAAGGGGACATCAGTTTGAGCCCTGGTCCGGGAAGATCCCAAACATGCCGCGGAGCAACTAAGCCCATGCGCCACAACTACTGAGCCTGCGCTCTAGAGCCTGCGAGCCACAACTACTGAGGCTGAGAGCCGCAACTACTGAAGTCCACGTGCCTAGAGCCCGTGCTCCACAACAAGAGAAGCCACCACAATGAGAAGCCCGCGCACCACAACAAAAGAGTAGCCCCTGCTCACGGCAACTAGAGAAAGCCCGCGTGCAGCAACGAAGACCCAACACAGCCACACACACACAAAAAGATTAAATAGAGGGAAAGATTAAAGTTATTGGAGGTAGAGAGGGGACAGATTTGAGGGGACATCAATTGTCAATGTTCTCCCTGGAGAAAAGATTCTGAAGAAAGAAGTAAAAATGAAAAAATAAGAGAAAATTAGGAATAGAGAAGAAATAAGTAAAATGGGAGCTAGGAAACAGGAACTTGAGGTTGAAGAAAGTATTTGTTTCTTTATTTAACCTGACCACATCAGGTTTCTGGGGAAAATGATGACAGGTGAAGCACTGGTGGGAACAAGTGGAGAGAACCAGCTGCTAGGGGAGACCTCAGGAGTGACGAGATCACACCGAAGGATTTTTGTTTGTTTGTTTAAAAAATTACAAAGGAAACAAATGCTCTTTAATATTTCGGACAAGACAGCCACCCCACTCCTGCAGTAAGCACCGTTAATCCTCACAGAATGGCTTTTAGTGGTGAGGATGAGGATTAGTGACAAGCAAAATCAAGCGGAAGTTTGAGGCAATTACATAGAGAAGTCAGACCAGAAGCTTTATTTCAGCCTAAAATGTCTGCATTTTCCTTTGAGATCACTTCACCCACTATAACGTTCGATATTTTAAGTAATGGGTTTTTATTCTATGGCCATAAAGACCCACTGCAATTCCCTGATTCCCGGAATGTGAACTCCTTTTATAAAAGCAGGGATTTTTTTCCCCCAATCTCTGATTATCAGACCACACACTCCATGAGAGCAAGAATTTCTGTCTAACCCACTCACTGCTTTATCACTAACAACGAATACATAACTGTTTATTGAATGAATAAATACACCTAGACTATGAAGACAAAACCACAGCAAATTCAGAGTAAAACATCAAAGGTGAAAGGGAAAAACAAAAAAAGGAAAGGAAAAAAGGAGGGGAGGGATGAAATTGGAAATATTTTAGCTTCTGGCATTCATTTTTTATTCTTTCTCTCCCACACCCTATACCCAATAAATCTGTAAGTCCTGTAAAACCATCTCCTTAAATAACTTTTCATCTCCATGGCCACTACCTGTGTGATTACAATTGTCTCCTACCTGGTCTCTGGCTTCAGTCTTACTACCTACCTTCCATTCTGGTTTCCATGCTTGTGCCAACGTCATATGTGAAAACACCACACAAATTGATAGGGTTCTACTGTCTTTGGGAGAAAGCATAAACTTTAGAGCACACAAAGCCTTTCGTTACCTGGGGTAGCATGTGTTCAGTCAGTCTAACAGAGTTGTTAAGACTGTGGCCTTTGTGAATGAAATAATGCCATTTGCAGCAATATGGATGGACCTAGAGATTATCATATTAAGAGAAGTAAGTCAGGGTTTCCCTGGTGGCGCAGTGGTTGAGAATCTGCCTGCCAATGCAGGGGACACGGGTTTGAGCCCTGGTCTGGGAAGATCCCACATGCCGCGGAGCCACTAGGCCCGTGAGCCACAATTACTGAGCCTGCGCGTCTGGAGCCTGTGCTCCGCAACAAGAGAGGCCGCGATAGTGAGAGGCCCGCGCACCGCAATGAAGAGTGGCCCCCACTTGCCACAACTAGAGAAAGCCCTCGCACAGAAACAAAGACCCAACACAGCCATAAATAAATAAATAAATAAATAAATAATTTAAAAAAAAAAAAGAGAGAAGTAAGTCAGAAAGAGAAAGACAAATGCCACATGATAGCACTTATATGTGGAATCTAAAATCTGACACAAATGAACTTATTTACGAAACAGACTCATAGACACAGAAAACAAACTTATGGTTACCAAAGGGGAAAGGGGGTTGGGGAGGGATAAATTAGAAGTTTGGGATTAGCAGATACACTACTACATATAAAATAAACAACAAGGTCCTACTGTATAGCACAGGGAACTATATTCAATACCCTGTAATAAACGTAACAGAAAAGAATATGTATATATGTATAACTGAATCACTTTGCTGTACACCAGAAACTAACACAACATCGTAAATCAACTATACTTCAGTTAATAAAAAATGTGGCCTTTGTGAAGACAAGTTTGAATATGAGCTATGCTACTTATAAACTATACAACCTGTGCAAGTCACTTAACTTCTCTCTCAGTTTCTTTATATATAAAACAGGATAATAGTCACACCAACTCATGTTTGTTGTGTGAATGAAATGAATGAATACATGTATAGCATTTTGCTCAGTGGCTGGCACAATAAGCATTCAGCATCATTTTCTGTTGCCACATTGTTCTTCTTACCATTTTCCAAAGGAACTGTGATGTTTCATGTCATCATACTTTCAAAAATATTTTTTCTTTTTAGAATGTACTCCTTCTTTGCTTAACAGCTTTCTGCTACTCCAAGATCCATCCTAATTGTCTTTACTTCTTTAGAGCCTTCCCCAACTTCTGCAGGAAGAACTATTTCTTTCCTTGTGCTATCACTGACTCATACAGGCTTTACTAATCACTTATACCCTAAGGAAACTACTTCTAGGCTACTCTGTTTCTTCTCCCGCAATGTGAGCTCTCTGAGGGCAAGCATTGTCATTTACTTATCTTTATTTCCAGCATTTCATACACTCTCTGATGGAGAACACATTACACATGAAAAACATAATACTGTCTCGAGTCAGCTCTCTGGCTTCTTTGTCATTCATTGGTCACACACTTATAGGTGTGTGACCTAGACCAGTTATTTAACTTTCAAAATCTCAGTTTTATTTTCTGTGCAAAGGAGATAATAAAAGTATCTACCTAATACACAGGATTAGAAAAATGAGATAATCTACATAGGAAGCACTTAATAAATATTAACTGCTATTATTTTCATTATTTTCATTTCTGATGCTGTATTTTATAACTAGAAATTCCATTTAGATCTTTCTAATATCTTCCATTTATCTCCTAATCATATTCATATTTTGCTTTACATACTTGAGCACATCTATATGACTTTAAATAACTGTCTAAAGGTCCTTGCTAGCTAATTCCCCCATCTCTGTCTTTTCTGAGTCTGTGTTTCTATTGATTTATTTTTCTCCTGGTTATGGGTCATATCTTCCTGCTTCCTGTAATTTTTAGTTGGATGCCAGACTTTGTGAATTTTATGTTGTTGAGTGCTGGATTTTGTTGAATTCCTTTAAGGAGTATTGAATTTTGTTCTGGTATATGCAGTTACTTGCAGATCAGTTTAATGCTTAAGCTGCTGAGGACTCTATCCAATGCCCAGTGTATTTTGAGGTTTCTCTACTCTAGATGGTAGAAGTGTGAACTAGCCTTGTGAGTACTCCAAGAATTGTCTGGCCTACTGTTTTCTAGTGGTTCTTTTTCCAACCCACACATGTGCAGAGTTTGTAGTCAAAGACTCAAATACCTCCTTGCAGCTCTCCGGAGCTAAGTGAGCAATGCCCTTCTCTCTGGTACTTGGCCTTGCAAATACTAGCCACCTTGGCCTCCCTAAACCCCAGCCTCTGCCTCTTCAACTCAGTTAAACCACCAACTCTTTGATGATCTCCCTGTACTGCCACTTGGTAACTGCCTCTCAGGGACCATAGTTCCACACTGACTGTTGGTCCAATGTCTGAAACAGTTGTTTCAGATACTTTGTCTGACTTTCTAGTTGCTTATAGCAGGAGGACAATTCCCTTAGTATCATTATTTTATTAAATGAAATATATATATTCATTGGTAAAAGCACAAAGCTCAAAACTAAATTCTCATAAACTGAAAATAAACTGTGGACAAAAGCTCTTTTGAGCCAATATCCCTAAATAGAAGTAAAGATTTACTTCAAGGGAATTTCAATCTTTGCCAACTTGGAAAATTTAGATTAATATTTCTGTATTGAAAAAAATACCAAAGTGAGAAGTTGAATTTTAAAGGCTTATTACATTTGAGCAGATCTTTTTGCTTCCAAGAGTCTGAAGTTGTCTAGATAGCAAGAGACTCACTACAGTTTTCATGAGGTTACTTGAAATTCAGACACAGGGAAATTAGCATCATTCAATACTCAGTCATACAGGAATGACATTGCATCTCTGTACTTGCTAAAAACTGGGATAAAATATTTCTTGCCAGAAGGAATCAAGGTCCTTAGTTTTCTACAGGTGGCTTCACTTTAAGATATGTTACGCTGGAACCCAGCTCATCTTTTGCTACCTCCCAGAAGAGTTTGTTTCCTCTTGATAATGCTACAATATGTACATAATGTTCTAAGGAAGTTATCTGCAGGAGAACAATATAATAGTAGCTCCACTGAGTAGGTGTCTGGTACTTGGCATTCTAATTGAAAAAATGGGACTTAATAAATACTTTCCTTTGGAATCTTGCCTCTGAGTGTTTTTGCTCATTCTGGATTAAAACTGGAGACTGACACATTCTGGGACTGAAAGATTTTCTGAAGTTTCCTCGAGGAAACTGAGAATATATTAAAACTATTTAACCAAAGATCTTAGGATCACCTAGACCCAAATGTTGCATTTGGTGTTTAAGAAATCAAGGACTTCCCTGGTGGCGCAGTGGTTGAGAATCTGCCTGCCAATGCAGGGGACATGGGTTCGAGCCCTGGTCTGGGAAGATCCCACATGCCACGGAGCAACTAGACCCGTGAGCCACAACTACTGAGCCTGCGCGTCTGTAGCCTGTGCTCCGCAACAAGAAAGGCCGTGATAGTGAGAGGCCCGCGCAATGTGATGAAGAGTGGCCCCGGCTTGCTGCAACTGGAGAAAGCCCTCGCACAGAAACGAAGACCCAACACAGCCAAAAATAAATAAATAAATAAAATTTAAAAAAAAAAGATCAGAGACTGTCTGATTAAGAAGCATGACAATAAATATCCAGTATAAAATCTAGGTCCTACTGGTGGCACAGGAGAAATAGGGAGAACTTGGAGCTGCTTCCTCTCAGCAGCTGGATGAATCACTGGCAGCTGCTATAAGAAAGATAAAGAAAACCACATCTGCTTAGAGTCCACCACTATATGGATCCCTTGTGATAATAAATAAATTACTGAAGAGGCCCCACTTGTAAGTCATGAAAAGAATTAAGGATATCTGAAGATTATTTTCCATAGTTATCTCCATGTGCTATTTCACAGAAACCAGCTCTATCTATATGCACCATTCTTTGATATAATGAGTATTTAATATATATTTGCTGACTGGTTAAGGGACAGAGAAAGGATTAGGAAAGACAGGTTCTGATGAAATAGTACAAAATTCATCTATACACTCACAGCTCCCAGTTTTGTTTATGTGGAGACCAACAAGATAGTTTTTCTGAGCTAGTTCACTTAAAATTGAGTTCACATTGATTTTCGACTACTAGTCATATATTTTGTAAAGAAGATGATGCTATTATCAATACACTTGCACAATAGTGTAATTGAGATGGATGATCTCTAGAGTTACTTGTCAATAGTAGAAATAGCATATTAGTAAATCTGGGTTCTATTTCCAACTTTGCTACTGTGCAATCCTTCTGCAAGTTACACAATTTTGTTATTTATAAAATGGGCACAATAATATCTACCATACCTATTTCTTAGGATAGTGAAATGATCTAATCAGAAACTAGGTAGAAGGAGTTTTAGCAAAAAAGTTTCAGTAGCTATATATAAAGTCGCAGTAGCATCAGTTAGAGCAGCGTAGGGGATCCTGCAAATTCAATGAAAGCAGGGAGCATACCTATTTTCTTACTATAACCCCAGCACCAGGCACATGGTAAGTCTACCAGATGTATTTGTTGAATGAATGAGGAAATAGTTTAGGCCTTCCTCTACTTTAAGTTAGGTTTACTATAGAAACTGTCAAAGATATTCGATACTTATTTGGAAAAACATAATATGAAGATGGGAATAAGAACAGGCCTTTGAAAACAGACGTGAACACAGGTTTTGATGTAGAGAGTCTATATCTGAAAATTTTGGAGCAATTTAATCTATTTTAATATTCTGAATGTAAGAATTTAGTGCCATTTGTTAAAAAGAAGCTCTCAATAAGGGTCTTTCACCTTTCACATCACCAAAATAAAGTCTCAGTAAACACATTTTTGATCGGTGTTTTTCTTAATATTTTCCTTGGGTTATAATCATAAGATGCTGAACCAACAATATGCAAATTGATTCTAAGTTTCATTTGTTATTAAATGGGAATTACAGTAGCTACCACAGAGAGACGTTGTGAAGATTAAATGAATTACTGCACATAGATCTCAGAGTTACACTTGGATCTTAATAAGTGCTTCAGTGACGGTGATGGTGATGGTGATAATAATATTGATGGCAGTATCTCTGACACAAGACAGATAGCTCCTTAAAAGGTGTTCCTAGAGCCTTGAAGAGTATGCACTAAAACAGTATTTATACTGAGCAAAAGAAAGAAGTTTGGAGGGAATAAAGGAAGGCAAGAAAAGAATTTGGGAAGACTTACCGCCATTTTTGCCTACAGTTCGGAAGCATCTCCAGAAGGCCCGTAAGAATGATGCCCTATTGTGAGGGGTGGCTTGGATGAAGCTGAATTCCCGAAAAAGAATGTGAGTTCCCTGACATACACTGTTAAAACTGCAAAGAGAAAAATCAAGAAATCATCATTAGATGGATAGTTACAGAAGGCTAGAATTAGAATGAAAAGTCAAGAATATATAGAACAACTGTCCAAAAGGAGAAAAAAAGATTTTTTTTCAAAAAAAAACTTTTTTAGTTCAAAAAAACTCTGAACTATAGATTAGACCAAGTCCTTCTATGAGGAATTCTCTTCACATAACTATATCTCTTTGAAAACTCTTGGAGTCCAATTCCTCTGAGTGCTTCCCACCTCATACACACACACATGCACAGACACACACACACACACACACACACTGAGGAAGTTTTTTTTTTTTTTTTTTTTTTTTCACTGAGGAAGTTTTAATCAGTCATTAGAGCATCTCAAATAGAGGGAAATCTTTGTCTTTAGCTGGATGACACTGGCACTCGTATCTTTTGGGAGAATACTTCTCCCTCTACCCCACTTGAAATTTATGTTTCCTTAAAGATATTCTTTTTGTATTCTCTCTGACCTATATCAGCTGTCTTAAGAACAACATGGCTTATGGGAACATAATTGGATTGTCTGTTCCAGTTTGGGGGTGGTGTTGTATACCTCTCTGACAATAACGTTAGAGGAAAATCCATGTGCCAAAGGATATAAAAGGTTCCAGACAGACACTAAAGGCAAATAAGAAAAACAAGGGTAGAAAGCGGCCCCTGAATGAGAGTATGAAGTAAAGCCCTAGGGCCCAAGTGAGTCATTGTTTAAGCTGGGCTGGGGAAGGGGAAAAAATATACTCCATTGCCTTTGGGTGCTTCTGCCAAAGAAATAAAGGCTGTAGAGCCTGGTGTAATCTAAAAATGGAAAATCCACCAAAGAATAGGCAATTATCCAGTAATCATCACTACCAAAGGCAGACTTCTGGTTCCAGAAAACTCCTAAAGTCCCTGACAAGTAAATCATGAGTGGAAAATATGTTAATCTTTGTAGAGAAGCAGACATTAAACTGAAGATGGCAAGCAACAGAGGGATAGTGGTAATTCCAAGTGTCACTTTTCATTTGTTTAGCATTTAAAGGGGGAAAAAATTCTAAATCTCTGAATTGAACAGGAAAAAATTTCAGGAGCCATATAATCCATTTTCCTTTTCCCTGAACAAGTTCAGAGGGAAGTGTTTAACCTGTCTTTAACATAGAGTATATTATCACTTAGGATAAAATTAGCCTCCTTCTGTCAATATTAACAACACTGTATGAAAAAGCAAATTACATACCCTTCTTCCCCCATGGAAAGCCAGCATAGAAATCTAAGGTACTATGAGGAAGTATGAGGCCAAGAATTAGGAGAGAGATTTTTAAAAAGCAACGAAAGTGTTAACCTAATTACGCAGTTTGCAGTGCTGTTGTCTTGAGTAAAGGAAAATGAGAAATAAAGCAAATGAGCTGTTACAGGTAAATGGAGTAGGCCACATTTCTAGCAAATGAAGTCTAGCAAATGATAACATTCTAGCCTAAATTTATGAAGCTACCCAGTAAAGAATTAGTCCCAAAGTGTGCTACACAACCCCCAGGGGAAAAATGCTGGTGTCTAGGTCATGGTCTAGGCTGTAAAGGAACTAATACTCGTGAAATTATATCCTTAGTGTAGCTTTTAAAAAATATCTTTTTTTAAGCTAGGGAGTAATTTATGCATTGAAGAATCTAGCTGAGCCTCATTATATAAATGAATAGAATATACATAAGAATTTATAAAATAGGAATTTTATACAACAAACTGATAGGGCAAAGTCTTACAATACTGAATATAAAAAGACGTAAATTGTATTTACACTACTGCCTTTAGATAATTCATACCAATAAAACTCACATTTAATTAAAAATAAAAATAATTAGAAATGTTTGATTAGTATGGAGCTAATCAGATGATCAGTTGATCATGTAGCTGATCAGTATGGAGATCAGAATCATTACCTAAAGAGTTAATAGACAATCTTAGTATAACCAGTGAAATTCTTTTAGATAAGATGGCTGTAAAGAAAAAGCAGAAAACACGATTGCTCAAAGCTTTAGTGTTTCTCTTCAACCTGAAATATCTTTTTCCTACCTCCATCTCTTAAAATTCTATCCATCTCAAATACCATGTTTTGCATGAAATCTTTTCCTGATTCCACCCACCACAGCCAATTCCCATCATATCTCACTTATAACTCTCTAATGGTACTCACAATTTGCTGCCTTGTTTTAAAGTTACTGGACATATTTCCTCTATTAGACTCTATACAGTAATCAATTAGGCTGCACTCATCTTTGTCTCCATTGCATTACCTAACACATAGTAGATACTGCTCCATAAATGTCTGTGGTAGTTGATTTAGAAAGAAAAGAAAAAAACAGATGAATAACACCAGGCAGAAAGTATCAGGATTTATGTTTGTAACTAGCCATACTAGTGATACTGAAAGTCAAATTTCTACCATCTTTTTAAAAGTCCAGGACTTTGGTCTGATATTAGTATTGTAATTAGTATTGTAATACTGCAATACCAGCTTTTTTTTTTTTTAGTAGTATTTGCCTGGCATATCTTTTTCTATGCTTTTAATTTCAATCTTTTTGGGTAATTTTTAAAAGATACTTCTCTTGTGAGTGCTATACAGCTGGATTTGGTTTTTTACCCAATCTTACATTCTCTGTATTTTAGTAAGTTTTTAATATATTTGATTAATTTCTGCCATCTTATTTTGTCTTTTTTTTTTAAAATAAATTTATTCATTTATTTATTTTTGGCTGCATTGGGTCTTCGTTGCTGCATGCGGACTTTCTCTAGTTGCGGCGAGCAGGGGCTACTCTTTGTTGTGGTGCATGGGCTTCTCATTGCAGTGGCTTCTCTTGTTGCGGAGCATGGGCTCTAGGTGCGCAGGCTTCAGTAGTTGTGGCTCGCAGGCTCAGCAGTTATGGCTCGGGGGCTCTAGAGCGCAGGCTCAGTAGCTGTGGCGCATGGGCTTAGTTGCTCCACGGCATGTGGGATCTTTCCAGACTGGGGCTCGAACCCGCATCCCCTGCATTGGCAGGCAGATTCTTAACCACTGCGCCACCAGGGAAGCCCTTATTCTGTCTTTTTAAAAAAAATATTTATTTATTTGGCTGTTCTGGGTCTTAGCTGCAGCACACGGGATCTTCGTTGTCGCATGTGGGATCTTTGTTGCGGCATGCAGGATCTTTAGTTGTGGCATGCAGGATCCAGTTCCCCGGGATCGCACTGGACCACCAGGGAAGTCCCTTATTTTGTCTTTTCTGTGAACTGTTATTCTTTGACTTTTTTTCTCTTTTCCTACTTTTTAGTGTGTTAGTAAAGTTTTTAAAAAATATCACCCCCCCATTAGTTTGGAAGCTATGACAGAATCTGTAATCTTTTAGTATTTCTCTTAAATTTAACATACATATTTAGCTATACATTTTTTAAATGTCAAATTAATCATCTTTATCACTCTCCAAAACAAGGAACAAAGTACACTTAAATAACTTATTAGCACTCTTCTCATCTTCTGATACTATTTTCTAGAATTTGAATTCTACCTTTTTTTTAATTGAAAAACTTTTTTTATTGTGGTAAGATATATATAATATTTATCATTTTAACCATTCATAATATTTATCATTTTAACCACTGTAAATGTCCAATTCAGTGGCATTAAACATATTCACAATCCTATGTAACCATCATCACTATCTATATCCAAAACTTTGTCATCATCCCCAACAAAAACTCTGTATCCATTTAAAAAATGACTCCCCCTTCTAGCCTCCTCCCAGACTCTGGTAACCTCTATTCTACTTTCTGTCTCAATGAATTTGCCTATTCTAGGTACCTCATTTAAATGGAATCATACAATGTTTGTCCTTCTATTTCTGGATAATTCACTAAGCATAATGTCTTCAAGGTCCACCCATGTTGTGGAATACGTCAAATTTCACTCCATTTTAAGACTGAATAGCATTCCATTGCATGTATATACCACATTTTGTTTATCCATTCATTTGTCAGTGGACACTTGGGTTGTTTCTACCTTTTGACTGCTGTGAAAAATGCTATGAACTTGGGTGTACAAATATCTGTTCATGTCCCTCTTTTCAATTCCTTTTTGATACATGCCAAGGAGTAGAATTGCTGCATCAAAGAGTAGTTCTAGGGCTTCCCTGGTGGTGCAGTGGTTAAGAATCTGCCTGCCAATGCAGGGGACACAGGTTCGAGCCCTGGTCTGGGAGGATCCCACATGCTGCGGAGCAACTAAGCCCGTGAGCCACAACTACTGAGCCTGCGCGTCTGGAGCCTGTGCTCCGCAACGGGAGAGGCCGCGACAGTGAGAGGCCCGCGCACCGCGATGAGGAGTGGCCCCCGCTCTCCACAGCTGGAGAAAGCCCTCGCACAGAAACGAAGACCCAACACAGCCAAAAATAAATATAAATAAATAAATAAATAAATAAATAAATAAATAAATAAAATTAAAAAAAAAAAAAAGAAGAGTAGTTCTAAGTTTAATGTTTTGAGAAACCACCAAACTGTTTTCCACGGTGTCTGTACCATTTTATATTCTCACCAGCAATGCAGAAGGGTTCCAATTTCTTCATGTTCTTGTCAACATCTGTGATTCCACCACCTCTTTTTTATTTTTGGCTGTGCTGTGCAGCATGCGGGATCTTAGTTCCCTGACCAGGGATTGAACCCGTGTCCCCTGCTATGGAAGCATGGAGTCTTTTTTAAAAAAATAAATTTATTTATTTATTTATTTTTGGCTGTGTTGGGTCTTTGTTGCTGCGCGTGGGCTTTCTCTAGTTGTGGCGAGCGGGCGCTACTCTTCATTGTGGTGCGTGGGCTTCTCATTGCAGTGGCTTCTCTTGTTGAGGAGCACGGGCTCTAGGTGCGCGGGCTTCAGTAGTTGTGGCTCGCAGGCACTAGAGCACAGGCTCAGTAGTTGTGGCGCATTGGCTTAGTCGCTCCACAGCATGTGGGATCTTCCCGGACCAGGACTCGAACCCATGTCCCCTGCATTAGCAGGCAGATTCTTAACCACTGCTCCACCAAGGAAGCCCCAGAAGCATGGAGCTTTAACCACTGGACCTCCAAGGAAGTCCCAACCACCATCTACTTTTTTAATAGCTCTCTTAGCAGGTGTGAAGAGGTATCTCATTGTGGTATTGATTTGCATTTCCCTGATGACTAATGATGTTGAATATCTTTTCATGGGCTCATTAGCCATTTGGATATCTTCTTTAGAAAAATGCCTAGTTAAGCCCTTTGTCCTTTTTTGAATTGTGTTGTTCATTTTTTGTTGCTGCTGAGTTGTAAGAGATCTTTACATAATCTGGATATGAATCCCTTATTAGATATGTGATTTGCAAATATGTACTCTCATTCTGTAGGTTGTCTTCTCACTTTCTTGATAGTATCCTTTGATGTACAAAAGTTCTTAATTTTGATGAAGTCCAATTTATCTATTTTTTCTTTTGTTCCCTGTGCTTTTGGTGTCATATCCATGAAATCATGGCCAAATCCAATGTCAAGAAGACACTGGATTGTTTTCTTCTAAGAGTTTTATAGTTTTAGCTCTAAGTTTAGGTCCTTGATGCATTTTGGGTTAATTTTTATATAAGATGTGAGGTAAGTGTTCTTTCCTTTGCAGATAGGTATCCAGTTTTCCCAGCACCACTTGTTGAAAGGCTTTTTGAGCAGTCCTTTCCCCAGTGAATGGTACCCTTGGCCCCCTTCTTAAAATCAATTGATCTTACATATGAGGGTTTACTTCTGGGGTCTCTCTTCTATTCCAGTGGTCTATATGTCTGTCCTTAAGCCAGTTCCACACTGTTCCAATTACTGTGGCTTTGTATTGAGTTTCAAAGTTGGGAAGTTTGAGCCCTCCAACTTTATTCTTCTTTTTCAAGATTGTTCTGGCTATTTGAGGCCCTTGCAATTCCACATGAATCTGAGGATTGGTTGTTCTATTTCTGTGAAAAAAAGCTGTTGTAATTCTGGTAGGGATTGTGTTGTATTTGTAGACTGCTTTGGGAAGTACTGACATCTTAACAATGTTAAGTCCTCCTTTCCAAGAACATGGGATGTCTTTCCAGTTAGTTAGCTCTTCTTTAATTTCATTCAGCAGTGTTTTACAGTTTTCACTGTGCAAGTCTTTCATCTCTTTGGTTAGATTTATTTCTAAGTACTTAATTCTTTTAGATGCTGTTGTAAGTAGAATTACTTTCTTAATGTCTTTTTTGGATTGTTGATTGCTGGAATAAAAACACAACTGATCCTGCCTCTGTGTATCCTGCATCTTTACTGAATTCATTTATTAGCTCTAGTAGCTTTTTTGTGGATTCTTTGGGATTTTCTGTACGTAGGATCATGTCATCTGCAAACAGATAATTTTACCTCTTCCCTTCCAATTTGGATGTCTTTTATTTCTTTTGACTCTACTTTTTTTTTAATGTAAAAAATAGTTATTAATTTTTAGTCAATAGTTAATTAAGTTTACCAACATTTCATACCAATTTTTATCCTCATTACTATTTTTTGCTCCTTCTCTCTTGGTTCAATTATTTTCTTGCTGAAGTTCATCCTCTAAGAAATGTCCATTTTAATTTTTTGGATTTGACACCAAAAGCAAAGGCAACAAAAGAAAAAATAAACAAGTGGGACTACATCAAATTAAAGTTTCTGCACAGTAAAGGAAACCAGCAACAAAATGAAAAGGCAGCCTACTGAATGGGAGAAAATATTTCAAATCATATTCTGATAAGGGGTTAATATCAAACTATATAAAAAACTCATACAACTCAATAGTAAACAAAAAAACAAAAAACCAATCTGATTAAAAAATAGGCAGAAGATTGGAATAGACATTTTCCCAAAGAAGTCAAACAGATGGCTAACAGGTACATGAAAAGGTGCTCAACAGCACTAATCATCAGGAAAATGCAAATCAAAACCACAATGAGACATCACCTCACACCTGTTAGAATGGATATTTTTAAAAAGGCAAGAAATCACGAGTGTTGGCAAGGATGTGGAGAAAAGAAAACACTTGTGCACTGTTGATGGAAATGTAAATTGGTGCAGCCACTATGGAAAGCAGTATGGAGGTTCCTCAAAAAATTAAAAATAGAACTACCATATGATCCAGCAATTCCACTTCTGAGTATTTATCTAAAGAACTGCTCAAAAAGATATCTGCACCCCCATGTTCATTGCAGGATTATTTATAGAAACCAAGATATAGATGTAAGCTAAGTGTCCACTGATGGATGAAGTGATGATAGAGAAAATGTGATATATATACACAGTGGAATATTATTTGGCCATAAAAAAGAAGGAAATCTTGCCATTTGTGACAACAAGAATGGACAATGGGGGCATTCTGCTAAGTGAAATAAGACAGAGAAAGACAAATACTGTATGATCTCACTTATATGAAGAATCTGAAAAACAAAACAAAACAACAAAAAAACAAGCTCATAGATACAGAGAACAGACTGATGGTTGCCAGAGGCAACCGTTTTGGGGGATGGGCAAAATGGGTGAGGGGGGTCAAAAGGTACAAACTTCCAGTTATAAATAAGTCATGGGGATGTGATGTACACCATGTGACTATAG
Source organism: Balaenoptera musculus (assembly GCF_009873245.2). Classification (NCBI taxonomy): domain Eukaryota; kingdom Metazoa; phylum Chordata; class Mammalia; order Artiodactyla; family Balaenopteridae; genus Balaenoptera; species Balaenoptera musculus. The sequence continues at coordinate 96,067,383 of NC_045792.1, read as the reverse complement.
TTAATAATACTGGCACATTTAAAAGCTGCTAAGAGAGTAAATCTAAAAAGTTCTCATCACAAGAAAAAAATTCTGTAACTATGTGTGGTGATGAATAATAACTAGGCTTACTGTGGTGATCATTTCACAATATATACAAATACCAAATCATTATGTTGTACACCTGAAACTAATATAACATTGTATGTCAATTATACCTCAAGATAAAAAAAAAAAAAGAAAAAAATTGAAAGAAAAAAAAGGTCCATTTCACAACATATATGTATGTCAAGTCATTATGCTGTACACCTTAAATTTATATAGTGTTGTATGTCAATTATATCTCAGTAAAACTGGGGGAAAAAGTTGGAAATTATTCAAGAAAAAAAGTAAAGAAAGAATGGTCCACAATCACTTATCTGAAATCCTTGGGACCTCTCTGTTTTGGAACGGACAAATTTTTGGATTTTATAAAGGCAACACGTTGGACAAACTAGCTGTGATATAACACATCCACTGGGGCCGGGGAAGCAGCCCACAGTCAAGCATATTAAAATTTCCACAGTGAAACATATAGTCACACTAGGTAGGATAAATAAAGACCAAAGACAGCCTCATAAACTAGTTCAGGTCAAGTGTGCCCACAAATGAGTTTGCTGAAAACTTACCAAAAAAACCTTGTTTTTTAAGCTTTTTTGATTTCTGAATTGTTAATTTCTGAATACTCATAGACCTGTCATTTACACAAAAGTCTGTGGGCAGTAAATACTCCTGCTTTTCATCTTCCTGAAAATATCTTTATTTTACCCTCTGGAGTTATGATTTAACCAGGTGGAGAATTCTGGATTGCCATTTATCTTCCCTCAGCACTTTAAAGACACTACTTCATTGTCATCTGGCACCTATCATTGTTGTCAAGACGCCAGCAGTCAAACTCCTGACATTCTTGATGGAGTTAATCATTCTTATCATTCATATAAGCTATTTTCTTTATCGTTAATGTTCTGCAGATTCTACAATGTGTCTACCATGTAGGTTTATTTTTGTTTATCTTGCTCAGGACTTTCACCTGACTTATGTATTTTGTCAAATCTGTAAAGTTCTCAGCCAGTATCTTTTAAGATATTGCTTCTTTGCCATTTTCTCTATCCTTTTCTTCTAAATCTCCTGTTAGATATACATTGTTGCCTCTCAGTGTCTCTCACTGGTCCTTTTATAGTTTTTATCTCTTGATCTTTGTGTTACACTTAGTATTATCTTCTAAATTATGAATTCTCTATTCTATTATGTCTGGTCTAGAGTTCATTCTCTCTCAGTTTTTAAAAAATTCAATTAACTTTTTTACTTCTAGAACTTTCAATTCGTCTTTTAAGGCTTATACATGGCTTTGTTTCAGTTTGCCTGTTCTTGTTTCCCAATTTTTGTTCTCTCTTTATTTATTTATTTTTTTATTGAAGTATAATTGATTTACAATGTTGTGTTAGTTTCTCATATACAGCAAAGTGATTCAGATATATATATGTATGTATTCTTTTCTATTATAGGTTATTACAAGATATTGAATACAGTTCCCTGAGTTATACAGTACAACCCTTGTTGTTTATCTATATTTTGTTCTCTTTTTATATTACTACTGTTCCTTCTTTTTTCTCCCTGAGGATCCTAAACTTCATTTCAAAATCAATTTAAAATAATTAATTAACTTTATTTTCTCTGGAGTAAATTTATATTTCAATTGCTGGGTTTATTGGCTCTTTTTCTTAGCATCAGTTTTCCTTATATGTTTTGGAATTGCAGTGTGCAAACTCATCTTAAGTGGCAGGCTTTATTCTCTCTACTTGTTTATTCTCTCACTGTCTCCTGGAGACAGATCCTAGTTCAGAACTAGGTCTTATATTGGATGACTTAAGACTCCATTCCTGATGATACTGGGGATATCACAGAGACCACAGAGACTATCACTGAATCTCTGAGTAGCTTAGACCTGAGTAGCAAGACTAAGTCCTGACTACAAGGGTGTCTGCTTCCTCTTGTACTCCCAGGTTTTATATAAGCCATTTCCCAGATAGCAATAATAAGTTTTTTTGAATCCCCTTTAAAGGGGTGGAGGAAGAAAAGTCTGGCTTTAGTCTCTTGCCCTGTGTGTGACACTTTTAGTCTTTACTATTCCATGAGAAATGAGCACTTAGTTACCTATGCTTGCTTCTGAACCCAGAGCAGAGGAGGCCTAAGGTTTTAGTCCCATTAACACTGTGGTTTTGTTTAGTTCCTGGTCTATAGGTGAATTTATATTGATTTTACACATGGCTATATCCTTTAAATTTTCTCTCAGAAAATTTTATCATTACCGTGTGTTTGGAATGGATAGGAGGACCAAATCACAAACACTGCAAGCCACTATGACCAGAAATCCAAAACAAACTTTCTACCTGCATAAAAATGTACCTTCTTGTTAATTTTTCATTGTATTTAACTAAACTGTAATGTTCTTTAATAGTCATGAATCTTGAGAACAAATTAGTGGTTACCAGAGGGGAGAGGGGTAGACAGAGGGGCAAAATAAGTGGAGGGGATTCAGAGGTACAAACAACTAGGTATAAAATAAATAAGTTATAAGGATGTAACATACAACACAGGGAATATAGTCAATGTTTTATAATAACTTTGTATGAAGTGTAATCTATAAAATATCGAATTACTATGCTGTACATCTGAAACTAATATAATATTGTAAATCAACTATACTTCAATAAATAAATAAAACTGGATCACAAATTTTGAAAAAAAAAAGTTATCAATCTTACTTGTAAAATCAAACAAAAAAGTTCCTAAAAATATCTTAAAGGCCATACAAAAGTATATCAGATGCCTGCCTCAAACAGAGTTCTCCAAAAACCAGTATTTAAACGTCATTGAGCAAATTCTTTCATTTTCCTTAAGTTGTTGGTTTTATTCCCTTGAGATGTCAATTTTTTTTTAAGTTTGAAATAATTTCAAATTTACAGAAAAGTTACAAGAATAGCACAAAGGATTCCTGCATATCCCTTGCCTAGATTACCTGAATGTGAATATTTTACATTTGCTCTCAGTACAACATTCTTTCTCTCTCATTCTCTCTCTACTCTCTGTCACACCCATACATATATGTATAAATATAGATATTTATATATATTATATTTCAGAACTGTTTAAGAGTAAGTTGTAGACATGATGCTCCTTCACCCCTAAACACAGTATGTATTTCCTAAAAAATAAGTAATTCTCTTATGTAACAATAGTACAATGAACAATATCAGAAATTAAAATCGATATAATACTTTAATCTACAGACCTTATTAAGATTTCACCAATTGTTCCAATAATGTCTCCTTTATAGGAAAAGAAAATTCAAGATGATACATTGCATTCAGTTGTCATGACTTTTTAGTCTCCTTTAATCTGAAACAGTTCCTGGGTCTTTCTTTGTATTTCATGATATTGACATTTTTAAAGAGTACAGATTGTACTCCAGTTTGGGTTTGTCTGATGTTTCCTCATGATTAGATTCAGGTTATACTCTTTTGGCAGGATTATCACAGAAGTGATGCTGAGGTTTCCCAGTGCATCATATCAAGAGGCACTTGCTGTGGATTAGTCTAATTACTGGTGATATCAACTTTGGTCATTTAGGTAAAGCTGTGTCTGCTAGGTTCACCCACTGTAGAGCTATCCTTTGTAATTAGTAAGTATCTTGTGGAGAGATACTTTGAGGCTGTGGAAATATACTGTTACTCTTCAAACTTTCATTTGCTACTTTCAGCATCTACTGATAATTCTTGCCAGAAACAATAAAAATTATGATGGTTTTGCCAAATGCTTATTTTTCCCCTAATTACATCATTTCATCTACCTTTATAAGTAGATTTTCTACAATAAAGAGAAGATACATGTAAATATTTTTATTTCTTGTTCTTTCTTACACTATAGGTAGCATAATACAGATATTCTTTTGTCCAATTCATAGGGATCTGATGATTTCTTTTTAAGCTGTCATGAATAAAAAGTTCAAGAACTCTCTGTTTGGATCCTCTGGCCACAAGAGAACCAGAGATATCAAAATTAAAATGTCTCTGTGAAGTATATAATTTTTATCTTAAAAGGTATAAATAAATTTATTAAAATGAAATTGAGAACAAATGTCTCAAATTGATTTTAACAAGAAAATAAATTATTTAAATTTCATAGTTTTTGCATTTTATTTGCTTAATAGTTAATTAACTCTAGAGTAACAGATCAAGAAAATACAGCAGAAGCTGTGTTTAAAATTAATGACTTTATAACCAGACATTTGTAAACTTGTTAAGTAGTCTGAGTTCTTGATAAAATGTCATTTTCTCACTTAATAACAAAGGCTGTTTATACAGAAAAAAGTCAACAGACTTCTATTAAGTGGTATCTGTTTTCTCCTAAAAAAACTAAAGAAGTTCTAAGAATTCGTTTATGGTATCAATTCCACATAAACACCTTAATTTTGGATATTAAAAAGCAAAAAGTCAGAATTGATTTAAATTACTTTGGTGAAGTGGCCAGTAACTCAAGGACTACCAAGGAAAGAATTAAATATAAATGTCATCATAGTAGATTTACATACATAGCCATTCACATTCTAGATAAAGAAATAACAAAGAGGGCTTCCCTGGTGGCGCAGTGGTTGAGAATCTGCCTGCCAATGCAGGGGACACAGGTTCGAGCCCTGGTCTGGGAAGATTCCACATGCCACGGAGCAACTAGGCCCATGAGCCACAATTACTGAGCCTGTGCGTCTGGAGCCTGTGCTCCGCAACAAGAGAGGCGGTGATAGTGAGAGGCCCGCGCACCGCAATGAAGAGTGGCCCCCACTTGCCACAACTAGAGAAAGTCCTCGCACAGAAACAAAGACCCAACACAGCCAAAAATAAATAAATAAATAAATAAACAAAGTAAACAATGCGTTTAAAAAAAAAAGAAAGAAATAACAAAGAGCAAAAGGACCAAATTAAAATATTCCAGTTCATTTTCAATGTGCCAAGAGGCAAAAGTTCAAAGTTCCCATAATACTTCATATCTTCCAGATACTCCTTGCTCTTACTCAAAATGAAAACAGCCAATGAGCACTGACCTACACAGTTAAATTGGATTGCAGCAGTTTGGTCTTCTTAGGCCAGTCTCTTATCTCCTTTATTCTTTCTAAAATCAGGCAAGCTCATTAGAATATACTATCTTCTGTTAGAATTGAGACTGTTTTTTGCTGTTTTGAGATGAGCTTTATTTGCAAGAAATCCTAAACAGATCTACCAAAAAAGTAAAATATGAGAACAGATCACACCCAATTATGCAGCACAAACTGGCCACACCAAGGTGATAAATACACAGGGTAGAGATCAACCTCTGAAAAATAAATAAGATCAAAGATCCAAAACATTTTAGAAAGAATCATGATTTAAAGTAACACTTTATTGCTTCTGGAAGCAGAAGGAAAAAAGATATTCCATATAGAGGGAATAGAAAAGAAAACTTTTATGGCATATTTCCCATTAATGGATTGGAAAAATTAGCAGACTGGCGTTTTGTGCTGCAAAAAGTCACCAAACCCTAAAGATATATTCCTGGGGCGTGACTTGGTCCCCAGAACTAACTAAGCCTGGGTTTGTTCTTTCCTTCCTTGTGAAGTTCAGATGAAGCCTAAGCCCTTAAATGTTTTCTTTCCATTGCCTATCTGCTATAGAATTTTGCAATGTTAACTTGATGAGAGAAATCAGTGAAGCATGTCAGCTTGGTCTATGTTGCAGAACCCCAAAGTATTATAGTTTCGGCAACACACTTGAATAGAAGTTACCTCACACCAATTTCTTTATTATAGTGCTACAAAGAAATTTCTGCAGAAAAGTTTAATGCAGAATTTCTAAAACCATCTAACTCTCTACTGGGCTGTTATAATCTATTGTTCAAACATACAATACACCTATAACAGGAAAAAAATAAATGAACATCATGACCCTGTATCCAAGGAGAAATTTGACCAAGTGTGTGTGTTTTTTTAAATTAATTAATTAATTGATTGATTGATTGATTGATTTTTGGCTGCTTTTGGTTCTTTGCTGCTGTGCGTGGCTTTCTCTAGTTGCGGTGAGCAGGGGCTACTCTTCGTTGCGGTGCGCAGGCTTCTCATTGCGGTGGCTTCTCTTGTTGTGGAGCACAGGTTCTAGGCATGCAGGCTTCAGTAGTTGTGGCTCGCGGGCTCTAGAGCGCAGGCTAAGTAGTTGTGGTGCACAGGCTTAGTTGCTCCGCAGCATGTGGGATCTTCCCAGACCGGGGCTCGAACCCGTGTCCCCTGCATTGGCAGGCGGATTCTTAACCACTGTGCCACCAGGGAAGCCCACCAAGTGTGGTTTTAACATATGGTACATTTGGAATATAGTTCTGCTCATAGATATGCATCAGGTGAATCGACTGCAGGTTATCTTCTCTGTTGGCCAGGAAGATATAAGTGTAAGCAGTATAGAAAATAGAAAGCTGCCATGCTGCAGGTGGACGCTCACAATCCTCTTCATCTTCTCATTCTCAGCACTGGCTAAATCAGAACTAGAATATCTGAGATCACTGGCTTCTAAAAAAAAATCTCCAATTTAGGAAGAAATCCAACAGGGACTAATCAATCTTCAGTCACTGTCTAGGGATAGGTGAACCAATTTGTGAGAACTGAGCTGCCCTTGTGGTGGATGAGATAGGTAATTTCTGCAACAGTAAAACAACTAAATCAGAAGCTTATCAGTTCACTCTAATGCCTTAGCATTGGCATTTCATACCAAGGTTTTTTTCTGCCTGACTGAGTAATCCTCAGTAGCAGAGCTAGTTTTCAGACCATGACATCAGTGAGATCATATTCTACTGCATTATGAAGTGAAAAACTCATGAGACAGCCTCAGGCCCTGAGAGCTATGAAAAGCTTCTGCAATGGGAAGCATAAGCAGCGCCGAGTTTTCTTTCCTTGGTTACTTCACCAAGTACTCTTCTGTCACCAAACCCCAGAAAGAATCTTCTTAAAGCAGCGGAAGAGAGCACTTGTCCCATCCTGGGCTGATGCCAAGGGGAAAGGAGAGTGTTTCCGGATAGGGTGATCACCAAGCAAATTCCCCCCAGAAGACTAAGCAAAGGACTTCGTTCTCATATCCTGCTTCTCTGAAAGTAAACTGCTCTCCTCTGGATCTTTATTCATAATTCAGTTAGGCCCCCTGCCAGAGTTAAAAAATGTTTCAAACTCCCTTTTCAAGCCTTCCAACTTCAAAACTTATTGCCGAAGGCCTGGCATGCTAAGGTAAACTCTCAATTGCATATCAATTCCTTACCCACTTGTATCAGTAGAAAAGCAAGATGATTCATTAACATCTGTTTACCCCTTGCAGTTTTAAGTGTTAAGGAACATCTCTTTTATATTGCTCTTTACTCCATGCCAACAGAAACAGGCAAATACATGTACTTCAGGATGGGAAATCGATGCACAGAGCGCACTGGGAGAAAATTACTGCATACATACTCTTTACAGCATGTTAGAAATTTAAATTACAAAAAGACAATGTAGCAAGTTAGAAAATGCTTTTCATATACTATAAAAACAACAGGAAATAAAACTGTATGTACATTATAATTTTAACTACAATAAAGTAGGTCTACAATAAGGAAAATGATTAAGAAAATTTAAAAGAATTGTATTTACTCCTTGTATTAGGATTGTTAGCTTCTAATTGATTTCTTTGTCTTCCATACATTCTGCAATATTATTATATGTTACATTTTTGTAAGAAAAATATTTTTTAACAACAGTTACCATAAGTCTCTAGTTTTTCTCATTCCTACAAGGCCTTTAAACACAGGTCTTGATAACAGAACTTCCAGGAGCTTGCCTAATTTCACTTGAAATCAAGAGTAATTGTGTTTCCATGATTGCTCTGGGGAAACATCTCCTAGCCTTACAGGAAAAATTTCTGGACAAAGAATGTTCCTCCTTAGAATGCTGCGGTATTTCTGTTATGTCCTACCTCCTGCTCCATGTTACGTCTCACATATTTTCTCATGTGGTCTCTAAACCTGTTATCTGTTACTTCTTTCTCTTCGGCTCTACCTCTCAACCTCTGGACCTCTTTTGTCAACAGGCTCATCCCACCGGTGCTATTTTTTTCTGCTCCTGAAGTTAAATTTAGTGCTGCAGGTAAGGCTCTCCTTAGTCATCCTCAGACACATCCTGCCATTCCTTCCCTACAGTGTGATTACTCTCTACCTCCAGACCTCAAAACAGCTTTTGTCTGTTTTACTGCCAGATCACATATCATATTCTTATCTAATTTCTTGTCAGTTTTCTTCCTTAGCTTTTTCAGCTCAATACTAGTTTCCTTCCAGGTTTTTCCCACCCCTTGCATATCTGAGCTTTGTACAACAGTAGATGACATTTTAAGGAACATTCTATTTTCTGCCTATAGCTATAGCTTCTCGGATTTTTTGTATCATCCTTTTGCTCTCACTAGGATCCCCAAAATGGTCCCATTAGCATCACCTGCAGATCTCATTGAAGACCCAACCCTATTTTTAGGGTCCCTTAAATGTTAAAAACACTTTCCCTGCTACCCCCGCCCCTCCCCATTCAGGAGCTGGAGGCGTTACATTTATCAGCTCTCTCCGTTCAAAGCCAGCAAGTAATTCTCAAACCACCATCCTTTGTTCTCGTTCAAGATGATATGAATTAGGCTGAGAAAAAAAATGCTTCATACAAATGCTTTAGTCATAGGCCAAAGTCTTGGATTTGATTATAATTCAAAATGATAATAAAATTGAAGGGGTGTTGGGAACAAACCAAACAGGGTTTGTTCTGTTAGAGCCACACACATCAGTCTTGCGGCTGCTGATTCCATTCTCTTCTAGGTTATTATCTCATCTTATCATGTCTTGTGTTACACTATTACCATTATCTCCAGAGTTACCTTCTTTGTGTTGTTTTTTGTTTTATCTCCAAAGTTGGTCTCACTTTTTAGAAAATAAATGGTTTCTTTTGGTAGCCATGTATACTTATTTTTTTAAAGCTACTGGTAAATCCATTTATATTTTTAAAATACTCATTTTCCTGACTTTAGGTGAAAGCTATTTTGTTTTCTCTTACCTTTCCAAGTTCAAGTCCATTCTTTTCTATTTTTTGCATTAGCTAGGAACTCCTAAAATGAGAGAGCTCCAGGCATACATGATTAAAATAGCCTTAATGATTCAGTAGTCTATGATGGAAAGAAGTCAGTTTCTTCCTGATACCTTTATAAAAATCTCTTCAAATTTTCTTAACTCATCAGATTTCAATGTCACTTTGATTTGTTTTCTTATTTCCAACAAAGAATTTTATTTCTAAAGATATATGAGGGAAGCACATGCCGTGGAGCAACTAAGCCCGTGCGCCACAACTACTGAGTCTGCGTTCTAGAGCCCCCGAGCCACAACTACTGAAGCCCGTGAGCCTAAAGCCCATGCTCCACAACAAGAGAAGCCACTACAATGAGAAGCCCACGCACCACAACAAAGAGTAGCCCCGGCTCACTGCAACTAGAGAAAAGCCCGCACACAGCAACAAAGACCCAATATAGCCAAAAATAAATAAGTAAATAAATTTATTTAAAAAAAAAAGATATATGAGGGAAGAACTCTAGATAGTAGGCAGGTTCTTACACAAAACTTTTGTAAACACTGAGAATCTAATGTGTTATTTGGTTAAAGACCTCAGAGAAAGAGGTGTCACAAAGTTTCTGAAGATCCTAGGATAGTTACTCCAGGAAATCTTAAAGAAAGAACATAAAAATTTAACAAGGGCCTCCCCGTTCCCCAAACACCTGTTTGTCAGGTGAAGTCTTGAATTCATTCACATAAAACTTTCTCTGTGACATAAAACTTCTTAGTATTGATTTATTTTAGAACATTACCACTCTCTAATTCTTTACTTGGTGCCATTTAACCAACTACCAGTCTTCTAAAAAACAAAGGACATTTTTCAATATTCTTTTGTGATTGATTGAAAATCACAAAGCAGCTATAGATGACAGAACCTAATGAAATTCTATACTGAAAACTCACTTTTCCCACCAATCCTTTAAAGATTCACTTTTAGTATGAAATATTTTTTCTTTTTTCTTTTTTTTTTTAAAAAAGAGGGACATAAACAATAACTTGGACATAAACTTGTACCTTAGAAAGTAAGATATTGGTAGAATTACCATATAATCCAGCAATTTCACTTCCAGGTTTATTGTCAAAAGAAATGAAAGTAGGGACTCAGATATCTGTACACCCATGTTCATGGTAGTATTATTCACAATAGCCAAAAAGTGGAAGCAACCTAAGTGTCCATCGACAGGTGAATGAATAAACAAAATGTGATACACGCATACAATGAAATATTATTTAGCCTCAAAAAAGGAAGGAGATTCTGATACATGCTACGACATGGATGAACCTGGAGGACATTAAGCTAAATGAAATAAGCCAGTCACAAAAAGACAACTATTATATGATTCCACTTATATGTGGTATCCAGAGTAGTCAAACTCGTAGAGATAGAAACTAGAATGGTGGTTATCAGGGCATAGGAGGAGGAGGAAATGGGGAGTTAGTGCTTAATGGGTACAGAGTCCCGGTTTGGGAAGATGAAAAAATTCTGAAGATGGATGGTGGTGATGGCTGTAAAACAATGTGACTGTACTTAATGTCACAGAAATGTAGACTTAAAAATGGTTAAAATGGTAAATTGTATGTTATGTATATTCTACCACAATAAAAATAAAGAAATGAAGATACTGGTTAAGATAATAGTAGTAATGAAACACAAAAACCCAGTATGTATATTTATAGAATTGCCTGATGGAATGAGAAATTGGAAGTTATAACCAAAACATTTTTTAGAGTGGTTCCGAAGTAAGAATATCTACAGCTTTGTTACTGAAAGTGTGGACCAACGACGGCAGCATCGGTGTCCCTTAGAAGCCTCTTAGAGATCAGAATCTAGGTCCCATCCCAGACCTAATAAACCCCATTCTGCATTTTAACAAGATCTCCAGGTGATTCATATACACATTAAAGTCTGAGAAGCACTAGTCTGGGGCAAATCTTACCACTTTTTAGCTGTGTGACTTTGGGCCAGGTACTTAACCACTTTGTGCCTCAATTATGTTTTATCTGTAAAATGGTGATAATAGGAATGCTTACTATATAAGGTTGCCAAAGATTAAATGTGATAATAAGGCCTGTTGTATAATGCTTGGCACATTCAGGGACTATTAGCTATTATTATTACTTTGCTGTACATAAAATCTGTGAAAGTTGATTTCAGGGACTTTTCTAAAAGTAGTAAATTTAGGAAGTCAATATTTTCCAGAGGATATGAATGGTGCCTGGCTTTTAAGAGATAATTGTGAAAAAGGATATATGGGAGGTAATAGTTTTGACAAAGTATGAAGGGGTGGAAATGACTTTCTTCAGAAGACCCAATATAGTAGAGAAAAGGTGTCAAATTCATTCACAGTGGGGGAATTTTTTTCTTGTTAAAGTATGTGAGGACCAGACAAACATTATTTACAAAATATAAATGGAAGGCTTCCCTGGTGGCGCAGTGGTTGAGAATCTGCCTGCCAATGCAGGGGACACGGGTTCGAGCCCTGGTCTGGGAAGATCCCACATGCCGCGGAGCAACTTAGCCCGTGTGCCACAACTACTGAGCCTGTGCGTCTGGAGCCTGTGCTCCGCACCAAGAGAGGCCGCGATAGTGAGAGGCCTGCGCACCGCGATGAAGAGTGGCCCCCACTTGCCGCAACTAGAGAAAGCCCTCGCACAGAAACGAAGACCCAACACAGCCAAAAATAAATAAATTAATTAATTAATTTTAGGGCTTCCCTGGTGGCGCAGTGGTTAAGAATCTGCCTGCTAATGCAGGGGACACGGGTTCGAGCCCTGGTCTGGGAAGATCCCACATGCCGCGGAGCAACTGGGCCCGTGAGCCACAACTACTGAGCCTGCGCGTCTGGAGCCTGTGCTCCGCAACATGAGAGGCCGCGACAGTTAGAGGCCCGCGCGCCGCGATGAAGAGTGGCCCCCGCTTGCCACAACTAGAGAAAGCCCTCGCACAGAAATGAAGACCCAACACAGCCAAAAATAAAATAAATAAATAAATAATAAAGAAATGTTCTAGGACTAAAAAAAAAAAAAAAAAAATTAATTAATTTTAAAAAAACTTAAAAAAAAATATATAAATGGAATAGAAGTAGCTTTTGATGACAGTGTCATATTTGAAAAATATTTTAGGGGCTAAATGGTATGTTTTTCACATGTCTGAAATCCCCATGTGGGAGATAATCTTTCAGCGGAAATATCACAAATATATTTGACTTATGTGATAAAGGACCAATATTTGGCTAAGGAGCAAGCTGGAAGAGAGTGAAATAGTAACAAGGTGGGGAGACAAAAAGGACAGCTACATAGGCATCCATGAACTTCTAGGACCTGGCCCACAATTCTCAGAAGATGTCGTTGAGTTCCTAACCTAATTTCTCTAACTGGAGATCTTTCCTTGTCCCAGAAAAGACTTTTGAAGACAGAGAGGATTAAAAATAATAATATTGTTAAGAAGCGAGGTTGCTGGGCTTGCACTTACTAGCCGGAATCCCTTTATCTTTCCTGAGAGTCCCCCAGATCTCTTTTATTCTAGGTCAGTAATTTAACACTCTCAGCTCTCAATTCAAAGCCAGTAATGACCTTGCTGTGCTGAATTATTAGCTTAGGATACAGAAAGAGAGAGAGAGGGAGGGGAAAAAAAAAAAAACCCTAAAAACAACAGAGGCCTTTTGATCAGAGCACCAAACTGCAGTTCGCTGTAACTCAAGCTGCCCATTCTTATATGGCAGGTATTAAGGACTCCCCCTGCCAGGCAGGACCCTATTAAAAGACAATAGCTGTTTGAAAAGGGTAAGCAAGTTGATATGGATATAATAGGCCACATATGGGGGCCCTTTTCTACTCTGAAATAAAGCTCCTTCTTAAGAGTTGTGAGCTGGGAAATCCAGTATTCAGTAAGGCAGGAGGAGGAGATGTAATAGAGAGAGTGGGTAGCCATGCAGAAATGCTTGAAGGTGCTTCAGGAAAAAGGGACGAGGGCTTTGGGGAGCCTGCAGAGATGAGCATCAATCACTGAGCGTAGAGGCTTTCAGAATGGCCAGGTGCTCTTAGGTCCCCAAGAGGTGTTTAGGACCAGTGATGACAAAGATTTGGCTGGAACTAATATATTGGTTACTTTCTCTAATGGGTTAACAACAACAACAAAAAACCAAGCAGCAAACTAGTAAGCTCTTGCCAGGAATGATGCAGCTGGCAAAAAGTAATCCCTTCTGCCTTGTTTTAAACAACCTAACATGCAAACATCCTAAACTCCTGATGAGTACCATCTAGTGCCACTAAATGTTCTTGTTATGTCTAGGATGATATTTTTTTTTAAAAAAAGAAAGAAAGAAAGAAAGAAAAAAGCCCTGCAGAACAGAGACAGTGAACTCCAAAGAAATTGCCTCTTGCCTACAAACTACACACTTCCTCTGATGCAGAGAGGTAACCGCGGGACCTGGGACTTCTCACTTTATTAGCTAACCGATACTTGCTTATCTATCACCAAAACATGCTTTTCGAGGATCTTAAATCGACAACAGAATTTCCCAACCACCGTTTTAGCTCCACAACAGAATTTCCCAACCACTGTTTTAGCTATCTCTAAGATCTTGTATGTTACAAAACAAGGAAGGATTTGAGTGATTCAAGTGGATTTAAGTGAATTAACAATTCAAAACAATTGTTTGAACTGAATTCAAACAATTCAAGTCGTTTATGACTAAATTCTGAATCCCTAAATTCCTAAGCAAAAATATCAGAAAGGTATTTTTCTTTCATCCACCACCCTTTGCTAATTGCCAAATGAACAGCTCTCCAATTCCCAACCACTGTAATTAATGGGCTAGCTTGATGGAATTTACAACCAAAGAAAAAACACAAGGGATCTCTTAACACTTGCTTGTTCCACTGAGCGGTCAACAGGGCACAAAACAGATCTTTAGCAAATTAAAGGGTTTTGCTGATTAAAGAGAAAATCTGGATTCCTAAGGAAAAAATTCTGTCTTACCACTAGGCTTAAAACTCCAAAATAAACATACGATTTTTACAAAAAGTTATTACAGATAATTGTTTCCATAAAATATCACAATTCTAAACTACTCTCCATTATGTAGACTCATCTCAGATAGGGTCATCATGTAAGAAAGGAGGGACGAGCAATGGAGAGCAATGAAAAGAGTAATGGGGAACATCAAACACCATGCTCATTCCCTAATTCATGCCTTAGCATATGGTGACCATATTTTCAGAAGTTCAAATCGGGACACCTAGTCTAAAAAAGTTTTTATTTGGTGTGTGGGCCACTTCCAGGTGTGAGAAACAGCCTATAGATTTTTTATATATAGATATAGGTATAATGATTATGTTTAAATGCCATGCTAATTGATAAATATTAAATGTCGTATCATTTGATAAATCTTAAAAGATATATAGCCTATATAATCTGAAAAATAATATTCATTATACAGAACAGCATGAATAGTATGATACCACTGATATAAAACTACATGGGTGCATATGCAAGTAGACAAGATGTTTGAAAGAACAGAGAAAACGAAGGCAAGAAAAAAAATTGAAGAAAATTTCTCAGAACTGAAAGACATGAGTTCCAAGACCAAAAGGATCCTTAAAAGCCCAGCACAGTGAATGAATATAGATGCACACCAAGGCACATCACTGTAAAAAATTAGACTCCACCATTTTTTTCTTTAAATGAACAAGCCAGTTTTTCTTTGTTTTTTTGGTTTTTTTACTTATTTTTTGGCCGTGTTGGGTTTTCGTTGCTGCTCGCAGGCCTTCTCTAGTTGCAGCTAGTGGGGACTACTCTTCATTACAGGGCAT
Organism: Balaenoptera musculus; assembly: GCF_009873245.2. Classification (NCBI taxonomy): domain Eukaryota; kingdom Metazoa; phylum Chordata; class Mammalia; order Artiodactyla; family Balaenopteridae; genus Balaenoptera; species Balaenoptera musculus. The sequence continues at coordinate 96,052,374 of NC_045792.1, read as the reverse complement.
GGGCTTCTCACTGCAGTGGCTTCTCTTGTTGAGGAGCACAGGCTCTAGGTGTGTGGGCTTCAGTAGTTGCAGCATGCAGGCGCAGTAGTTGTGGCATGCAGGCCCTAGAGCGCGCAGGCTTCAGTAGTTGCAGCACGTGGGCTCTAGGGCACGCGGGCTTCAGTAGTTGTGGCACGCGGGCTCAGTAGTTGTGGCTTGTGGGCTCTAGAGCGCAGGCTCAGTAGTTGTGGTGCGTGGGCTTAGTTGCTCCGCGGCACGTGGGATCTTCCCGGACTAGGGATCGAACCCGTGTCTCCTGCATCGGCAGGCAGCTTCTTAACAACTGCACCACCAGGGAAGTCCTAGACTCCACCTTTTATTGGGGGTGTGGCAAGATTACTTTGTAGAAGAACATGTAGGACAGGAGACATTGGTGCAGCTATCTTTGGAAAATATAATCTGCCACAGTTTCCCTCTGGCCACAACAATTTACATTCCTCCCAAATGCAAAATACACCCTGCTCTCCTAAATCCCTAAAGTCTAACTCCATTTCAGCATCAACCCAAACTCCAGGATCTTGTCATATAAATCGAAACCAGGTGCAGATGAAGTTCCTCAAGTACAACTTTTGGGGTACACCTCCACAGTCTGATTACTCATCTAAACACCTGTAAACTGAGGAGATAAGTTATATGCTCCCATATGTACAATGATGATACAGGCATAGGATATCCACAATAGACTTCCATTCAAAAAGAGGGAGAAGAGGAGGCAATATGTAATCACTGGTCCATTGCAATTCTGAAATCCACACAGGCACATGTCTTATTTCCTTGATTTGGGCCCAATACCTCTTCCTGGTAATGATTTTCCATGACCTTTGACTCTATACTCTGAGTTTTTGGTTCCATCTTCTGAATCATACTTTCATTTCCATGAAACATTGCTTCAGTTTGTAGTGGAGGAGCTTTCTTGGCTTGCTTCCTGTCCACAGAAGTCTAGGGGTCCTAAGGTAACTTTTTGTTTTGTATTATCTCTATCCTCTTTAGTCCAAACTGGTGGTACTTCCCCCAATACCATTCTCTTAAAAACATGGGTTTTTCTGCATCAGACAAAAGCTGTACACCCAAATCTCCCTGAGACAGGCCCTATTTGGGTTTTCTTAGGCTGCAATGAGACAACACCCTTAAGATCTTCAGGTCTTTTGTCTATCTCAAAGAGTCTAAGAGGCTCCACCTTGAAATCTTTCTGAGGTTTTAACAAACGGTACATCTTTACTCTAAGACCACATTTTTCTGACAGCACTCTGTATTTGATCTTTGCCTTGAGGCACCTTCTTACTTTGAGTATTTTTTGCTGGTTAGAAAGACTGTCCCAAGCTCTCTATATTTCCTCTAAATCCTACCTGAAAACCAAATAGTTCATTTACATTTCCTATTTTTTCACATTACCAAAGGTAACAGTATTGACAAACTTCCTGTCACTGTATAACAGGGGTCCTCTTACCTCCAGCTTCCAATAACATTTTCCTCACTCTTTATTAAGGCTTCATTGATAGCCTCCTTGAGGCCCATCAGACTTCCACTAACAGTCTCCTCAAGGTCTTTCTGATTTCTGCCTGCTGCCTGGTCTCAAAGCCAATGATGCATGTTTTAGGTTTTTGTTACTGCAGCACCTCACTCCCAGGAACAAATTTTGTTCAGACCTCTACTGCTGCGTAACAAACCACACCAAACTTGCTGGCATAAAAAATAAAAATTTTACTATGCTTGTGCATTCAGTAGGTTCAGGAATTATAGAGAGTGCAGCAGAGACGCCCTGTCTTTACTCCATGATGTCTGGGACCTAAACTGGAAAGGCTTCAATGGCTGGGGTCGACGCAAAGGGTTGGGGATAGAATCATCTGGAGGCGTCTTCACTCGCACGTTGGGTGCCTAGACTGGGATGACTTGAAGACCAGGCTTGTGGCTGGGCTTCTTACACATGGCAGCTGGTTAGTAAGAGGGGTCCTGAGAGGGAATTTCTGAAAACCGAGGTCCCAGAGACAGAATCTACATGGCCTTTTGTGACCTAGCCTTGGGAAGTCACAAAGTGTTACTTTATTATATTCATATTCAAGGGGAGGGCACATAGACCCCACTTCTCCACGGCAGGAATATCAAAGAATGTGGGGTCCTTTTTTAAAACTACTACACCGAAAACAAGGAAGAAAGAAGACAGGGAATCTGAAGGGTAATGGTGAAAGTCCAGAGATCCCTGATAACTGCTGTATAGCATACAGAGAGATAAAATAATAAAGATAAAGCAGATCAGAAGATTCTGGAGGAGACTTCTTTAAGGAGATAAAACAGAGAGAATAAATACATACAAATATTAATGTACTTGCTTCTGTCAGTCCCGGCAGTTAACAGATAATGCATTTAAAAAGGATAGCTGAGGAAAGTTTTTTAGAAAAAATATTTACAAAGGTGTGGACAGGGCTAAGGGAAAGTGGATTACCTAAGGGCCAGCAACAGTTACGATCTGTTTTTACCCCTAGGCCTGAAGAGACAAGCAGAGGGAATGCTTCCTTGAATCCAGAAAGAGTAGGGACCATTCGACTTGAGCTGTGACCTTCAGTAGAGGAACAGAGCCAACGCAGCCCACAGCAAACTGGTAGAAAGAGAAACAAGTGAATAGATATCCCAATCTCACCCTCTTTCCTCCTATCCTTCAATCTCCTGCCAGTACCTCCCACTGGCTTTAGCCCAAATGGAAGCCACAGGGCAAGGGAACCTATGGATTAAAATCCATACAGATCAGCCCTCCAGAGCAGAGAAATGTAGAGAGTGGATCTGGAGGGGCAAGTGGAAAATAAATAGCACGGTACTAAAGGGAAATTTACTCAAGTGGGTAGAATTTGGTTCAATTGGTGATAAGTCTACAGGAAATTAACCAAACAAGAAAAAAGAGGAAGGGGGGTAATCGTAGGGGCAAGAAGACTGCACAACATAGTTCAGGGGTCGACAGTGTTTGTATAGTTATAAAATATAAACACTGAATAATGATACAACAAAAACCTTGGTATGAGTATACTGGGAGTTGTGGCGGGTGAGCAAAGGCGCACATGTGCAGTAAAGGGTGTTAAAGGGCATTAGGGTTATATCTTACACAGCGGGAAGTCAATAGATAGCGCCTGGATTTGAAAAAATTCAAGAAGTAGCAACATAAGCTAGTCATTTAGAGGTCTAGAAATAAATGCCAAATAAATCATTCTGAGTTGAAAGTGGTTATCTCCGAGGAAAGGGAAACTAAATTGAGAGTTGGAGGAATGCTTTTTTTTTTTTTTTTTTTTACAATTCTTATAGAACTATTTCACTCTTTAAACTGTATGCATGTATAACTTTGATTTTAAAAAATAAATTAGGAAAAGAATACTCAGCTTATAGGGCTACCTGTTCTGTGACACCTTCCCTGACCCTTCAAGCTTAATTAAGATATCTGTCCTCTGGACAGTCTTATTCTTAGCACCTTAAACCTCTAGTTAGCTCAAATCACAAGTAATTTAATCACTGGCTTATTTGACTGTGAGTACCCTCAAGGTAGGGACCATGCCTTATTAGTCATTGTTTCTCCAGCACCTGTCATAAACCAAGGCATAACAGGTATGTAAGAAATATTTCCTGAATTGAATGATCTCAGTCAATGGCACCAACACCCTACCAGTCACATAGGATAGAAAACTATCTTTCTAACCCCTCACTTAAATATCTTCCTGAGCTCTATTACCTCACTGCAATAGGCTGAATATTTGTGTCCCTTTCAAAATTCATATGTTGAAACCTAATCCCCAATGTGATTGTATTTGGAGATGGGGCCTTTGGGAGGTAGGTCATGAGGGTGGAGCTCTCATGAATGGGATTTGTGCCCTTTTTATAAGAGGCTCATGGGAGCTTCCTCGCCCCTTCCACCATGGGAGTATACAGCAAAGAGATGGTCATCTATGAACCAGGATGCAGGGCTCAGCAGACATGGAATCTGTCAGCCTTGACCTTGCACTTCAAGCCTCCAGAGCCGCAAGGAATAAATTTCTGTTGTTTATAAGCCACATAGTCTATGACAGTTTGTTATAGCAGCTCGAACAGACTAACCCACTGACCACAGACCTTCTGTCATTCTCTAAATACACCAAACCTCTGTGCCCTTGCTCATGCTGTCCCCTTGGCTAGAGATGCACTCCTTGCTCAGCTCCCATTCTCCATTATTCATCTTCTAAGGACCATCTGAAGTTCAAAATTCATAGTCAGAATGAATCTCTTCTTCCACTTATCCCAAAACACGAAATTCTACTTGGTACTTATTTAATAGCATCTTAATAATTATGCTTACATCTGAATTTTCTCCTTGAGTTCATAAGCTCCTCAAGTTCAATTGGCTTATTCATATTATATCCTTCAATAGCAATGGTGTCTAGAATATAGTGGGTCCACAAACATTGTAGAATAATAGCGTTTTTCTGGTATGTAAACTGCCATTATTTCTGCTTCCCATAAGAATGACAGTGAATTCCTTGAGGACCATGTCTGACACAGTGACTGGCATTTAGTAGGGCTTAATAAATAGTTACTGAACTTTAAAAATTAAAAGAAGACCAAAGGCTTCCCTGGTGGCGCAGTGGTTAAGAATCCGCCTGCCAATGCAGGGGACATGGGTTCAAGCCCTGGTCCGGGAAGATCCCACATGCTGCAGAGCAACTAAGCCCTTGTGCCACAACTACCGAGCCTGCACTCTAGAGCCCATGAGCCACAACTACTGAGCCCACGTGCCACAACTACTGAAGCCCTTGTGCCTAGAGCGCATGTTCCGCAACAAGAGAAGCCACTGCAATGAGAAGCCCTCACACCACAATGAAAAGTAGCTCCCGCTCACCACAATTAGAGAAAGCCCATGCACAGCAATGAAGACCCAATGCAGCCAAAAATAAATTAAAAAAAAAAAAAGACCAAGCAGTGAGTTTACTTCTCAGCCTTTATAAGGTATTTTTACTTTGCCTTTCTTCTTATCTCAATATAATTGAGGCTTCCACAGACTGACCCTATCCTAATTATATATTTCCTGTTTGTTGCTTTTCAACGTGTACTGGTCCTCCACAAGTCAAGTTAGACTCCTTTATGACCCCTCGCAGTGTATGATATTTTCTACTTCTGCTAATATAATTATATTCCCCTAGAATGAAAGTTCCAAATACTTCCTCTTACAATGAAGGTAGACTAAGTAATTTAGACCAACCCTCCTGGTTGAGAAAAACTGGATGAACTATTAAAAGCATCTATCTGAAGTCATCAGAGAGCCACCAAGTCAAATGAAGAATGACAAGGCCAGGTATAAGAGGAGAATAAAATCCAAAGAGGTGAACCCAGTGTTTGGTGCCACTCTTCCCAGTGGGCAGGAATTCTAAACAGAAGGGTCCATGGATTGAATTCAAGGAATCTACAAACTTGGATAAGAAAAAAATTGCATCTTTATTTTTACTAACCTTTAACTGGAATTTAGTATTTCCTTCAACTATGAATGTAAACATAGTAGAATTAGCAGTTCCTGTGATTTTTTCAACAATAGAAATCTCAGATATTTTCATATATTAAAGTTGTTCTAGATATCTCACAGTATCATTTATAGTCATCACCACTTCAAAAATAAGGTAATATTATACCCACTAGTAGTTCCAAGGGCCTCTGCTAGTCATGAAAGAGGCAGCTGATAGACTGAGCAAGTAATAGTTTTGAATTAATGTTAAGTTCTTGAGTTTTCAAATGATTTTTAAGACTTGGCAGCCAAAAAACTGGAGTTCAGGACCCACCAAGGCTGGGGAGAGGTACTCTGGTAAATCCTTCAGGCTCTGGTTGGCACCATGAAAAGCTATATCTGGAAATATTGATAGATCAGCCCTCCCTGATACTTAAGCCCAGCTTCAAATGATTTTAACCCCTGATTGAACTGAGGTAATCCAGGATTGTGAGTGCTCAAGCCATCTGCCAAAAGCAAATGTAAATCCTCTCTGAAGAAAGATAACATCATTCTAGGCCTCATATTATCTCTATAGTTTTTCATATATTGATACAATATACAACACTCAACTAAAGGGAGGAAAAGTATACTACAAGATAAGACAATGGAGTAAAAAACCAAGAGACAGAGTAGATAATAGACAAAGACCCACAGAGAATCCAAATAATGAATGACGGACTGTTTATAACCATGCTTTACTATGGTCAAGCAAACGAAAGATACGATCTAGTAAAGAAACCATTAAAAAAGAAATGAATGGCAATTCTTTTAAAAAAAATTTTATTGAAGTATAGTAGATTTACAATGTTGTGTTAATTTCTGCTATACAGCAAAGTGATTCAGTTATACATATATATTCTTTTATATATTCTTTTCTGTTATGGTTTAGCACAGGATATTGAATATAGTCCCCTGTGCTATACAGTAGGACCTTGTTGTTTATCCACCCTTTATATAATAGTTTGCATCTGTTAACCCCAAACTCCCAATCCTTCCCTCCAACTCCCCTCCCCCTTGGCAACCACAAATCTGTTCTCTATATCTGTGAGTCTGTTTCTGTTTCATAGATATGTTCATTTGTGTCATATTTTAGATTCCACATATAAGTGATATCATATGGTATTTGTCTTTCTCTGACTTACTTCACTTAGTATGATAATCTCTAGGTCCATCCATGTTGCTGCAAATGGCATTATTTCATTCTTTTTGATGGCTGACTATATTCCATTGTATATATGTACCACATCTTCCTTTTATTCGTTCATCTGTCGATGGACATTTAGGTTGTTTCCATGTCTTGGCTATTGTAAATAGTGCTGCTATGAACATAGGGGTGCATGTACCTTTTTGAATTATAGTTTTGTCTGGATATATGCCCAGGAGTGGGATTGCTGAATCATATGGCAACTCTATTTTTAGTTTTTTGAGGAACCTCCATACTGTTTTTCATCGTGGCTGCACCAATTTACATTCCCACCAACAGTGTAGGAGGGTTCCCTTTTCTCCACACACCCTCCAGCATTTGTTATTTGTAGACTTTTTAATGATGGCTGAATGGCAATTCTAGAACTAAAAAAATACAATGATCATAAAAGGCTACATATTGTATGATTCCAACTATATGGTGTTCTGGAAAAGGAAAAACTATGAAGACAGTAAAAATATCAGAAGTTGGGGTGGGAAAAAGGGATAAACAGGCAGAGAATTTTTAGAGCAATAAAAATACTCTGTATGATACTATAATGATGGATATATCATTATTCATCTGTCCAAACCCAGAGAATGTACAACACCAAGAGTGAACCCTAAGGTAGACTATGGACTTTGGGGGATAATGATGTGTCAGTGTAGGTTCATCAATTGTAACAAGTGTACCACTGTGGTGGGATGTTGGTATGAGAGAAGCATGCATTTTTAGGGGGCAGAGGGTATATAAAAAATCTCTACCTTCCTCTGAAATTTGCTGTGAACCTAAAACTGCTCTAAAAATAAGTCTTTAAAAAACAAACAAGAAAAGCGTATTTGAACTACTATTTTAAAACGAAGGTTTTCACAATAAACTAGAGGAATAAACTATAGAAAGTAAGCTAATTAAAATCCTCTTTGCTGCTGGAAATAAAAATAAGAAAGAATGAAGATGCACTGTAGGGGAGGCAAGACTAAGAAAAGTATGAGAAATACTAGTAAACAAATCCTAAGGTTTCTTCAAACTAACTTGCAACCATTTACAGTTTCCCCAACTTGCAATTTCTTTTTTTTTTTTAACATCTTCATTGGAGTATAACTGCTTTAAAATGGTGTGTCAGTTTCTGCTTTATAACAAAGTGAATCAGCTATACATATACATATTTTCCCATATCCCTTCCCTCTTGCATCTCCCTCCCACCCTCCCTATCCCACCCCTCTAGGTGGTCACAAAGCACTGAGCTGATCTCCCTGTGCTATGCGGCTGCTTCCCACTAGCTATCTATTTTACATTTGGTAGTATATATAAATCCATGCCACTCTCTCACTTCATCCCAGCTTACCCTTCCCCCTCCCCATGTCCTCAAGTCCATTCTCTATGTCTGCGTCTTTATTTCTGTCCTGCCCCTAGGTTCTTCACCATTTTTTTTTTTTTTTAGATTCCATATATATGTGTTAGCATACGGTATTTGTTTTTCTGTTTCTGACTTACTTCACTCTGTATGACAGACTCTAGGTCCAACCACCTCACTACAAATAACTCAATTTCGTTTCTTTATATGGCTGAGTAATATTCCATTGTATATATGTGTCACATCTTTTATCCATTCATCTGTCGATGGACACTTAGGTTGCTTCTGTGTCCTGGCTATTGTAAATAGAGCTGCAATGAACATTGTGGTACATGACTCTTTTTGAATTATGGTTTTCTCAGGGTATATGCCAGTAGTGGGATTGCTGGGTCGTCCAACTTGCAATTTCTTTCTTCTTTCCTTTGCATTTAAAAGACTGATTAAAAGTGCCACAGTAAGACACACACACACAAAAAAACAAAAACAAAACAATAATTGGAGTTAAGAACTCAATAGATGGGTTTAACAGCAAATTAGACATAAATAAAAGGAGAATTAATGAACTGTAAAATAGTCAGAAAAAAATATTCACAATGAAGCATGAAAGACAAAATGATGAAAAAATGCAGAAAAGTGCGTAAGAGTGGATACCATGAAAAAGTCTGTTTGTGTAATTAGAATCCCAGAAGGAGTGAAGATAGTGGAACAGAAGTAATTTGAAAAGCTAAAAATTGAGAACTTTCCAAAATTGATAAAAGATGTAAGTTACATGTTCAAGAAACACTGAGAACCCCAAATAGTTTATAAATATAAAGAAAAGCAAACCTAGGCACATCATAGAAAAACTACCAAAAACCAAAGACCAATATCCAAAAGTAGACAGAGATTATTGTAAAAGGACAGATTATTTTCAAAGGTGTAAGAAAAAGACTGATAGCTGACTTCTCAACAGAAACAGTGTAAACAAGAAGATAAAGGAATGGTAAATGCAAAGTGCTAAAGGAAAATAACTGCCAACCTAGAATTTATATAAGAGAAAACTGGCCTTCTAAAATGAAGGTGAAAATTCAAACAAGGTCTACAGATAGTTAATAGTTTTCAAGTAATAAGTCTCTGATTTTTGTAATTTTACTATGGTTATAGAAAACGTTAACATTGATGGAAGCTGGGTGAAAGGGTTATAGGAACTCAATAATATTTTTGCAACTTTTTTGTAAGTCTAAAATAATTAAAAGAGAAAAAAAGTGAAATAAAGATAGTTTGAATGATAGCTAACTTCAGAATGGAAGCTCCATGAAGGCTGAGATTTCTTGTCTGTTTTGTTCACTTCTGTATCCCCTAGTGTCTAGAAAACTAACAAAATGCACTCAGTAAATATTTTTGAATGAATGAACAGTTAGCAGTAGCTATCATTTATTCAACACTTAGTATATCTTAGGTAGAATGCCAAGCACTTTACATTCATTATCTCATTTAAACCTTCTATCAGTCATGTAACATGGAATTTTATTTTATTATATGAGTCTCCCTATTTTATAGGTGAGGCTAAGCAACCTGCCCAAGGTCACATACTATTAAGTTAAATGGCCGGCTCTCGAACATAGATCTGATTCCAAAGTCTGTGTTGTTAACCACTACGCTACAGTGCTTTCATGTCACATAAAAATACTTCTTTCTTTTTCACTTATCCCTATTCTACTCACCTTTCCAGGTTATATTAGTCAGTGTTATTCAGAGAAACAGAACCAATAGTATATATATAAATATATATAAGAGGAGATATAGCTTATCTAATTATGGAATTGACTCAAGTGATTACAGAGGCCAAGAAGTCCCATGATCTACCATTTGCAATCTTGAGAACAAAGAAAGTTGGTTAATTCAACCAAATCTGAAGGTCTAAGAGCCAGGGAAGCCAATAGTATAAGTCTCAGTCTGAGTCCAAAGACGCAAGAATCAGGGGGCCAATGGTGTTAAGTTCTCATTCAGGTTTGGAGGCTTGAGAACCAGGAGTGCCGATGTGCAAGGGCAGAAGAAAATGGAAATCCCAGCTCAAGCAAAGAGAGCAAATTTACCCTTCTTTACCTTTTTGTTCTAATCAGGCCCTCAGTGGATTAGATGATGCCGATATGCATTGGTGAGGACAATCTTCTTTATTCAGTTTACTGATTCAAATGCTAATCTTTTCTGAAAACACCTTCATAGACACATCCAGAAATAGTGTTTTACCAGCTACTGGGGCACCCCTTAGCTTGGTCAGGTTGACACATAAAATTAACCATCACAGAGGTCAAAACAAACTCCTCTATGATGTAACTACTGTAGTACCCATTATTTCACCTTACTCTCAGATCTCGGAGCACAATTTAATGCCATTATATAAGGTCTTGAATTGTTCTCCAGCTGTTAATCAATAAGCATTATCTCCTCAACCAGATTACACTCCCTTAGGCATGTGACCATATCTTATACTCCTATTGATATAGGTCACATTTGACCATATCTTATATTCCTATTGATATAGGCCACATTTGAAGCTCTATAACAATACTTGCTATTTTGGTAAAGGCATGAAGAAAAATATTTAGTTGGAAAAACCATGCAAGGAACAGTGTTTTGGGATGCTTTAGAGATAGGGCCTGTATGGTTTAAGATTCTAAACAACAAATTTGACTCAGAAAAACACTACCTTAAAAAGGTGGTTTTGGGACTTCCCTGGCGGTCCAGTGGTTAAGACTTCACCTTCCAATGCAGAGGTTGTGGGTTCAATCCCTGGTCAGGGAGCTAAGATCCCACATGCCTCAACCCAAAAAAGCAAAACGTAAAACAGAAGCAATATTGTAACAAAGTCAATAAAGACTTTAAAAATGGTACACGTTAAAAAAAAAAAAAGTGGTTTTTACATCAAGTTTTCTATAATACCTTTTTTTCCTTACAGCAAGTTAGCGGATGTTCAGGGCAATTTGGACAGAGCTGCACAGTTCTCTAGGTTAAACCCCCTTGAGAGGGCACATATATTACATAGAAGGTGAAGTCTGAGAAGGTGCAGATGAGCAATTACCCCCACACATGTAAACTGCAGCTTGTGTGGTGTAAATATACTGTCCCTGCCTGGACCTGCCTGTGTAACATTCTCTCTCTGGGCTCTGTGGTTTCTCAGTACATCCAACTGTTTGGAGGCTGGAGCTTGGCTCAGCAAGCACAGATAAACAGCTTCCTGGAGCAAGCTGCCAGTGTGACGAGCAATGACCTCAGCAGAAAACGTCTGCTTTTCATTACCCTGAGCACATCACTGTACTGCTAGAGCTAAGAGCAGGAACAATAGAAGCTGGAGAGCCCTGACTAGCTCAGGTCTCCCATCACACCTTGAAGTTTTAAAATCTTGGCAGCCAGAGGAAAAAGGGTATAGACAGGAAGTGAGGAAATGGCTTTTTTGTGAAAAAAAAAAGAAAAGAAAAAAGAAAAGCTTTCTTAGGCTATTCTCTGAATAAACTAAATAATGAGTGAAGTGGCTAACACTAAATGGCTAATAGTCGTGCAGAAAATCATCAAACGTCTTTAATCTCCAAACAGTGCAGGGTAAGCAAAAAGTGTTACAGAAAACAAGACAGACTAAAAGTCCTCAAGATCTTCAACTTTGATACCATTTAAAGAGAAAGAAGAAGAAGACTATCACTTTCCAAAAAAGCCATGAAGTAGGAGGGAAGCAAAAATCCCAGAAAACTGGAGCTAAAGGGGAATGAGACTTGATGAAAATGAATTACATATAGTCAGATATTTTATACCTGTCATTTCACTAGATTTGCATAACAACCCTATGAGACAGGTATTTTCATCCCTAGCAATTGTTTTGACTTGGAAAATATAACACAAGGACCTTAACAAAGGCATTTGTTATTAATGCTATTTAATGACAAAGGGATAAATTCAAGGCTGCTTCTATGGCCACCCCAGAAATGGCATTACCTACTGTGGCAGCCCCAGAACTCACTAATCCTGGAATGATGAGTCTTCAAATAAATTTACATGCTCATAACATATTCTGATAAGGTAGTTTCTACCGTGCTGCTCAGAGCTGCATTTGTTAGTTGAAGAAAGAAATCACAGTTGTAGCCTCAGACAAGAACCTGGTTGGATATGACCCCTCTTGAAGGATCCTGAGAATTTGTTTTGTGGGGAAGTCGGAATGCAAAGATGCACCTGCCATGGGGCCGGAGGCTATGGACAGACAAACATCTTAGTAAATCATAATAACAGAGAGAAGCTTCATTTGACTTTCATTTCACTTTTCTCAGGAAAGAAGGACCTTTGTGTGGCTGCCAAAAATCTAACTGTCCATCCTCCTTCCCCTTTCTCCCCTCTGCCCCCATCCCAGTTCATTAACAACCCTCTGGTTAAAGGTGCCAGATTGTGTCATTCTTTCCTGCTCTCATGCCAGGCCTGTGCCGCCAGCACCACAGATCTTCGAGAGTTCTGAGCAAATTATGGAAGAAATTAAAAGCACTGATGAATTTAAATTGCTCTACTGTTGATGAGGTAAAGTTTCTTAACTTCTGATTAGCTATTTTACATTGCTAATAGCACTATTGTCATGTTACTTCAGATTTGTGTGTGTCTACCTGATTGCCAGAGGAGTACTCAGGGAATTATCAGAGTGGCAAGGAATATCAGGGCTTGGATTGGACCAAGTAAAGGTTCTTTATATTATTTATAGATTAAAATAAATCAAGTAATTTCTCTAAGGGGAAATATTTTAGTGTGGAGAATTATACCTAAAATTTATACTAGCTAGCTGTAAAAGCAGCTCCCATGAAAACAGAAATAATATCGCTGGGTCTTGAGAATACTTCAGCCAAGGATGGAGTTCCTTCATTTCCTCTTATTGAACAGTTTCACAACAGCTAAATTTCTCTTAAATTGTAGCAGGGAGGGGGTGGGGAAGTAAGGTCTTTCCTGACAGGAAGAATCTGGGCCCAATTATTACTTCCATAACCTTTGACTGCAACTTCTAAATGAGTCAGGGGACCAGTGGGCTGTGAAATGGCTTCCTCAGTTACCAGGTCAAGTGCTGCTGGATGGTTTCCTGTAATCAAAACATGAAGGGACTGAAGAAGAGAGATGAATTCTAAGCAAATAAGCGGCTTCTTATGTCCTCAATGAACCTGGATTTTTAAGTTTCAAAATAGATTTGGTGACTCTCAACTCACCACTATGTTTCCCTGGTGTCCTTTTGCTATAAGATACCTCTGGTAATATGGAAAAGAACCAGAATCCTCTATAGATTTCACAAATGATGGCTTAACAGAAATGCCTGGGCCAATAACAGTGAGGATAGGATTGCTTCAGCTATGGCAAAATCTATTCCTGGCAATTATCTGAGTCTGAGAATCCAGATGTTGACAATGAAAAATGGATAATTTTCTGTTACAATGTGTCAACTCCAGCTAAGAACTGAACTATGGAAAAAAGATGGGGGTGAGGGGTAGGCCGGGAGAAGCATTATACCTTTTGAAGAAGCCAATGATAGGATTAGTCACCATTCCTTCACCATACCACATTTTGACTCAATTTAACAACAATAAATTGGGAAAACATGGAGCAGAAATGGCCCAGAGAAGTCTTAAGTCCACCCCTCATTCAAAGCCATGAGCCTGGAAATCAGTGAGTTCCTAGTTTGTTCTGATGTGTTTCTTGTTGCTCCAAATCCACTCCTCCGTTACCATGGGCACAAGAAGAACCCAAAACATTACTTAAATGCTGGGTGGTGGATAATCCTAAAAAATTTGCCAATTTTAGAACTGAAAGTTTACACCCTGACCATTCTAGATTACTGAGGAGAGAAGTGGGTCAAGTTTCATAGGGCTTAGAGCACCTGTTTTAAAAAAGAAGAAATAATACATATTTTATAATCATGCATTGTTTTCATTAAGTTACATTTTAAGTGATTTAAGAATATGCACTATTGGAATCTCCTTTTTTTCTCCAAGAGTGAATTAATGAAGTTCGCATTTCATGGACTTATTCTAATTAAAACAATAAAACAAGGAATTTGAGGCTGGTACCTTTTACTACAATAGTATATAAAAAAGCATGCAAGTTCCCAACTGAATTCTGATAATTAATATGTATCACAATGGAATTATTAATGTTCTTTTTCCAAAGATTGATAAATACTTCCATCTCCATATTTATACTATATATTAGATAATGCAAATAATGTTATGACTAATTATTTTATTATTTTTACTTATTATATATGAGCAGTGCATGAGGGAGGCCAATTACCTGTAAGATAGCTTTCTATGACTACTGCCTGTTAACGGTATTCCACTCTGAGAAGCAGCACATAAAATCAATCAAATTATCTTTTTTGGACACAGAAAGCCTAGGTAATAAAGGTGGACAAAAAGAAGGTAGGTCACCTGAGCTGAGATAACGTATCGGCTCTCAAATGGGATGAGCCAGTCATTCCATGGGATAAGCCCTCAAATGCCATCTCCTCCAAGGGGCCTTCCTGGCCATCCTATATATCACATTATCCTAGTTACTTCCTTGTTGTTTATCTTGTTACATTTATCAGCTGTGTAACCTAGGGAATGTTACTTTTGTGTGCCTGAATTTCCAAATGTATAAAATGAAGATAATACTAATACTCCATCTCATAGTATTTTGAGAATTAAATGAGATAATACATGTTATATGCTTAGAACCACGCCCGGCATATAGCAAGTATTTATTAACTATTAGCTATCGTCGTCATCGTCAGTTTACTTGTTTATTGACTATCTCCCTCACTAAACATCTAGGTTCATGAGGGTAATTACCTTATTTGTCTTGTTCACCACTATATCTTCTTCATTGCCAAATACACATTGGCACACAGTAGGTGCTCAAAAATAATTACTAAATGAATGAATTCATGAAGGAATGCTGTCTTATATTCTCACATATCCTTAAAAAAAACTTCCATCAATGAAGGATATCTGTATATGTACTTGCAACCAAAACAGTCATCATGAAAACTTCCCTAGGAAGCTAAAATCATCATTTAAAAAAAAACAAAAACAAGACACTTGATTATAAAAGAAGAGCCCTCCTGGGCCCACCAACCAAGACCACAGAGTATCATTCTTTTCTATATTAGTATGTGGAGGTCAGGCTCTCTGATGCCACAGTGTTGTAACTATCAATTTAGCCTGTGAAGAATGGTTCCCAATTGTGATAGGAATTCTCAGATTTCAGCCTGTTTTTCTCTCATCATTATTTTCCAATGTCCTAAAAAAACACATTTCTCATTTTATCTTTACCACAAGAACCTGGTCACACTCTGCTGTGGTTTCTAAGTTACAGCTACTCTAGCCTCATTTTCTTGTCTGTACTTCTTCAGAGGTCCTGACCCCGTGCCGACACTTGGTCTATTCTTAGAGCGGCACCTCTAAATATTAATTCCTTTTACCTTTCATTGGTTGAAAGATGACATTCAGAGGTAGAGGTTGCATACAACATGAAAGAAAATCCTATGGGATTTCGTATCCTTCTTTCAAGAGTGTCCAGAAGAATATGATCTGAAGAGCTCACAGTCTTGCAGACACACACACACACACACACAGTACAGCTTAGCTACTCATGTTTTACAGCTTATCCAGATTTGCTGGAACAATCATGGATTTGTTGGAAAACACCAAGCACCAAGGAGTGACAGCACAGGTGAGAGGGCAAGCCGATCCATAGAAGAAAATCAGCAGAAAAACCTTCCAAAAACAATTTTGAAGCGTATTTTTATCATTGTTTAAAGGTAAATTATCCACCATTAAATGTATGAAAATCTCAATGTCTGAACTTGAAACTGAGAGATGGAAGTGCACACTTAACACATTTTTAAAAAAATTATGTTTCTTATTGTTTAGAGACAGCTCCAATTGTATCCCCTCCAAAAGGACAATATAAAACATTTAAATGGCAATGAATTGAGGTCACCAGACAAAGCTATGTGATAAACTGTGTGAAGTACAGTTCATAAGGGAAATTTCAAAGAGTCCAGAAACCATAGCTAGAAGAGACCTCATATTATCATCTGGTTAGGGCTCCAGCAACATTAGGCATTATAGCGACTTGGAGACAGTACAGAATAGTGGCCTTTGTAATACTGCAGATGAGGCTTGGTTCCTAATTCTGTCATTTATTAGCTTGTGAACTTAAAGAAGCTATTTTAACTTTTCTGAGCCTCAGTTTCCTCATCTATAAAATAGAGATAATAATATTACCTACTTCAAAGAATTATAGTTGCTGAAACATAGTATGAGTTTAATAAAACATTTTTATTATAATATATAATTATTATGTTATTTTTATTAGCACATTAGACTTTATTATACCCATTTCACAGATGAGACAACTGAAGCCCAGAAAATTTCAGAGGGACTTCTCTGGTGGTGCAGTGGTTAAGAATCCACCTGCCAATGCAGGGGACATGGGTTCGATCCCTGGTCCGAGAAGATCCCACATGCCACAGAGCAACTAAGCCAGTGTGCCACAACCACCGAGCTGGCGCTCTAGAGCCCGCAAGCCACAACTACTGAAGCCCGCGTGCTCTAGGGCCCACGTGCCACAACTACTGAGCCCGCGTGCTGCAACTACTGAAGCCTGTGCACCTAGAGCCCAAGCTCCGCAACAAGAGAAGCCACCGCAATGAGAAGCCCGCGCACCTCAACGAAAAGTAGCCCCCGCTCACTGCAACTAGAGAAAGCCTGTGTGCAGCAACGAAGACCCAACACAGCCAAAAAAAAAAAAAAAGAAAGAAAGAAAATTTCAGAAATTTGCCCAAGATTATGGAGTGAGGACTTATAAGGATAGGAGCTCTTTTTCTTCCCAGGGCAGAGCTCTTTTCACTTCATTATGCTTCTATAAATCAATAAAAAACTGAAGTCTGCGAAAGAAGGATTTTCAGTAGATAAATTCACAATCAAAGGAAAATCAGGAACTTCTACCATTCAGGTATCCTTGTCTACCAAATACTACTTCCTATTCAATCATATATGCACACCTTTCAAGTTGAGTTTTGTTTTTTTTGTTTTTTTTTTTAAGGATTTTGGAGCTTTGATGTTGGCTCACCTCTTAAAATAACTTGCCTCAGGCCTATATGGTGTTTTAGAGTTATAGAAATGTCAGGTAGAATGGCCATTACCAAAAAATCTAGAAACAGCAAATGCTGGAAAGGGTGTGGTGAAAAGGGAACCCTCCTGCACTGTTGGTGTGAATGTAAATTGATACAACCACTACAGAGAACAGCATGGAGGTTCCTTAAAAAACTAAAAATAGAACTACCATATGACATAGCAATCCCACTTCTGGGCATATACCCTGAGAAAACCATAATTCAAAAAGAGACATGTACCACAATGTTCATTGCAGCAGTATTTATAATAGCCAGGACATGGAAGCAACCTAAGTGTCCATCAACAGATGAATGGATAAAGAAGATGAGGCACATATATACAATGGAATATTACTCAGCCATAAAAAGAAACGAAATTGAGTTATTTGCGGTGATGTGGATGGACCTAGAGTCTGTCATACAGAGTGAAGTAAGTCAGAAAGAGAAAAACAAATACAGTATGCTAACACATATATATGGAATCTAAGGAAAAAAAAAAAAAAAAGGTCATGAAGAACCTAGTGGCAAGACGGGAATAAAGACACAGACCTACTAGAGAATGGACTTGAGGATAGGGGGAGGGGGAGGGGTAAGATGTGACAGGGTGAGAGAGTGGCATGGACATATATACACTACCAAATGTAAAATAGATAGCTAGTGGGAAGCAGCCGCATAGCACAGGGAGATCAGCTCCGTGCTTTGTGACCACCTAGAGGGGTGGGATAGGGAGGGTAGGAGGGAGGGAGACGCAAGAGGGAAGAGATGGGAATATATGTATATGTATAACTGATTCACTTTGTTATAAAGCAGAAACTAACACACCATTGTAAAGCAATTATACTCCAATAAAGATGTTAAAATAAATAAATAAATAAGGAAAAAAAAGAAAAACAAATACTGTATGCTAATGCATATATATGGAATCTAAAAAAAATAAATGGTACTGATGCGGCAGGGCAGGAATAAAGACATAGACATAGGGAATGGACTTGAGGACACGGTGGGGGGGCTTGGGAGGGGGAAGCTGAGGCGAAGTGAGAGTAACATCGACATATATACACTACCAAATGTTCAGTAGCTAGAGGGAAGCAGCAGCATAGCACAGGGAGATGAGCTCAGTGCTTTGCGATGACCTAGAGGGGTGGGATAAGGAGGGTGGGAGGGAGGCTCAAGAGGGAGGGGATATGGAGACATACGTATGCATATGGCTGATTCACTTTGTTGTACAACAGAAACTAACACAGTATTGTGAAGCAATTATACTCCAATAAAGATCTATTTTTTAAAAAGTCAGGTATGTGCCATTCACATAGATTATGTAATTTTTAGTTTTCTAAGGACAAGAAACTGCTCACTTGGCAACTAGATTTCTATCAGCACTGTGGAAAACAGTCTTAAGATTTTTTTTCCAACAGTGTACTGCTAGATAAAAGCTATTGTCAATAGCATTTGGAAACAGTTATAAGCCTTACTAGAGTTCAGTATTAGTTACATAGACCAGTGGGTTCACTTTTGGAGTGCTATATACATGGTATACAGCTTCTTTTTTTTTTTTTTTGGCCATGCCGCGCGGCATGTGGGATCTTAGTTCCTGATCAGGGACCTAACCCGTGCCCCCCTATAGTGTAAGTGCGGAGTCCTAACCACTGGACCGCCAGAGAATTCCAGTATACAGCTTCTTAAATGGCAGGACATAGAACTTTATCAAAAAGAATCAAAAAAAAAGAGAGAAAGAACAAGAGATGGTCCTTATTCATAATAAGACCAAGAATAAGAGTGGATAGTATGCAATAACCTAAAATACAGATACAGCTGTAGATTCAACATTTACCTAACACCTATCATATAATAAGCATCATGCCGGGTATTGGGAATACAGGGATGAAGAAGAAATGATGCCTACCCTCCAGGAACCAGCACAGTAGGGAAAAGACTTATAAAGGAGATGGGGGAGGGGGAATAGAGTAAAATGAAAAAAGCCAGGAAGAAGCATTGTCCCCAGAAGAATCATATTTCATTTGGCAAGGAGCCTCAAGGGTGCTCGTACAGATTAAATAGCCTAGAAACTTGACCCCTAGGCTTGTCAGTTCTGTAAAAGCAAGCAAGGCTATTCAATCTCAGTCTTTATTCCCAGCCCACCTCATTTGCTTCAGCCCATACCTCGAGAACAAGTGAGATTCCCTGCTCTACTTCACCCTCCTTTAGAAGACTGGGAGAAGAGAAGGGACCAGCTCTGATCCTGGAAAGCCTGTTTTTCCCAGGAACTTGAAATTCCAATCCATAAGAAATCTAGATTTTGTTTGCAAGACTTATAGCTCAGCAAAAGAGCTAGGGGGAGTCAAGAATTCCCCTAACAGCAACCCAAGTTAAGGCCATTAGAAGAGATGTCTGATCTTCAAGGAACCTCTGGAGAACAGAAAGGAAAAAAAAATTGTTTTCAAGGAGGATGGACTTGAGCTCATGATGCACCATAAGTAGAAGCCTATAAGAGGCTATTCTTCCTTTTTTAGAATGCTTACAATAAACCAGAAAAAAAGGAAAAAGAAGACAAATGATTATATAAATATGTTGGCATTTTGGTAATAAAAATAATTTTTTGTATTTCTTTAGCATATCCTTTCATGAAGACCAAGGTATTTTAAACTGATTATTTCATTCAGCCTAAAAATAGTTCTGTGATACCAAAAAGAAAGAAATAGGTAAGAGAGATTAAGAGGTACAAACTTTCAGCTGCAAAATAAATGACTTATGGGTATGAAATGTACAGTGTGGGGAATATGGTCAATAACTATGTAATACCTAAAAAAGAAACAAAAACAAAAAACTATGTAATATCTTTGTATGGTGAACTATCATAACTAGACTTATTGCAGTGATCAGTTTCAAATGTATAGAAGTATCCAATCACTATGTTGTGTAACAGGAGCTAACAGTGTTATAGGTCAATAATTCAAAAACAAACTCATAGAAAAAGAGATCAGATTTCGGGTCATCAGAGGTGGGTGGGGGATAGGAGGAATTGGATAAAGGCAGTCAAAACTTCCAGTTATAAGATAAAGTTATAAGATAAACAAGTACTAGGGATGTAGTAATGTACAAGATGATAAATATAATTAACACTGCTGCATGTTACAAATGAAAATTTTTAAGAGAGTAAATCCTAAGAGTTCTCATCAAAAGAAAAAAGTTTTTTCTATTTCTTTAATTATCTACCTATATAAGATGATGGATGTTCACTAAACTTATTATGATAATCATTTCATGATGCATATAAATCAAATCATTATGTCGTGCACCTTAAACTTAGACAGTACTATACGTCAATTATATCTCAATAAAACTTGAAGAAAACAATTTTTTAATAAATTAAAAAATAATCATCTTGACTTTTACACACTCCAAGCATACTTTATAAAGAAACACTACTCCTCAAAGATATAATCTGTGAAAGATGTCCTGCCTCTAGAAATAATCGTAAATCATTAAGTGATTGACACAGCATCCTGTAGAAAGAAAACTGCAGAGGAATATCATCCTAAGCATTTCCATAAAAAAAGCCAGCCAAGAAAACACAGGCTAAAGGAACACTGACTAAAGGAAATCAGAGTGAATATTCTGAATAACAGGGAAAGTTAAAAATTATAAGAGGAACCTAAAAAAACAGATCTAATAGATCAAAAAAGCAGTAGTTGAACTTTTATAGTTATCACCACTCATGAGACTTATCATTGGACAAAACTAGCTGCACCAAAGGCATGTTCCAAAACCTGTTTGGGCAGCCCTCAATCAGTCTACCAAAACTAAGCATTCACTACCACTACATAATCAGCATTGCCCTGCTCTACTTTTCATGCATCTTGCCTGCTTCCAAAAGCCTCCTCTGGGCCCACGCTATAGGCAAAGCACTCATGTACTTACTATTCAGTGAAGAACCTGGCAATGCCATATTGGCTAATATCTTCCTTGTTCTCTAGCAGCTGGCATACTGCATCCTCCATATATGTGAGGACATGGCGCTGGGCTACAAAAAAACAAACAAACAAACAAAGAGAAAGTGAGAGGGATACAAAAAAAATGTCCTTCCAATCCCAGTAGGCCATGAAAGTCAATCAAGGTGTTGGTTCTGTTCTAGGAAGTGGACTGGAATAGGCAAATCAAACTTGCTGGCCCTAACTGAGCTAGTCTCAATGGGTAGAATGGGAGATGCTGTAGAACATAACCTATTGCCATGTGATTGGCTGTTAGTATTCATACCAACCCTTCACTCATTTCAGTGATTAGGGTGAGGAGCTTTAGCACCATTTAGCAGATACACCTGGGAATTCTTTCTTCCTACCTCCTTCCACCCTCTTCCACTTCTGCATGTCCCAGAAATTTATCCCAGGGAGTAATGATTCTATGCCTGAAACATGGATGATCTGACTGCAAGGAAAACTCAATTCTTTAATTAAAAAAAAAGTCACTGAAAAAGTTTAAGGACCATGAAAATTTCAATAAAGTTGTCATAAGTTATTAACCTTGGTAAATAATAAGACCATGAAATCTGTGTGGCCCAATTTATCAGAAATCATGTTTTCTACATTTGTTGTGACGAGTAAATGTGTGACTTAATCGTGGGCTTGTAATACAGGGTGTGATGAGTATTAGAATTAGACAGACCTGGGTTGGAATCATGGCTCTGTCTGATAGCTTAATCTTGGATAGTTATTTAATCTGCACCTGTTTTCTTCTTTATCAAGTGTGGAAAGAAACATTATTTAATTTAATTAATTTATTTATAAATTGAAGTATAGTTGATTTACAATGTTGTATTACATTCTGGTGTACAACAAAGTGATTCAGTTATATATATATGTTCTTTTTCATATTCTTTTCCATTATAGGTTATTACAAGAGATCGAACATAGTTTCCTGTGCTATACAGTAGAACCTTGTTGTTTATCTATTTTATATACAGTAGTTTGTATTTGCTAATTCCAAACTCCTAGTTTATCCCTTCCCCCTTCCTCTTTGGTAACTGTAAGTTTGTCATCTATGTCTGTGGGTCTGTTTCTGTTTTGTAAATAAGTTCATTTGTATCATAATTTATTTTATTTTTATTTTTTATAAATTTATTTATTTATTTTTTGGCCGCATTGGGTCTTCGCTGTTGCATGCGGGCTTTCTCTAGTTGCCGCGAGCGGGGGCTACTCTTCGTTGCGGTGTGCAAGCTTCTCACTGCGGTGGCTTCTCTTGTTGTGGAGCACGGGTTCTAGGTGCACGGGCTTCAGTAGTTGTGGCACGTGGGCTCAATAGTTGTGGCTCGTGAGCTCTAGAGCGCAGGCTCAGTAGTTGTGGCGCACGGGCTTAGCTGCTCCATGGCATGTGGGACCTTCCCGGACCAGGGCTTGAACCCATGTCCCCTGCATTGGCAGGCGATTCTTTTTTTTTTTTTTTAATTTTCTATTTTTTAAATGCTATTCTTGTCTGCTTACATTCTTTTTATGTATGTATGTATGTATGGCTTTGTTGGGTCTTCGTTTCTGTGCGAGGGCTCTCTCCAGTTGTGGCAAGCGGGGGCCACTCCTCATCGCGGTGCGGGGGCCACTCTTCATCGCGGCGCGGGGGCCACTCTTCATCGCGGCGCGCGGGCCTCTCACCATCGCGGCCTCTCGCTGCCGAGCACAGGCTCCAGACGCGCAGGCTCAGTTATTGTGGCTCACGGGCCGAGTCGCTCTGCGGCATGTGGGATCCTCCCAGACCAGGGCTCGAACCCGCGTCCCCTGCATTGGCAGGCAGACTCTCAACTACCGCGCCACCAGGGAAGCCCTGGCAGGTGATTCTTAACCACTGCACCACCAGGGAAGTCCCTGTATCATATTTTAGATTCCACATATAAGTGATGAAAGAAACATAATTTAATTCTTTCTCAAAACGTGGTCAATCAACTTCTTGATCTGAATCACTTGAGACACCCTGCTAAAATACAGATTGATCATCTGACAATATCTCAGTCTTGGTGACCTTAAAATTCTAACTTGAGCCCAGTAATTTTTCACAGGTACCCTTGATGTTTCTGATGTAGTTTAAGAATCACTGGTTAAGAACTTGGGCTTTGGAGTTCCAAGACACTTGAGTTCCATTCTCAGCCCCACCAAATCCTAGCTGTGTGACCTTGAGCAAATTATTCTGCAAGCCTATTTCCTGTGGATAATAATACCGTTACTATTCATAAACCACAATACCTGGTTTTCTTGATAATATATTTTATTAAAAGCCTATGTCAAAGGGCTATTGGAGGTTTACTTCAGTCATACAGCAGAGCTTCTAATATAGCAGGTGCTCACCAAATGCTTGTTCCCCTTCCCTGAGTTTTGTCTTTAGGTATAACAGTGGTATCCTGACACACTTCATATAGAAACTTCCAATTCAGCATTTCCATTTACCAACCTATTTTTTTAAAAAAAGCAAAACAAACAAAACAACTTTCGTCTGGAACAGTAAGAACAAAAAACCCAAAAGTAATAAATATCCTGCCAAAAAGCAGTTCCACAAAGTTGCTACTGAGATGGGCATTTGCCTCTTTCACATTTTCATCCTTCAGGAAAATATGAAAGAATTACCTAAAATTTGTAAAAATAGGTACTTCAGAAAAACATTCCTGAAGTCCTGGTAGTTTAGTGAGACTTATAAAGCAAATAAGTTTATCTACCCAAGCTGTACTCAAGTGAGTCTTTATTTGACAGTGGTTACCTAAAGTTTCACCATGTTTACACCAGCCTAAAGTCCAGATGAATGACATGTTTACATTCCATGACTTATTCTATCAATATGAGTGCTTCCCAAAGCTAACAACTATCAGCTACCACAAACATTCTCTAACCCTGACCCCAGAAAAAGATGTGAAAACAAAACCAGTGCTTCATCAACAGTTCATCCAACTGGAAAACTATTTCGCTAAGAAATGGCCAAAACTGACAGTGAAGTCGTGAGATAATACATGACAATCTCTTGGGACTTCCCTGGCAGTCCAGTGGTTAGGACTCGGTGCTTCCACTGCTGTTGGCCCTGGGTTCAATCCCTGGTCGGGGAACTAAGATCCTGCAAGCCACGTGGCATGGCCAAAAAAAAAAGACGATTTCTGGCATTAATTGTTTTATAATTATGCATATATGAAATTGGGAAGAAAAAATGGCCAAACCAACATTAAAATCAGGTATACTTTCACCTCTGAGTTTCCTTCCCTTATTCCACTCACTTATCCTGGTCTTACAAAAAGATTTCTTCCTTGGGCTATACAGGCTTTTAGGACTTAGATCTACCTAAGGCTACTACAAGACTAGGGGTTTTTTTTGTTGTTGTTGTTTTGTTTTGTTTTTTGGTTTGGTTGTTTGTTTTTTGATGGTAGAAATGAAAGAGCTCTACTTAGAAGCAAATCCTGCTGCTTCTCCTCCCTAGCTCCAGGGACTAAAAGTCAATGTGAAAGCTCTTTAAGGGAGAAATGTTTTCAGAGCAGTTAAAATCCAAGTACTTTCGTCCTCCTCAAAAAAAGGAGGACTTTTCTGGAAAACAGACTTTGCATGAGAAAAAAAAAAAAAAAGCAGGGGGGGAGAGGGGAAAGGAAAAAAGAAAACAAATATAAATAAAGGACTATACCTATTTAACATTCAGCTACCAATCAGACATTTAGAGTTTAATATTACATATAATAATGATAATAACAGCTCTACCAATTTTGAGCACCTGTGCTACTTACTGAACAACAATGGGCCAGAGACTATGCTAATTGTTTTACATGCATGATTTTATTTAGTCTTCACAACAATCCTATGATAGATATTTTGATCATGTTTCTGTTTTACAAATGGGAGAACTGAGATTTATAGAATTAAAGTAACTTGCTCAAGATCACACAGCTAGTGAGAAGAGAAGCCAAGATTCAAACCAAGGTGTGTCCTACCAAGAACCCATGCTCTTAACACTATATACCACACTGCCTCATCACTGACACTTTATAATCAGTTTTAGAAATAAATATGATCTTCATTTTACACAGAGCACAAAAGCAGGGGTGTATGTTGATAGTAAAATCATCTGAGAGATGTGGTTCACTTGTGTCCACGTGAATTCATATGTGTGTATGTGAGTGTGTATGTGTATATCCTGTCCCCACCTGCATAGGTATGCATGCTAATCAGCATTTGTGTGAAGTTAAAACTTGTCCCCAAATTTCAAAGTTTCTTACAAAGAACCACCCCACCACAAAGTATTCACCCCACCCATTCCTAGTTCGGAAAGTAGAAACAGAAAGCCCTAGTGCTCTTTTCATCTGTGGGTGAAGCGAAGGAGCTAAGAAGAGCCAGCAGAGGTAGGAAGAAGTTCCTCCCTGAGAATTTCACAAAAGCCAAGTGCAAAGAGCTCTCTCTAAATTGCTGCTCCCTAGTGGTTTCCTTCATGTGCAGCTCTTATCACTCCAATGTTCCTTCTGTGGTTAAGGGTACCACCCAGCCATGGAAAATCCTTGTACTTTACCAAACTTCAGCGAGACAGAAGTTCAAAGCTCTTGTCTGGCAATAAAACATGGAGGGTGTCATTTCATGTTATTTTTTAAATGCAAAAGAATAAGCTTTAATTTATGTGAATGATTAAAGAATAAAAACTGCACACCTGCACCCCTGGAGGGCAAAGATATCTGGGCGCCTTAGCTGCCCTCTTGGAAAAGGAAAAACATTTCAGATTGGCTTTTCCTCTTCTGCTTTGCTGTGATTTCCACAAGACCAGGATTAAGTTTTCTGACATGAACCAATATGCTCTACTGTTCTGAAATCCACACTAAGGCCCAAGAGTCCATGTCTTGCTCAGATAGCATCACTCACAAGGTTCATATAAAGATCATACAGTGTTCACTTATCTTTTACTTAGATATTTCAGTGCAGTGTACTGAAGCTATAAGTGCTTATCTCAGACTGCACTGCACTGAAATATCTAAGTAAAAGATAAGTAAATACTGTATGATCTTTATATGAGCCTTACGAGTGAAAGCAATTGTGGATCAGAAACTTCTTGGTTCTCCGTTGAATCACCTCCTGCTGATCACTCAATCTCTATATACCACAGTCACTCTTGCTGTAAAATGGGTATGACACTAAGAATATGTCTAATAGTAAACTGCTTCTTTAGAATACATTTGATATACACAGAAGGTAACATATTAATGATTATGTTATTATTGCTACATACTAATTTTACAGATTAAAACAACATAGCAATTTATTGCAATGGTTAAGAACATGGGCTCTGGAGTCAGGCTGACCTGGATTTGATTTCTAGCTCTGGTACTTATTAGCTGTGTGACTTGAAGCAAATTACCTAATCTCTCTGCCCTTTTCTGTAAAATTGGGAAATAATACCTACCACCTAAGGTTGTAGTGAGGAGTAAATAAAATAACTTATGTAATAATCTTAGCATAGTGCTTGGCATATAGTAAATATGCAATAAACATTAGCTATTATGTTTATTATTGTTGTTTTATTACAGTTGTTACTACATATCCCTCCCAGACATCGCAACTCACAAGACATTGGGTTTCAACATTAATGAACACCAAGAGGCCAACCTACTATAGCCCCCTACTCACTTATTTAAAGTTCTGCTCATCTAACCAAGGATGTTTACAGATTATCTTCAAGGATTCCTGGGCTATATAAAACCCTACACATATGATAATACACATAATCTATACCCATTTCAGCTATAGCCTTTAAACTTGTGGGGAGCATTCACTTATTAATTGTTAATGACTCAGGAGGCTCTAATTTATACGGGTAAAGTCCAAAACTATTTCTTTTTACTCTCTTCCCAAGCATAAATACCATCAAAGCATTAGCTATTTATTTTGCAATTAAATGATAAGGGGTCCCATTTGAAAATTTTTGCTTGACAGGTTATCTACATCATTTAGACCATGCATTTTATTATATTATTATTTTATACAGAGCCCCTGTATTAGAATAAACAAGTTTCCCTAGAAAATATTCCCATAAATTACAATATGTGATATTAATAGATACACGAGCAAGAGCAGTATAAGTGAAAAGCGGAGTATACACATATATTCAACTTTAAATCTGACTTTCTTCTCCCTTACCAGAGGCCTTTTGAGACACATTTTTGTCTTTGAAGCCTCTTGTGATTTAGGTGCTGGCTGGCACAAATAAGTGCTGAATTAAATTAAGACTGTTCTCTGAGATTAGAAAAGTAACCCTGTTAACCAACGACCTGTCATGTAAACTGTTTAGAAGCTTCAAGTTTAATATCATATATAAATCACTAACATGATATAGCATTTGATCTTGTGAAGTACATATAGATAGCTTAATGGTTTAAAAAGTTAATAAACCTCTAAAACTAATTATTTACATCCTCCATCTTTATTGGTATGTCCTGATCCAGGGACACAGTATGTTCTGGTAAAATATTTTATCACACATACAAGACCATCTTTGATCTTAGACCACACTAGACCAATTTCCTTTGACCAAAGGAGATGGGGAAATGAGGAAAACCAGCACATGCAATACTTATACAACCCAGTGAGGTAGGAAATAGACTTTTTTGAAGCTCAGAGAGGTTAAGGAACCTGCTCAGTCTTAAAAAATGGCTGAGCTAGAATTCAAACTTAAGATTTAACTCCAAAGCCCATGCCCTTCCACTTCAACCCTAGCTCTCAAAAACAAAAACAAAACAAAATAAGAAAAAGCCAAGAACCTACAATGTGTCCCATTTTACACTGTATTATCTAGAAAACACTGGCTTTCCATTGTTAATACTAGAAAAGAAACTTCAATTGGTAAATCGGATAAAGTATTGGCATGATCTTTAAACTTAAAAAAATGTTTATTTATAATTACATATTTAATTATTTTTAAAGATTCAAACAATATAGAAAAGTTAAAACCAATCCCAGTTCCCAATCAGTTTGGTACTCATACTTTAAAAAATATATAAACACAGTTTGTGAGCTTGGTTTTGTTTTTAAGTAAATGACATATACTTTTCTGTACCTTACTATTTTCACTCAACCATGTTTGGAAATCTTTTATGAAACAACATGGAATCAACTTATTTACCAATGGTAAATACTTCTCTGTTGATAAATACTCAGGTTGTTCCCACATTTTCACTATAGCAAACTGTGCTGGGTTGAACATTCTTGTACTTGTTTTCCTGTGCATACGTGCAAGAGTTTTTCTAAGGCAGATATCTCAGAATGGAATTGACATGTCACAGAATGCACATATCCTCATAGTTTTTTTTTTTTTAGTTTTATTGAGAAACAATTGACATACATTACTGTGTAAGTTTAAAGAATACAGCATAATTGCTTGATTTACATATACTATGAAATGATTATCGCAATAGGTTAAGCTAACATCCATCTTCTGATATAGATACAATAAAAAGAAAAGAAAGAAGAAAAGAAAAAAAGAAAAATTTCTCTTTGGATAAGAGCTCTTGGGATCTACTCTCTTAACAACTTTCCCATGCATCATACAGCAGTGTTAACAACAGTCATCATGCTGTACTTAACATCCCCAGGACTCATTTACCTTATTCCTGGAAATCTGCACCCTGTCCTACCATCACCACCACCATCCTCCTATTCTCCCTCCCCCAACCCTCTGCCTCTGGCAACCACATGTCTGATCTCTTTTTTCAGAGTTTGGTGGGTTTTTTTAGATTCCACATATAAGTGAGATCATAGAGTATCTGTCTATCTCTTTCTGACTTATTTCATTCAGCATAATGCCTTCAAGGGCCATCCATGTTGTTGCAAATGGTAGGATTTCCTCATTTTTTATGGCTGAATAATATTCCAGTGTGTGTGTGTGTGCGTGTGTGTGTATTTTTTCCACAACTTCTTTATCCATTCATCCATCAATGGAGACTTAGGTTGTTTCCCTATCTTGGCTATTGTTAAGTATGTTGCCATGAACATGGGGATGTAGGTACCTTTTCCATTTTGTGCTTTTGTTTCCTTTGGATATATTCCCAGAAGTGGAATTGCTGGATCACATGGTAGTAGTTCTATTTTTAATTTTTTGAGGATTCTCTGTACTGTTTTCCATAGTTGCTGTACCAACTTACAATCATAACAACAGTACACAAGAATTCCCTTTTTTCCACATCTTCATGTTTACTAGATATACACAGTTGCTTTACAAAGGGTTATTCCAATTTATACTCCTCCCCACCATAAGAAAATCTGTTTTCACTATGACTGTTTTCACTAAGGCTTTGTGATTTTTGCCAATTTAACAGTTATAAAATAGTTTCTCACTGTTGTTTTAATAGTTTAGTCTTCTTAATTACTTAATTAAATAAAGTTAAGCATATTTTCATGGTTACTTGTATTTCTCTTCTGTGAATAATCTGCTAATATCCTTTGCCCATTTTCCTCTCTGGTTGTCTTTTTTCTTTCTTGATTTTGGGTTTGGTGGGTTTTCTACCTTATGGGTTTTCTACCTTATGGGTTTTCTTTTCATTTGTTTATGGTACCTTTCATTGCACAGAAGTTTAAAATGTTGATATAATCAAAAGTATTTATCTGTGCCCTTTGTGTTTTGCGTCTTGTTCAAACAGGCCTTCTGTACTCCAAGTGTATAAACCTATTACCCTATATTTTGTTCTGGTATGATATTTAATTTAAGCTAATTACGTCCCTTACCAAAATTGTGAGTTCACAATTAACATAGTCAGTATAATACAAAAAGAAATTTAAAACTTGTGGTGGAGAAAAATAAAGTAAAAGTGTTAACCCAAAATCAAGCTTCTCTAAACACTAACTAGCTCTGAATATAAAACAGCTGCATGTCAAGTTTAACTTTGGGCCCCCAGAAAAGAACTGTAAATGAATCACAAATTGCAGATCAATATCTTGAGAAATATCCTTTATATAAATGCAGGAGGCCTCCCTCTTTTAATAGCTCTTGATCATTACAGAGTTTGTTTAATGGTAGCTAAACCTATAAATATAATAAAATGACAGCCAACGTTTATTAAGCTCTCTATGCAAGACAGCATTCTAAGCATTTTATAGGTAATAATTCATTTACTGCTCACAACAATCCTATGAGATGGGTACTTTTATTATATTGCCATTTTACAGGTGAAAAAAGGAAGACTCTGACATGTAATTTACCTAAAAGTTAAAGGGCTGGTAAGCAGCAGAGACAGGATTTGGATCCAGGCCTTTGGTCTGCACTACACTATACTGCAGTCCTTAAAGAGCTATGGAGCATATGTATCAAATGGAATTTTCTAAGAACAAATGTACAAATTAAGGAAAGATCTTTTACATTAACAGTTATAAAACAGACAAAACTAATACATTGCATTTGGACACCCAAACCACCACAGTGCTGCTATACAGCTAGTCAAACTCAAATACTAAAAGATAAGCCAGGAGCAAAGAAAGCATTACACATATGTTAACATCACCTGTGACAACCAGAAAACAAGAGGTGACTAAAGGTCTTTATGTAAAGTAGAAGACAAAAAACTAAAGTCTACTTCCTTCAACCAACGGTGGTATTGTAAGTTAACAGCTGAGTCCCTTGACATTCAAACAGTTTCTAGTCAACCATTAATCCTCCCCTCTCCCTTCTCCTTCCTAAAACTGGTGGGGTTTTTTTGCGGGGGTGGGGGGAGAGGGGCAGATGTCAATTAAGGCTAAGTACTTAAATCTTATTGCTTCAGTATTTCCAGCCTAAATCTCATAATACAGAATTAGTACGTTTGAGTCTTGCAATTTCAAGTGCCAGAAACTACAGAAATCTTTTTTCTTTTTTTTTAAGGAAGCTATTACAGAGATCCAAACTTAAAGCACTCAGATAGCTGACCATAACAAAATGCACTGCCTAAATGCAGAGAAATCTAAAGTAGCACTTAAGTTTCCCACAGTTATGATCTATGGGACACATGAAGAATCCAAGTATTGTCATGACAAAAGCTTTGCAAAAATAGTTACTCGTAGAGCAGTATAGTTATCAAATCAACTCCATAAACATTCACAATACCATTTTCCAGAAAGCACCATGAGTTAAAAAAAAAAACCCTATAAATTGACAAACATGGAGCAAATCATAATGTCATAATGTGCTACTCATAATGTCACGTCAGGCAGGGAAGTATTAATGTTATAGGGTGAAAATTAATTGTGCTACATCGTCATTAAAGGTTGTAGCCTTTGTGGCAAACCATGCATTTACAGATTATCAGCAATTATGTTTGGTAATATGCAATTTAACTATGAATATACAGATTAGTGATATTAATGCAGCAAGGTACTAATGCAACAACTTATCAATTACTTGACATTTTACATTCAAACTATTTCATAAAAATTAGTTGGCACTCACAATAACTCATAAAACAGCAACAGGGTCTCATTTAATCTAGTGGCAGAAAGATACAGAAGAGTTCTAATTAAAGGCAGCTGAAAACTCATGGGCTTAGAATTCCCAGTCTTCTCTCTTCTGATTGATACTGCTTCTGTATGAAGGTGGAGATTCTTTTTCAAATGAGAGTCTCACATGTCAAATCCCCACTCAGAACTATGTCTACACCCTGCTTATGGGATATGGCTATAATAATGCTCAATAATCCCTTTGAGTTTCTATTTTTGTTATGAAAGTAAAGGATGCTAACACAGATATTTGTAGATGCCTAGAGGCCTAGGGCCAAAGTGCACAAAAGTCATATGCGGTGAATGACTGGAACAGCATAGGCTAGACAGAGAGGCCCTAGTTTAGTTTACACAGAAAATTCATGCCATCATTTAACATATCATCTAAATTAATGGTGTGGGGACTTCCCTGGTGGTCCAGTGGTTAAGGGTCCATGCTTCCGCTGCAGGGGGGGCAGGTTCGATCCCTAGTCAGGGAACTAAGATCCCACATGCCACATGGCATGGCCAAAACTAAATTAATTAATTAATTAAACTTTTTTTTAAATAAAAAAAAATAAATGGTGTAAAACACCAAAGTGCCCTATAAAAATATGCTTTGGATCTATTTTACCAGAGCCACATAATTTTTGACTTATTACTCAAATGAGTAATGGAATGTTGGAATGTTGCAATGTCCAAGCCTACCTTTCCTGCCAGGCTCAACTCAAATGCCACCTGGTCAGGAAGCTTTCCCTGATTATCTCCCAGCCAGAAACAACCTTCCTTTTCCTGAACTTCCTAAATACCTATTTTAAATATTTCCAATGGCACTTTCTACTTTGATATAGAGTTATTTCTGTTACACGTGTTACCTCCTTTGTTAGACTTCCTGCTCCTTAAAGACAGATAGGTACCATAACTCATTTGTCTTTTATCCCCTATAACACTCAGGATCATTCAGTGTCTTCCACATACCAGTCATTCAAATATTTACTGAATGAGTACATAAAATGTATCACTATTTATAAACTGTGGTGTTATTCTTTATTCAACTCAACCATTTCAGGACTGTGCCTTCCAGGTGGGAAACACTAAGTGCCAAAACACATTCTGTTACAATATTAGGGTTCTTACAGGAAGCCATTTTTGTCCTGTTCTCAACCCTTCTTTCTGTTGCCTTTGTACTGGTCTGTCTCTCTATTCCAGTGAGAAAGTACTTGTCTCTTCTATTGTTACCAAGAGCCTCATTATGTTCAAGGTAAAGTGAAAAAATGCATTCGATGCAATTACCAGTTCCTCACAAATTTGGGGGCTACTTGTCATTTCAACATTCAACACTTGAATAAAAGAAAGTCCAAATTCTTTTCACTCCTAAGAACTATTTTCTTTTTTTCTTTTAGACAAAATGGAAGCACACAGCACAGGAAGCAGTTCTCAGTAAGCCACCGTTCATAAACAGCTTTGCTCAAAGCGTAACAAAGGTTCTGTTGTGCTCTTGCATGGCAGGGCCAGTAAGCAGCAGGAGCAGATGAACTCTTTAAGAAACAAAGGTCCTGTCTTCATGCAAATGTTTGCATTAATAAAAAATGAAGGAAAAGATATAGAAAATGCAGGCTAGCTGGACATAATGGGTCTCTAAACGGGAGGTTTTTCACATTTTTCAGGCGGAGTCAGCAGGTCTTTTAAAAACTTTGTCATTCTGAACATTTCACAGACATCACAAGAAAGACATGCAAATAACAGAAGCAAATCAAAGGACATCCCGCTGCTCTACTGGCGCCTCCCTCATCCATGCCTGGTTTGTCATTTTCTGTTAACCCTAGTGCCGGCTGCTGTTTCGTTGAGGAATGAAGTCCCTAGACTATGTGGCAGTACATGTCCAGCCAGCTGGCCCCTGCACTGATGACATTACAATGCAAGCCATGTACTACCACTCAGGGACACGTGCTGCCAGGCAACAAGTCCAGTGTCTGACTTTTATACACCCAGCTTGCAAATCTACATTGGAAAGAGCCTCTAGACTAACCACTTAATATGATCTTGAGTGTAAGCATCACTGAGTAGTTCTCTGAAGATGGACTACTAAGGACCAGCCCTCCCCAGTGAAATCTACAATAAGGGCCTTAAAATAAACATAGAAAATTTAAAACCTTGTGAGGGGAAAGGTTTACCAAATACTTACTATGTGCCAAGCACTATACTATGTGCTTACCATGCGTTATCTCACTTAATCTTCATATCCACCATTTAAGGTAGATACTTATTATACCCATTTTACAGCTGAGGAAATTGAGGTTTTTGAAGGTTATTCACTTGCCCAAGGTCACACAGCTAATAATGGCAAGCCAAGACTCAAAGCTGTCTAATGACAAATTTCTCTCCATTCTTTGTATTTTTCTCACCCCTTACTTCTGTGTCTTTTGTGATTGAAATCCAGCTTACTCTGAAAATATCACAATGACTATATTCATCTACTGCATGACCACTGAAGTGTATTAATCTTTCTCCATTTTAATCACTTGGAGTCTTTACCATTCATATTTTAAGAGTGAGCGGCTTTTTGTTAGGTCATGATAAGAATCTAATTAAAGCTGCAAATGCTTCCTCAAAGAAAAATGGATATAATTTAATATGTTGTGTATAATTTTAGAACATTCAAGAACCTCCTAAGGCTCATCTATAGCTCCCCTGAGGGTTCATGGCCTACACGTTAAAAAAAAAAAATCCAGCACCCAAATCTCTCTTCCTAGATGCACATGGTCAGTTTTCTTTCACAATGATGATCTATCAAATTCCAACCCGAAAATTCCGTGTCCTCCTCAACTTCTACTGAACACACTATTCCTCTTCACCAGGACATGAAATCACTTATGTCCTTCCACAGATTGTTCCATTGGCCTCTTCTTTTTGTACTTACTTGGAATCAGTAGCCAGTCACTTTGTCACTATTCTCACCACTGCTCCTGAATTATAAAAGCTTAAGGAGTAGGAGGACTTTACGATCGTATCATTCAACTCCAGTCATTTTAGAGATACAGAAATTGAAGTCATTCTTCATTCTTTTTACCCTTGATTCAGTGATAGAAAGTCCTTGGGCTTGCTCAAATGCATCCCTTAAGTTCTCCATATTTCCACCTATAACCACATGGCCAAAGTTTTTCTTTGTACAAACAAACAAAAGGAGGGGCTTCCCTGGTGGCGCAGTGGTTAAGAATCCGCCTGCCAATGCAGGGGACACGGGTTCGAACCCTGGTCCGGGAAGATCCCACATGCCGCGGAGCAACTAAGCCCGTGCGCCACAACTACTGAGCCTGTGCTCTAGAGCCCGTGAGCCACAACTACTGAGCCCTCACGCCACAACTACTGAAGCCCACGCGCCTAGAGCCCTCACTCCTCAACAAGAGAAGCCACCGCAATGAGAAGCCCGCGCACCACAACGAAGAGTAGCCTCCGCTCACCACAACTAGAGAAAGCCCGCGTGCAGCAATGAAAACCCAATGCAGCCAAAAATAAATTAATTAATTAAAAAACAAACAAACAAACAAAATGAATCATGGTAGCAAATGAATTATTTTCAAATATTTTTTTCATACTACCTGAATGGACCTAGCTTTTTAAAAGTAATAGTCAAATGATATTATCCAGGCTTCTTTTATCCTACTGATAGTCCATTCAGGCCTCTGGTACCAATCATAATTCAGAAACAATTATAAAAAAACTGTCCTATAATAAGTGATAATAAGTATAATAAAGAAGGTATTAACTTTAATATAACGCTGGGCTGAAAGATAATCTAAGTACCGATAATCAGATTACTGAACTATACTGAACTCTTAACTTGAAGACAACCAGCTGAGGCAAATTATTACATGCCTTTATGATAAAAGGCAGAAAAAGAGGGTATTCTAGAAAAAGTAAAGAAGGAGGCTATTTCAGGGGGAAAAAATGGCAAACCTCAACAGTACTGGAAACTTGGAGAACCAAAATATAATCATATCAAATGGATTTAAAAGAGCTGGTTGAATAAAATAAAAGCAGTTGTCTACAGAACATATGAGAGGGGGAAAAGGGTAAAATGTGACAGGGTGAGAACAATTCCTCTCAAGGTATGCCTTATTACATATGTTTTGAACTATTACCTAGTCTATACATATATATATATAAAACATATATATAATAAACACATATTAATACTGTGTATGTATACACACATTCTAAAAAGATTGCAGGTTGAGACAATGTTGAATCTTATAACTGATATAGTATTATTAATAAAGCATTTATACAATAGGACTTTGATTTCCTCAGAGATGAGAAAAGGCTAAAGTAAAAGGAACTAAAGACATTTATAGATAAGAGGGTTCAAAATTAAACCAATATACCCCTTGTATTTCCTAGGGTTTTTCCTTTCTCATTTTTCTTTCCTTTTTTTTTTTTTTAAAGCATATTGTTTATACTTTATTATTAATTATTTGTACATGTAGAAACATGAGGTTCTGTAAGGGCTTATCACCTTCCTGGATGTTAGACCCATGATGGGATTTTGTTTAGTTAGAGTTTTATTGCCCACAGCAGTTGTTTTCTTTATAACCATTTAAGAAATCATATAATTTAAACTTGCTTACTAGGTGACTAAGTTATACATTGAATGGAGTGCTATATTAGGAGATTCTAATATTTATAGATTAGGAATCATTGTTTGAACTGTAGGCTATGCATGCAAATATTATGGATAAAAAGAATCATTTAAGCATTTGAAAAATCAGGTGTGACCAGATGAATTCTTTCCTTTTTTATTTACTTATTATATTTTTCAAAATTTAATGCTTTGACATTAGAAATATTGCTTTATACAAACATTGCCAATTATAAAAATATATCCCTAGAATTTTCAGTTTTCCCTGCCCAAAGAACTTTGCTATCTCCCTAAGGAGATATACTCTCTTTGATTCCTTGACTAATTCCTCCAATCCCCAGTGATCTCCTTTTTCTCCTGAACTCCTATTACTTCTTACATAGCACTTGATTTCATACTGACTTAAAGGGTTCCACTTATTTCATCTGTGAGTATCCTCAACTAAATTACAATACAATTGAAGACATTCCTTTGTTTAATAATTATTTAATACCTAAGCATGGTCCTTGTCCTTGAGGAGTTTATCTACCATCTACTGGAGAAGCAGACATACAAATTAACAATGACAATATAGTATGATAACTGTTATAAAGGACATATGTAAAAAATGTAAAGAGAAAGAGTGCCTGTATCTGTCTGGGAGAAAGAGTGTTTCAAAGGATCTGAAAAAATTTTCCAGGTGAACAAGTGGAGGGAGGAGGGACTTCCCTGGTGGTCCAGTGGTTAAGAATCCACCTTTCAATGCAGGGGACCTGGGTTCAATCCCTGGTCGGGAAACTAAGATCCCACATGCCACGGGGCAACTAAGCCTATGCACTGCAACTACTGAGCCCCGCGTGCCACAACCAGAGAGAAGCCCGCGCGCCACAACTAAAGAAGCCTGCACGCTGCAATGAAAGATCTTGTGTGCCGCAACGAAGAACCCGACTGACGCAACTAAGACCTGATAGAGCCAAATAAATTAATTAATAAAAAAAAAGTGGAGGGGAGATATTTAACACAGACATATCAGCACATGCAGAAGCATCAAGATGTGAAAAAAATGGTAGATCTGGAAAGCTAAGAATAGTTGAGTATTGCTAAGAGATAAGGCCGGACAGCATCATCACCATAAAGGGTCTTACAAAAGAGCGCAGATTTCAGGAAACCACTGAAGGATTTTGAGCAAGAGAGTGACAATCAGATTACTATTTCTGAAAGATCACTCTGGCAGCAGTGTGGAAGAATTGGAGGGAGAAAGATTAGAGGTACAGATAAGAAGTAGGGCAGTTGTTGAAATAGTCCAGGTCAGAGATAGTAAAGGCCTGAATTAGGGAAGTAGCAATGGGAATGACAGATAAAAGCAAAAGAGGAAAAAAATCAATGGAAGTTGGTAATTGATTGGATATGAGAGGTAAAGGATGGGAGGGAATTTAGGATTATTTCTGGGTTCCTTTCTTGGGCATTTGGGAATATGATGGTTCCATTCACTAAGACCAAAATACAAGAAGAAAAGTCTATATTATACCCACTATGCGTGTTTTGCAGTATCAAGCATAGTGCTGAGCATACACATAATCAATTCATTCCACTGGCCAACTGGCTGTCCTGAAAAAAGGCCACAGAACCTTTTACTTAATGACCTCAACTGGTTACTCTTCTAAAGCTGGCATCAATCACCATGCATTGACATGATTCCTGGGCACAGGATAACTGAAATGGACTAATTTACCCAGGAAACAAGGAAAATGAAATAGGCAGCACTTACATGAATGTGAGGTACGTGCGAGTGTGTGTGTATGTGTGTGTGTTGGGGACGGGGTCGGGGGGGCAGTTCATAACAGAAAACATCCATATATTTATATAATGCTGTGACAGAGACTGCTAGTTGCTGACTCTAGTGACCTTTTTCTCTAGAAACGTACTCCAATTTTTACCTGGGTACATGGCCACTGGCATAAAGATCACATTTCTCAGCTCCTCTTGCAGCTAGGCTTTAGTCATGTGGTTAAGCCATAAAATATAAGCACAATATGGTGTGGGTCTTGTAGAAA
The DNA here is from genome assembly GCF_009873245.2 of Balaenoptera musculus. Taxonomy (NCBI): domain Eukaryota; kingdom Metazoa; phylum Chordata; class Mammalia; order Artiodactyla; family Balaenopteridae; genus Balaenoptera; species Balaenoptera musculus. The sequence continues at coordinate 96,014,058 of NC_045792.1, read as the reverse complement.
GTCCTTAAATGGAACTAATTCAGCTGAAAGATGTCCCTTATTTACCTCAGAAGATAACAGAGTTACTTCAGTCCTCATGGATCATAAGGCAAAAGACGGAATCTATGGGTAGGATGTTGGAGTAAAAAGACCGAAACCTGAGTTCCTGATTACACCTTGGAGCATACCATATCAGCCGTGGACTGCCCATCTTCAGAATTCTTTTCCACAAAAGAGAAATAATCTTCTAACTCGATTAAACCACGTTATTTTAGGTTTTTCTATTGTATTCAGACAAACCTAATATAAACATAAAACATCCATGTATGTGCCTAAAAGTATAAATGAAGGGATCAAACTAACATACCAATCAGAAGGCTCATTGGCCTATCCATTGATTTAGGTTAGTGCATGGTAGGCTAGCATAAAGTGTTTCCAGACATTATGCTAGCATCTGAAGAGATGTACTGTTCTCTTCAATGCTGGACCATTGTTGTAAACACGGTAAGGTCTTACTGACTTTTGTAACTTGAACAGTAACATCTGTAATGCCCCTGAAAGTTTACTAAATACTTTCACATACATTATCTCATTGAACCTTGCAACCAACCTAGGAGTCAGATAAGGCTGGGATTATTCTCTCCATTTTACAAATGATGAAATTGCCCAAGGTCATTCAGTTTATAAATGATAGAGCAGAAACTTGAACTTTAATCTCATAAGTGTAAACATAACCCACTGAATCACAGTGGATAATTCTTACAGAAATTCTTAGAAATGTTCAGAAAGTTTAAAATGACCATGATTAATAATAATTAATATGAACATAAATACCTTGATTGCAAAATAGATCGCAAATCAATATCTTAGTATTTCACAGAACTTACATAAAGACATTTTAAAATTAATTTTTCCATTTACTAACCAAGGAAGCATTCTGTTCAATTTTAGAACTGATGACAGCACCATATCCTTTGATCCTGCATTTTGCACTAGAGAGGAAAATGAACAAATGAGGGGCGGCACATGAAGTAAGTAAGTAGCAAAGGGGAAGCAGAACTTCTCTCTAATGGCCCCTTCTCTTTGGACAGCCTAGGTCAGATTCCATCTAGTTCCACCTGTTGGTGGTATAAGCCACTTCTACAATTGCTTCCAGAAATCTCTTACCAGGAAGTTTATACTGCTCAAATAATTCAACCCTTCAAGGAAAGGTGAACTGACCTTTAGTCCAGCTCTTAAACAGTGAATTGATCCCAGCCCTGCACTGCCATCCCACAGAGAGGCCCCCAGGCTAACAGCCTGAGCAAGAGGGTCTTGTTACATGAGCCCTGGTTTCTAATCCTTGTCTTATGGATGGCTCCATGGGGCATTATGCAAGGTATTTAACCCCCCTCCAAACTGAATTTTCCTCATTAGATTATGGGGGAGAAGGATACTCTCTAGAACTATTTGGAAGCCTGATTAAGCATAAGTGAACATTTTGCTTTTGTAACAGTTAATATAAATAGATATGGAGAATGAAATTACTGCATTCTCTTCTACTTCTCTGAATTTATACTTTGTCTTCCCAAAACAAAATGACTCAGTGCAGAGACTCATTAATGGACCTAGTTTAAGGAAAATGTTAAACTAAGGAGAAAGATATGAATGGTGCTAGAGGGAGAAGGAAAAGATCAAAGAAACATGACTTTCAATTTCACTTTCTTAAGATTATAAAAGCATAGAGCTGACAGCAACCTTATTAGGCCATCTAGTTTAATACTTTTTAAAAATTAGAAATCAATATTGTTATTGCATGTTAAAACATTACTTAAACACAGAATTCCTTTATCTTAAAATAGCAAGAATTTACATATCTGTATGGTCCCTTCTCATTTTCACCAAAATCCATAGGTTTATATTTGAGTTCTACTTTTTAAAAAAAATTTGTACATGCTTTTTCACACACACACACACACACACACACACACACACATAAAGTCTTCTTAGGAATTACTTAGTGATATAATAATATAATATTCCACTGTATTAATCTACCTCAGTTTGCTTCTGGATTATTTCCAGTTTTTTATTAAAAATAATGTAGCTATAAACATTTTTATACAATTTATTTTCTCTTTTGAATTACTTCCTTAAGATATCTCACAGAAGTAGGGCTTTAGGATCAAAAGATATACTGATTTTTATGGCTCTTGTTATGCGTTGCCAAACTGCTCTCCAGAGAGACTATGCCACCTTCAAAAAAAGAAGACCAATATCTTTGCAGACATCCCAGTATAAAGCTTTTTGTTTTAACTAACTCAAAAATATCTTAATTTGCAAAGCTTAAATTATTGTTAATCTGAATATGTAGTTAGGTTATCTTTCCTCTTATATGGACTTTAAAATTTAATTGTAAAAGCAACACATGAATGTAACAGACCAATACAGAAGGGTATAAAGTAAAAAGTGAGGTTTCCTCATTTGTAAGCACTTCCTTAATTCAATTTCTCGGAGTACTCACTGTCAACAGATTGTTCTACATCCTTCCAGAACTTTTTCTATGTGTGATCATACATATATGTACAAACGTTAACTTGTTTTTTTACAAAATGTAACCACTTTGTACACATTCTGTAACTTATTTTGTCACTTAATACTTAACGTACATCTTTCCATATTAGTCTAACGCATTCTTTTCAACGGCTGCATGGTAATACCTATTATAAAAATATCATAATTTATTAACCATTCTCTTACTGATGGGCATGCAGATTGACTGTAATTTTTCACTTTAAAATTTTTAAAAGTATTTTAACACTTTAATTCAACTAGAATTCATTGCAGCACATGGTATGAAGTGTGAATCTAAATTTATTTCTTCCATATTCCTTCCAATCATCTCAACTAATGAATTTTTCACATTATTTTGTTACACTTAGTTTGTCACAAATTAAATGGATATGTACTTTGGCATCTATTTCTGGGACCTCAGTTCTATTTTACTTGCGTATCTTTAGGTTAAAAACTAAGTAACATAATTTTTTAAAACTTTCTATGAAAGTATCATAGTATGCAGAAAAATATGAATTTTCACTTATAATCAGCACCCTAGAAAACCTCCTAGAGTCTCCTTCCAGCTGTAAGCCCCCCAAGGGTAAATACATAGACTAATTTTTCCTGTTTTGGAAATATGAAATCATGCAGTATGCAATCTTTTGTGTCTGGCTTCTTTCATTCAACATCATATTTGTGAGGTTCGTCCATACAGCTGTGAGTTCATTAATTCTCATTGCAGCATAATATTCCATTATTGAATATACCACAATTTATTTATCAATTCCCTGTTGACAGCATGTTTTCAGTTTCTAGTTTGGGCCTATTATGAATGGTGTCACTATGAGCACTCTAGCATAAGTCTTTTAGTAAACTTATGTCTGCATTTCAGTTGGTTCTGTGCCTTGAAGTACATGACTGGGTCATAGCGTATGAGTATGTCCACCTTTAGTATATACTACCAAAGAGCTTTCCTGGTTTGCAGATGACCACCTTCTTCCTCAGGTGGTGAAAAGAGCGATTATCTCTCTTGTGTCTCTTCATATAATCCCATGATGAAGGCTCCACCCTCATGACCTAATCACCTCCCAAAGGCCTCACCTCCAAATACCATCACACTGGGGATTAGGGCTTCAACATAGGAGCAGGGCATAAGGACACTTTCAGGTGATGAAAATGTTATATATCATAACTGAGGTGATAATTACATGGCTATATACATATATCAAAGCTTATTAAATCTTACCCTTATAATTGGTGATTTATGGATGGTAAATTACACATCCATAAAACTGACAGAAAAAAGAAAGATGACAGTCTTTTCTGAGTTAATGACAAACTTTGTAATTTATGAACTATTTGTTTCTGAAAGCTCAAAAAAATCACCAACTTGTTCGTGTACTTTTAGTTTATTATTTAATTCTATTTATTTTCTTTTCTTTGGTTTGCGACTTTGCTCCTTTTCTAAATTCTTTAAGTATAAGCTTAATTACCTTTTTATTTCTTATTAATTTATAACAATAATTTTTCCTCAAAGTATTGCTTTTTGCCCATAGATTTTAATCGTGCTGGGATCAAAAAATAGTTTATTGTTATTTCTCAAATTTATTATCTAACACAGTTGTAAAGGAAAGTAATTTTTAAACTAACCTTGTGGTTAGGTAACTTTTAAATTATACTTTCATTATCTCTAATTTTATTTTATTGTAGCTTGAGGATGCAATATATATAATTTCTACCTTTTATTAACCAAAAACTTCTTTGTATATGATAAATGTTTACAAAAGATCCATATATTTTTTATTTCCAAATTTTCCCCTTTAGTCTTTTCCTAAATGTTCTAATTTTACCTTATTGTTTGTACATGTTGTTTGTACATACCACATGACTAATGTATACATACCATTTCCTTAGTGATGATAAACACTGAATATTAACTTAAGCAAAAATCATAGTTTTATTGGAAGGCTAGGAGGAAGGAAAGTTAGAGGATATAAAAGCACTAAATCCATCATAAGAAGTCATTAGATAACATCTATAACTGAAAAATCAAGGAGAGTAGTTTAAGCATGTTACTTTAAAATATGTAGCAAAATATCAAAAGACATGGTGAAAAAATCTGTAAGTAGTCTTCTCTGAGGAGTGGGATTTAGAGGCGAGAAGTTTGAGTGGTATGGTACTATTGTGTTTTGTTAAAACTTTCATAAATCCATTTGACTGACAAAATTCTGTAGCTAATAAAAATATACATTAAATTAATCAATTTTTGTTCTATTTGGATTTTCCCTCTTTACCCATTATTTGTAACATGTTGTTTTCCTAAAAGTTTTTCAATCATTTCATCTAATTATTACTTTGCAATATTTTTGTATTTTTTTCTTTTAGAATTTACATAGTCAACTTTGTTCCTATTTGTGTTCTTTGTTGCTTCTTTTTTCAAAGGATTTATTTATACATCCTTACTTCAAATGTCTTAATGCTGCTCAGAATTCTTATACTTGTCCCTAGTCAAGCTATCTTTCTTCCTTCCTACAGCAACTTGTTTCTTCTTTTCCTCAGCAATACAAATTTTCTTTGCTCTCTTTTATGCCTTTTACTTTTGTTTCCCTAACTCTAAGGAGATAACCTTGAATCTTACTTCAACGACAAAGACGAGGTTAAGTGGTCAGGTAAAGAACATCAACTTTCAGCTCCATTTCTAAGCTTAACTCTGTCCTTCACCATTTTTACTTTCTGTCTGTTGTTCAAATACAATTATTCCTTGTAGAGTCAGGGTTTCTTTCTTTTTCTTTTTTATTGATATATAATTGACATATTATATTAATTTTAGGTGTACGATGTGACGATTCAATATTTGTATATATTGTGAAATGATTACCACAGTAAGTCTAGTTAACATCCATCACCACACACAGTTACAATTTTTTTTCTTGTGATGAGAACTTTTAAGATCTACTCTCTTAGCGACTTTCAAATATACAATACAGGATTATTAACTACAGTCACCATGTTGTACATTACATCCCCAGGATTTATTTATTGTATGACTGGAAGTTTGTACCTTTTCCCCACCTTTACCCATTTCACTCACCCTCCACCCTCCACCTCTCTGGCAATCACCAACCTTTTCTCTGTATCTATGAGTCCAGGTTTTTTAAAGATATTAAATATTACATACATATTAGTGAGATCATATGGTATTTGTCTTTCTCTAACTTATTTCATTTAAAATAATGCCCTCAAGGTCCATCCATGTTGTTGTAAGTGGCAGGACTTCCTTCTTCTCTATTGCTGAATAATATCCTTGTAGAGTTGTTTTAAAGCCATCTTAGGACCTGATTTCTCACTTGGGAATTCCTGCTAACTGCGAAAAATCTTACCTATAAGCTGCTTTCAAATAAAATAAAATGTTTGTCCACACTAAATATAACAATAAAAGTGACATTATGCTATGTTTTATAAATGTATAATTAAACATTTACCTATAGTTTAGGGTCAATAAATATTTTATAGGTATCAAATATTTTCAAAGATCTCAAAACAGTTTATAGATTAGGCACAATGCCTACAATGCCCAATGGATAAACATAGCCCTGAGTCCCACCTCCAAAAACAAGCTTGCTCCTCTGCCCTTGATCCTGGAATTCCCTCCCACCTCTTCTGAAAAAGCATTCCATCATTTAATCATCTTGTTCTTCTCTTGGATCCTCCCCCTCTCCTCCGCTACGGCTCCCTTTCCTTCAGCCTATAAACATACTCAAGTCTCTCTGCCATCTAAAAACTTAAAAACAACAATAAACTCTCCCAACTCTTGCTATCACCCCCCCTCCTCCTTCCCCAATCCACTGAACTTCTGGAAACAAATCCAGCCTACCTATTGTCTCAGATCCCTCACCCTTCCCATTTACTCTTCAATCCAGGAAAATCTGGCATCCTGCCACACTACTCCACTGAAACTTCACACCTAATGCCACTAACAATCTCTTCTGCAGCTCTTATCTTATTTGACCTCTCTGAGACAAGTGATATTACTGAACACTCCCTCCATCTTGAAACTCACTCCTCCCCCAGTTTCTGTGGCACATTTTCCTTGTTCTTCTAAAACTCACACTCTCAGTATAGGAAGATAAATATCTTTATTTATTGTAAAACTAGCTCTCTGGAAACAAGATTTAAGTTCCTACAATGGGTCCAATTCCCACTCAGAGAAGTTGTATTTGGCAGCAAAGTAAGCCCCAACACCCAGCAGCCAACACAACAGTAGAGAACTAAAACGCTAACATTCCATGTGCTCACTAAAGTGTAGAAAGGGACTATTCTGATCAGTTGGAAATGTTTACAAAGGACAGAGAAGTGTTCCAAGAGAAATGACAGGAGACATAGAGTTAAGAAAGAAAAAAATAATAAAAAGGGAGCAACCATGGGCTTCCCTGGTAGCGCAGTGGTTGGGAATCCGCCTGCCAATGCAGGGGACACGGGTTTGAGCCCTGGTCCGGGAAGATCCCACATGCCGCGGAGCAACTAGGCCCGTGGGCCACAACTACTGAGCCTGTGCCCTAGAGCTGGAGTGCTACAACTACTGAAGCCTGCGCACCTAGACCCTGTGCCCTGCAACAAGAGAAGCCACCGCAATGAGAAGCCCATGCACCGCAACGAAGAGTAGCCCCTGTTCACCGCAACTGGAGAAAGCCTGCACACAGCAATGAAGACCCAACGCAGCCAAAAGTAAATAAAATAAATAAATTTATTTAAAAAAAAAAAGGGAGCAATCAAGCTCAGTAGTAGCATAAGGCAGAAGAGTGGAGAACATGGACAAGGGATAAAATACTCTGTACTTAACAGAGGTAGAGGTAGGGGAGGAAAAGTCAAACACCCACTGATACATCTGTGCTTCTCTTCTGAATAAGGGTAAGCACCTACTAACAATACACATACCAGGTATGGCAGGTTATTGTTTGCACACCCCAAAATATGTGCTCCTATTCTTCTTACACACAATTGTCTGGTTGGACTTCAATTCCCAAGCTCCTCTGCAATTAGCAGGGGCCTTATATTAAGTCCTCACCTATGAAATGTGAGCACAAGTGATGTTTGCAACTTCTGCCTTACTTGCTTAAAAGGTGTTTGCCCTGGACTTGTTCCTTCCCCTTTTCCTTTCTATAACTGGAAATGGCTACAATGGAGGCATCCTCAGAAACCATGGGTTTCAAATGGCATGGCTGCCCTGCTAACCTGAAATCCTATGATGGCTTCCTAGAGCAGATCCTGCCTTCCGCATCCTGGACTCAGTTTAAGTTAGAGAGAAATAAAGTTCTCTCTTGTATGAGCCATTGCACTGGAGGGGGCAGTTGTGGTGGTGGATCTTTTTATAACAGCTGCTCAACCATCACCCTGAGATCAGTGGCACAAAATCACTTAAAGTACAAAACCTCAGTATACCTCAACATCTTACTGACCAAGTAGGAAACATTAGTCTGGAGAGAGGGGAGTTTTGAGCATAGGGGGAAGTTCTTATCATTAATTAATAACTATGAAGACAGATTTAACTAACATTGATTGAATGGCACCCAAACCACTAAATTTGGAACCAGAAGTACTAGAGTCAAATCTTAGCTCCACCTACTGCTATCTATTATATATAAACGTTGGAAATTTTACCTAAGTTCTCTGAGTCCCCGTTTCCTAGCATCCACCCTCATGAGTAAATGTCATAACACATCTACAGGACAATATAATAAATGATGTCTCAAATAATGACACCACAACATAAAGAAATGTTAAATTTTGTTCTATTATACCAGAGAATCCGGGGAATATATCATATATTCTGTAGACATTTCTGTTAAAATATTAAGTTCTAATCCTTCAATCCTTGTGAACTGAATAGGAGAGAGGGTCTTGAGAAATCAGACCTAAAAGCAAAGTAGCTAACAACACAGGCTCTAGGGTCAGATAAACTTCATTCAAGCTTCACCTCCACATTTACTAGCTTGGTGACCTTGGGCAAGTTACATAACCTAAATTTCAGTTTCCTCATGGAAAAGTGAGGATCAGGCTGGTACCTACCTCACAAATATCTTGTAAGGACTGAATGAGATTGCTATCTATCTCCAGTCCTCCTGTATATGAGAACGACTCCAGCTGCCATACCAAGAACATCTATTTGAATATATTTCCCACTTAAGACAGTATTTGGGGGGCTGGACTTATTTAGAAGTTGGAATATTATCTCTGTATTTAAAAAAATGTAAGAGAAATAATCTCTGCTAAGGATTTAGAATTTAAATGAAATAGTGTTTCCCATTTAGTGTCATCTAATAGAAAATTAAATCTGGGAAGTGAGGTTACCGAAGTGTTACTAAGAAACAACAGATGAAATTTTAAACTTGAAAATTACATGAGGGGGTCTTCTCAGGTTTTGTTGCCTAAAACCTTATGAAAATACCAACAAAAATGGAAGCAGAGATGTTAGTGATAATTTTGTCAATTAAAAAATATAAATTCTCTTCTGGTGTCCCTTCTCCTCTAAAGATAATAACCAAAGCTGGTTTTATTACTTGGCTGAGTTTAAGAACTTTCCAGTTAGGGAACTCGATGTCAGGTCCTTCAACAATAATTATTTTCTCTTAACTACTAAGAAATATGATAAGAAAAGTTCACAATGTGAGACAAAACAATCACTTCTTTTCCTTATGAGTTTGTTTCTTTAGAAACATGAGATCAAAACCAAATATTTACTGGAAGAACAAAGGTCAAAACAGTTTCTACCTATGTCCAGACATGGCAACAAAAATTAGCAAGACTCAGACTTCCCTGGTGGTGCAGTGGTTAAGAATCTGCCTGCCAATGCAGGGGACACGCGTTCGAGCCCTGGTCCAGGAAGATCCCACATGCCGCGGAGCAACTAAGCCCGTGTGCCACAACTACTGAGCCTGCACTCTAGAGCCCACGAGCCACAATTACTGAGCCCTCGTGCCACAGCTACTGAAGCCCGCACGCCTAGAGCCCATGCTCCGCAACAAGAGAAGCCACCGCAATGAAAAGCCCGTGCCCCACAACGAAGAGGAGTCCCCCGATCACCGCAACTAAGAGAAGCCTCCACGTGCAGCAACGAAGACCCAATGCAGCCAAAATTAAATTAATTAATTAATTTTAAAAAAATTAGCAAGACTCCAAAGACTATTCATAGGCATAACCTTGAAAAGAAAAAAGGCAGGGCCATTCTTCCTGAAGACCTAACCTATTTTCTTCTACTTGTATATTCACTATCCTCTACCATGCCAATCCTTGAAGACAAGGCAAAAGATTGATGGCACATATAAGACTTTATAAGTTAATCATGTGTTTAAATATCAGGTTTGGTGGTCTAGAGACTATCAAGAAAGACAATCAATTTTAGGTCTCATTAAATAGTTTACTTTAAGATACTTGACATATATTAATTAATTCATCCTCTCAACCACCTATGAGGTAGCTTTTATCAACTCCATGTGTTGGGGAAATTTGATGAAGGAGAATAATAATGCTATTTTCTATTTACAAAATACCTTTCTTATAAAGAGCTCCACATGTTTTATCTTCTCAGTCTTCTAACATTCCTGTGAAGTAGGTGGTAATATTACCTTTTCCTTTCTTATAGGTAAAATGCTAGGGCTCAAGGGGCTTAATGACTTACTCACAATGGTAGCTTGTATTTTATCCACTAACTAGAACATACTGCTTGGGATTAACACTAGACCATGGACTCAAGTCTGAACTGCACATAATTCAAAAGTGTCAAGCTTCTAGTTTTCTCTACAGCCATCTTTCAACACATCACATTCCAAAAAAGAGTGGGGTCATGCTTGCTGTTTAAGCTCATGTGCTCACTGTTTATAAAGCTTATTATCATTTCTCTAAATTGTACTATTTAAGTTTTGTCTAAATGCCTGAAAGCTAAATTATTTTTTGTTTACTCTCTGTGCACTAGCATTATAAATGATGTCATCAGGAATGTACAAAACTGTTAGACAAAGCTGCAGGGCCAATAAAAGCAACTCACTTGGGCAAGAGTGTGCTTCTTCTCCCCCCACACCCCGCCCTCCTCCTTTTTTGAAGTAGGCATCACACAAAAAGATGACTCATTAAGCCCAAAAGAGTTGACTATGCCATGTAAGGGCTTCTTATGCAGCCCTCCACAAAGAGACCTGAGTGGCAGCATAAGGCCTCCTCTTCTGTGCATTTTCCTCCAGGCAGAATGTGCATTTGTGTGGCTACATACACAATTATAATCTCCCCTGAAAAGCAATTCCTTCCATATGACAGGCTGAACAGTGGCCTGAGTGCTAGCCTCATGTTGCCTGTGCAGTTAACATGCTGAAATAGCAGACACATTTAATCTCTCCTTTCTGAAAAACTAAGATAGGACAGAAGAAGCGAAGCTGGAAAGAAATCCACACAGAGAGAAAGGAAGCCAGCCCAAGCGCTCAAACTCACTTTCTCATGGGCTGAGCTTCTTTGTGTGTTGCCTACTTACGTGTCAATTTGCAGGACTTTAGGGCATGAGAACCATGGAGCCGAGTGGTTCTGGCAGCCTCTCCATTTGACAAGCAAAGCCAGAGACATGCGGCCTTTTGGTACATTTCACATTCAAAAGTGTTATTGTTTCAAGCATGCCTATTTTAAAATATATAATTTTCCCATTTAGTGCACATGTTGTATGTAAGTTGGCCACAGGAGGAGTTCTGCCACATGATCTTTAAAAAAAAAAAAAAAGGCAATGGCTCTAATGTAGCCCCATCCCTGCCAGATACCTCTGTTTACTGTGGGGGGCAGTGGGCTATCCCAGGTGAGAGAAGTCTGAATTTAACAAACACCTGATATGAAGGCCAGGGCACAAACAGATTTCTGTCTTAGATTACAGAAACTGAAGCTTGTGTTTTACCACAATTACCTGTAATCTCAGGGCCAGATAACAGTATTAACAAGACCTTGAGCTACACAATAGGACAGCTGGAAAAAGGCTCTTACTCTCTCCAAAGAACAGTGCTTTTAAAAAGCTAATTCAATGAAGAAAAAGAAAGGGCTCTGAAAGTGCCTTCTCAAACAATATTTACTTTTACTGCGTTCCTGCTAATCAAACAAAACTTAGTCAAAAGCTTTTATGAAAAATACATTGGATGATTTCAGCAGTAATTACTTTGTTTAAAGAAAGGTGCTTAAGAGAAAACGTAGCTAATGGGATTGGTAATTTGGTAAGTTCAGATGTGTTTGGGAAAATCCCTCCTCTCTTTGATAAATCATTAAAATTCTGCTCAGATAAATGTATTTTGACTTGAAATTCCAATCATAGAATGAGCAATTTCGTAAGGCCCGTAGGGAAGTAGCGCAAGGGCAGCCCAACACAGTGGACCCAGGGATTAGTTGACAAGGGTAATTCCAGTCTTAAAGCATATTACTCTGCCCAACTGAAGACAGAATCTCAAGGAGATGCCCCCAAATTGTATAAAATTTCCTTCCTTCATAAAATATCATTTTAAAAAATGAATTAAATCTTACTGTTGTATAACCGAAACAAAGAAAATATGGTGTCAATCATGAAATTAAATTTACTCATTTAGCAAACATGGTATTTATGCAAATAATAGTGATCCCCAACTTTGGGACAGTATTCAGAGGAAAGATTTTAATCAGTCATCCTTTTTTTTTTTGTCAATGGAAGAAGGAGAAAAAAAGCTTAGTGTCTCTCACACAGTAGGAATTCAATAACTATTTGTTGAACTGGAGTCCTTTCTCTCATTTGAAAAAAAAAATTATTTTGCTACTTAAAGCAGACTATTCACTTAACAATTGCGCACTTAACTTGGGCCAAGCACTGTGCTAGATTTTGGAGATACTGAGAGAATAAGCCTGCCCTTATGGCTTACTTTCTAGTAAGAAACAGACAGTAACAAAATATACAAATAGATAAATTAAATAATTGTGATAAGTGCTAAGAAGGCTATAAACAGGATAATGAACTAGAGATAAGCTAATGGCTCATTTTGTCTCTTCTGATCTACTATTATCAGTTTTTAAAACTTTAATTACCTACTCAGCTTCCTAAATTTACTCAGTTAGCAAATGTGGTATTTATAACAAATAAAAGAGATCCCCAACTTTTGGACAGCATTTGGAGGAAAGATTTTAAGATTACTTGAACATATAAATGATAAGCAAAGTAAGCAATTTACAGAACCCTAGAATTTAAACCCTAGAGTAACACTGACATCACCTGCAATCAGTTACCTTGGAGAAATGGGGATGGGTAAGGGTCAACAAACAATGTGCCTTAGAACTCACTTGCTCTTTTTTCTCCCCAGCAAAAATATTATTAGGGCTTCCCTGGTGGCACAGTGGTTAAGAATCTGCCTGCCAGTGCAGGGGACACGGGTTCGAGCTGTGGTCCGGGAGGATCCCACATGCCGTGGAGAAACTAAGCCCATGCACTACAACTACTAAGCCTGTGCTCTGGAGCCGCGAGCCACAACTACTGAGCCCACGGGCCACAGCTACTGAAGCCCGTGCACCTAGAGCCTGTGCTCCGCAACAAGAGAAGCCACTGCAATTAGAAGCCCGTGCACCGCAACAAAGGGTAGCTCCCGCTCGCCACAACTAGAGAAAGCCCACGTGCAGCAATGAAGACCCAACACAGCCATAAATAAATAAATAAATAAATAAAAATTTAAGAAAAAAATTGATTACATTTATTAAGTAGTTTACAGAATTCTTAGAAAGGTGAAAGAAACAGAGTCTAGGCTAAATTTCCAGGAACAAATCCCAAAGTCACATCCCAGAACTGGGCCACCTAGGGAACTGCTGCCCCTGTCATGACAATTTGTTTTTTTGTTTTTGGATGAATCCTGATAAGCAAACTTATTTTTGTTTGAATATAATTAGTGAATCTTCCAAACCCAACCCTATGCTAGGAAACATTGCTATTCACAATAAGTCAACAGAAATACTGTTAGGACTTTAGAGTGCTTGGGTTGTTGCAGAAAGAAAAAGAAATATTACAGATGTTACGCTGACTTCCTAAATCTTTGGAAACTAGGTTTATAATATATAAAGCTGGTCACTTAAAAACAGTCATGAACGTGTTCACAAAACCATCTCTTTCCTTTCTTCTTCCCCCCTTCCCCTTCCTTTCTTTTCTTCCTAATTGTTCCTTTCTTTCTTTCTTCCTGAATACCTTCTCTATGTAAAGCAAAGCATGAATATAAAGTGTTCCTCCCTACAGGAAACTTATGCCAAAGATGGGAGATGGGAAATAAGTGTCGTTATAGAGCGAGTGAACTGTATGTATGCAGGTGTCTTGGCCATTTCCCAGTTTGGTTGGCACTTATTAACACTGTCACTTTGTGTTACAGTCATTTATGAATATGTCCCATCTCCCATCTTTGGCATAAGTTTCCTGTAGGGAGGAACACTTTATATTCATGCTTTGCTTTACATAGAGAAGGTATTCAGGAAGAAAGAAAGAAAGGAACAATTAGGAAGAAAAGAAAGGAAGGGGAAGGGGGGAAGAAGAAAGGAAAGAGATGGCTTTGTGAACACGTTCATGACTGTTTTTAAGTGACCAGCTTTATATATTATAAACCTAGTTTCCAAAGATTTAGGAAGTCAGCGTAACATCTGTAATATTTCTTCTTCTTTCTGCAACAACCCAAGCACTCTAAAGTCCTAACAGTATTTCTGTTGACTTATTGTGAATAGCAATGTTTCCTAGCATAGGGTTGGGTTTGGAAGATTCACTAATTATATTCAAACAAAAATAAGTTTGCTTATCAGGATTCATCCAAAAGCAAAAAAAGAAATTGTGTCTGGCAGTAAGACAAGTAAATATCATGTGCTATGATATCAGCAAATGCAAAAAAATAAGATTAGTAACACTTAATAATCTTCAACATAGAAAGAATCATATGTCAGAACCTTTGTCGAGGCTTGAAAAAACTGTATCAACCTCATGACTGGAAGGGACTATATCAGTGACTGTTGGATGTTGTCTTAGTCCAGGTACTCTGAGAAGCAGACAACAAGACAGGATCAGACATGCAAGAGATATACTGAAAAGCCCATGAGGGAAAATGGGGAGGGAGCTGGAAGAAGCTGGGAGAGCTGACAGACCACAATGCAGGGTTGACCCTTGTAAAGAAGAGCGAGGGAGTTGAGAGTATTAGACTGCAGTGCAGTGGGAGTCCTCAAGCCAAAGTCACCATCAGAGGAGTCACACTTCTCATAAAAGTGGGTCTTCCCCACCCAGTCATCCGCTGGGAGCAGCCTGCGGGAAGGGTGACCTCAATGTGAACAAGGTGTCGGATTGAGAGCTGGGGTTCAGAGTTAATTACCCTCCCCTCCACATAATAGGGGATCTGAGAGGCACAATTTCATGGCTGCCACAGATGTATTACACATTTTTATTAAAATGTAGGAGTAATAATAGCAGCTAATATTTATTGAGCACCTACCCAGGTGCTCTAGAAGGAAAGGTATCTTACTCATCTTTGTGTATCCTCTTTTCACAATGTAGATACAATGTAGCAGCCAGGCATTGCTCTAAAAGCTTACATGTATGAGGTAAGTACATTTTGCATATCAGGAAACTAAGGCACAGAGAGGCTGAGTAACTTCTTCAAGGTCACACAGCTACACAAAGTACATAGATTATTGCCATTAAAACTCTCCTAAATGGTTTATTTTTAGAAGTTATCTTCTTTATTGCCTGCCTCTGAGAGGTGAGTCCAGTGGCAAGAGGGAACTGGAATTTTACTATTCCCTGATCCATCCTGGTTCCTAGGATGCCCCCTCCTGGCAGAAATGTTAAATTAAGCCCTTGGAGTCACCTGAACTTACTCCAGAATCCATGCAACCATTATAAGCAGGTCTATGCAATAGTTGGAGCCTCATTGTTGGAGTTGCTCAAGGTATTCATAGCATGGAGTTTAACAATGTGGACTCCGGAGTCAGACTGCTAGATTAGAATTCTGCCTCTAGGACTCACTAACTAGTTATTTAATACCTTTGTGCTGCAGTTTCCTCACATGTGAAATGGAGATAAAAACTGAAACTATCTTCATGTGCATTAATGTTTATAAAGCACATAAAATGTTACCTGGTACATAGTAAGTACTTAGTAAGTCTTAGTTATTATTGTTAGCTTGCTCACATTTGGGGGACCCTAAGGTCAGATTATTCATATTCAATTTAACACATATGTATGTATAAAGTGTCTATATTGTGAAAGGTGGGTATACAATGATGAGAAAGATACAATTCCTGTTTTCAGGAAACTGATTTGCAACTAATGAACTGTTTAAGAACTCCATTCTTAAAAGGGAAGCAAGGATCACTGCCCTTTACAGGCAATAGATATTTTGGTTTGTTTATTTTTATCTTCTTGGTAGAGAGGAAAACACAGGCATGGAATCCGATAAACCTGGATTTGAATCCCTGCTTTTATGTATCATCACCTATGTGACTTTGTACCAATCAATTAGCCTTTCTAAGCCTCAGTTTCCTTAGTTGTAAAATGAGGAGACGATATTAATAACTACTAAATAGGACTAATAATAATACCGACCTGTATGGTGGTTGTGAAGATTAAATGAGTTAAGGCACAGTGCTAAGCATAAATGAAGTGCTCAAAAACTATAGCTTAAAAGTAACTATCCAGTTTATTGTGATTCCTCTAAAACTATAGCCTCCAAAGGAGAAAGACCATCTCTGATTTCCTGGAGTTATCTATTATGCCAGTCCACTGCCAGTCTTAGTGAGAATAAGCAGTATCCATAGAAACAGAAGAGGCAAATTAAGCATGAGTGAAAGCAAGCACCTCACCAATTTAGGTGGGGTAAAATAATAAACCTCACACCCTCATGCTTACACTCAGGTCAGCACGTAGGTAGTGTGTTTTGCAAACCTGGGACCAGAACAGGCTGCCCTTCAGCTCTAGAGAACTCTCCACACCCAACCAGATACACAGACACACCTCAGCCTCTGGCAGAAGCTTCCAATAAGTAGCTTTCATAAAGTGGAAACCTTTCAAGGGCTCTATATTTATTTCATCTCCTTACCAGACTCTCCTCTCTCTATTCACGCCTGGGCATTAACATAGTTCCTATCACTCCATTCTGATGACTGAAGGCATGAACATCATGGAGTCAATTCTGTAATGATGATCTTAAGATCCTAAGCCATTCCAGGCCACGATTACAGGTTCCTAATCCACAAAGTCAGCAGGGAATGGATCAGTTTACCCAACAGGATGAAAGACTGTTTTCTTCACTAGTACTCAAAAAGGCAAATATAAGCCTTGGCTAGCAGGTAGAAAGGAAAATCTATGGATATTCACTGAATATGTATCCCTGTCATTTATACCATAATACTAAAAAGAGGTCTCCAGACACACTTACCAAGGGATATTGAGCTTTCACTTTTCTGATGCACTGAATACCTAGAGCTTTCCTATCTGTGCAATTTTCTTTTTTCTATGTGTATTTTCTTCTCTAGGCCTACACATGTGACTTTATAATTTGTTTTAAAAAAAAAAGAAGAAGAAGAAGAAGGAGAAGGAGGAGGAGGAGGAGAGGAGAAGGAAGAAGAAGAAAAGCCAAGCCAAGCCAAATATAACCTCCGTAGGTATTTAAATTTTCAAATCAGAAAATATTTTATTAAATTAATCTATAAGGGGTGATTTTCAGTGGTCATTATATTGAGGGTGAATGCTTCAAAACAGCAATAGCATGCCTCTAAAAGAGACCAAACTGTAATGGGCAGGGTTGTTCTCAACTAAAGACAAATGCATTTCAGCAGAGTTGTATGGTCTGAGGAAACATGAGGAAGCCAATGAGTAGTATGACCCTGCTTAGGGCAGTATGAATGTCCAGATGGTGAATGGGACAGGGAGTTAAGGCACTTAAATATGCAACAGAACCTGAAGGAGGTTCAATAATCCAGGGTTCAATAATTAGATAAGAGGTTGGACATTGAAGCTTTTACAACCAACCTGAAACTTTGATTCTGTTTATAGATTCATTATCAACATTGCCACTGAATTAGTGGCTGAAAAAAGCCACTTATGGAGGGACCACCAACTTCTACTCACCAAAGCACCAGTATATTAAATATGTCAAGCCTTTGAGGCATATAATTTAAATATGTTAAGACTTTGACGCAAACATCCAGGGAACTGAACAATAGACTAGGCTTTTCAAATATTTCATAGATTCATTAGTACTGAGTAAATAAGATAAAATACATAAAATCCTTAGCAAAAGTCTAGGCATTGCTAGACACTGATATTATTATTCATTGGATGCAAAATTATCTGTGATATAACAATGCTCTCTCTCTCTCTCTCTCTCTCTCTCTCTCTCTCTCTCTCTATATATATATATATATATATATATACCTTTCAAAAACCACACAGCCCTTAAACCTGGTGAAAAGATGCTCAACTTCAGAAAAGAAATGTACATTAAATCTACCCTGGGACTATCTGTCACTTAACAGGTTGAAAAAATCTGATGGTTTGAGTTTGATATACTTTGTTGGAAAGACTATGGGGAAACAGGCATACTCTTACATTGCTAGTGCAGTGTAAAATGGTACAACCCCTGTGAAAGACGATTTGGCAATATCCATCAATATTTAAAATGCATATGTCCCTGACCCACCAATTTCACTTTGTGGAATTTATCCTTGCAGATATACTAGCAATGGCACAAAATTACAGGTTATTCAGTGGGGTATTTTCAGTAATAGCAAAAGGCTAAAAACAACATGTGTACCAATAGAGAATTGGTCAAATAAATTATTTAAAATACTATGTAGCTAAACATTTTTTTTAAAAGAATGAGAAAGCTCTCACTGACACAGAAATCACTCTGAGATATATTGAATGAAAAAAGTATATTCTCCCTTATATACATAATAAACTAAACTCTGGAAGGATACACAGGAAACCAGTAATAGTGGTTACTAGTGGGGGCTGAGGATGGATGGAAACTGGCAGATGGGGGAAAAGGGTTGGAAGAGACTTTTCATTATAAACTTCTTTATGTTTTTTAACCTAGTTTCCATATTACTAATTCAAAAATTTAAACTAGAATTGTTTTTCATTAAAAAATGTGTATAGTACATCCATACAATTGAATATTATTCAGTGATAAAAAGAAATGAACTATCAAGCCAGGAAAAGACATGGAGGGACCTTAAACGCATATTGCTCAGTGAAAAAAGCCAGTCTGAAAAGGTTACTTACTCTATGACTCCAACTACATGACATTCTGGAAACGTAAAACTTTAGAGACAGTAAAAAGATCAATGGTTGTCAGTGGTTGGGGGACAGAGGAAAGGATGAAGAGATAGAGCACAGAGGATTTTCAGGGCAGTGAAACTATTCTGCATAATACTATAATGGTTGATACATGACATCGTGCATTTGTCAAAACCCATAAAACTGTACAACACAAAGAGTGAACCCTAATGTAAACTGTAGATTTTGGTTAATAATAATGTATCAATCAATATTGGTTCATCAATTGTAATGAATGTACTATATTAATGTCACATGTTAATAATGGGAAGCTCTGAGTGAGACAGAGAGGGAGTATATGGGAACACTCTATAATATCTGCTCAATTTTCTGTAAACTTAAAATTGCTCTAAAAAAGTCTATTAATTTTTTAAAACATGTGTGCATACATGTATGTATATACACACACAACATACATATATCCTTTTTTCATCCAGTAAATGCCTTACACACTGAAGGTGTTACAGTGTGTGTAAAGTATTACAGCCACAGCCTTAATGGTCAAGAGCTCAAGCTCAGGAGTGGGCAAATTAGGTTCTGATCCTAGGCCTACCATTTTTTAGCTGTGTGGCCTTATTTGTGCAAGTCACCTCTTCAGCCTCAGTTTCTCCGTCTGCAAAATGGAAGAAAACCAGTCTCCTCCTGGTGCTGTTACGAAGATTCAATAAAGTATGCACACAAGGGCTTCTCCGGTGGCGCAGTGGTTGAGAATCTGCCTGCTAGTGCAGGGGACACGGGTTCGAGCCCTGGTCTGGGAGGATCCCACATGCCGCGGAGCAACTAGGCCCGTGAGCTACAACTACTGAGCCTTCGCGTCTGGAGCCCATGCTCCGCAACAAGAGAGGCCGAGATAGTGAGAGGCCCGCGCACCGCAATGAAGAGTGGCCCCCGCTTGCCGCAACTAGAGAAAGCCTTCGCACATTAACGAAGACCCAACACAGCCAAAAAAAAAAAAAAAAAAGAATGCACGTAAAATGCTTGGCATAGTACCTAATGTAAAAGAAATGCTCAAAAATGTTAGTTGCCGCTATAACGGTTAAATGACTGTTCACAGAATGACTGATTTGTCACTTCAGGGTTCCAAGGTTACTCCACTGGCAGCATATCAGTAATACCCCCAAAGGCCCCTCAATTCTCAACTCCAACCTAGCCTTAGGGCACAATCCACACTGTCTGAGCTCCAGCGGGTACACTTCAGCATTCTTTACTCCCCAGATGCTGTTCTCCTCCTCGCTGGGCCTTCCAAGTTCAGGCCCTGGACCGCCCCCACCCCGCCCCTCCCTAGCCCACCCTACCCGTTCCCACTCAGACCTCGCCCCGGCCTCCTCCCCAGACCCTGGCCTAATTCGTCTGCACTTCTTTCCTTCCCCGAAGCTGAAGGAACCGCCTACCCAGATACTCGTAGTCCGGTAGGGCTAGGCGTTCCGGACTCAGCATCCTTTGACCACGGTAGCTTCAGAGCTCCAGCTCTCCCGCTTCCGGCACCCAGGTCTAAGGCTCTCTCTGTTGCCATGGCACCCACGCGGCGGGAGGAGAGGCTAGAGGCGGAGGGGGTGCCACGCAAACAGTCTCCGTATCGCAACGCCAAGCTGGCCACACTAGTTCCGGGAGCTGTCTCTTCGCGGCGGTCATAGTTTCTTTGGACTCCCTTTCTTGAGACGTTGGTTTTAGAGGAATTTGAGGTGGAGAGTTCCTTTGAAACCATCATATTTCCCGGTGTCGAAAAATTATTGCCAGCCCTCCATATACCCGCAATTTCTGAATTTCATAACTACTCCTGCTTTATACAACTGTTATCCTAAATCACAATAATAGCTCCCACCCCTAAATTCCCATAAACATTTACTATCCCATTACCTATTTTTATCTCATTATTTATCATCTTAAATTACTACAAAGTGCTTTCACGTGCGTATACCTTGGCTGCTTCTTGAGATGAGGTCAGGGCTGTGTCTTTTCTGCCTGTGACAAGGCTGGGCATCCAGAAAGTGCTCATTAAATCCTCTATGACTTCATTGACATTTCCTCTCAAATTCCTCTTTATCTTTATAGCCCCTCCTTCTACTTCTATCCCTTACTATTTGGTACCCTTCCCAAGTGTCTTTTCTTTTTTTCTTACGAAGACACTTCACTTCTGGGGGGATGGGATGCACAAACAAGGACACCTATTGGATTTTTTCCCTTATATCCCTAATTGTTCACTTTTCCTTTAAGAGGGGAGAGCGTTCATTGGTTTTCAAGTTCCCAGATACCTGGATATTTCTCTTTTTGCACCTCTCCATGCCCAACAACGGGTTAGTGGTGTGTACCACTTGTCACAGTTCAAACATAGTAAAAAAAGTCACTCTGTCCTCACTTTTTTAGTTAGCTCTCCCCCCACATGAGGTGAGGTTTTGTGGAAAGAAAGAAGACAAAAATCATTCTATCAAAGGAATGATTGGGAAACCAGTGGACCACCTACACTGGGAGAAAAAGGAAAGAGGAGGTTCTTCTCTTTGTGTTCTGAGTGGTCTATTCTTAGCCTTCTCCAGCAGAAGCTTCAAACCTCCTAATTCTCCCTTTCCCTTAAAATTGTATGTGTCTCATTTCTAGGCTCCTGTGAGTCACTCTGAGTTTGGATGTGGTAAGGATAAAGGGACAGAGCCGAACTCAGAGCAGCATTTATTATCTTGAGGTAATAAGTTAACTAATTTGGTATTTGATGTGAAGTCCTGCACATAATAAAAAAAATATTTGCCTTCTACCTCCACCCTTGCCTCCCACCCCCACCCCTACCCCATGCACCTTGAGAGTTATGGGAGTTCCATAACTTTCACACCTGTGGCTTTTTATTATATTATTAATAAAGTAATAGGATGGTAATTATTAAGGGTTACAATTTCATTTTATTTCCAAGCAACCTGAAGCTATTCTCAGATCATTTCATTTGTCCTCATAAAACTTCCTAATGCACTTCTCCCTTTTCTAAGTAGGGAAACCGAGGAACATGTCAGGAAAATGACTTGTCTAGCATCATCCAGCCAGTCAGTGGGAGAGCTGGAACTGGATCTCAGCGATCTCAACCTCCAGGCTAGTGGTCTGACCGCTAAACCACACAGCCTCTTTTTTTAGGGTTTGTTGGCTTGCGTTTTATTTATTTATTTTTCTTTTTGCTCTGCCCTGCCAGCAACTGGAAGCTCCCAGATAAAAGAAGAGAATTTTGAGTCCAGGCTGAACATTTGACATCCCCTTATTTGTGGGGCATTATCCTGGGACTCAGAGGGTGCTGCTGTTGGGGTCTGTGTGGTGGAGCTGGGAACCAGCCCCAAGAATACAGCTTTGTTTGGGCATTAACCCATTTGCGGTTATAATAATGATAAGTTTCAGCACCAGTGGCGCCCGACTGTTAATGACTCAAAGAAAGCTAAATAAGAACAAGATGTCATCTCTGGAGCAATTTGTAGGTTTTTCCTACAGCTCCATCCCTTCCATAAAAATCCCAAGGGCCCTTATATTTAAAGTCAGTCTTCCACTCAATGTCCTAAACAGTCTATTGAGGAGGAAGACTTAGAAAAGGGCAGGTGGTCGCTAAGCTAAGGCTTCAAGAAAATTTGGGGTTGCACAGAAATAGCAGGTAGCCTTTTTAATGGTGGTGGAATTACTGCTTACATTTTTCTTCTTTATACTTTTACATACTGTTAAATTTTTTCTATAATAGGCATGCATTATAACCTGAAGACAAACAAACAATAAATGAGTGGCTTAAAAATCTTAAAAAAATTTTTTAGCAGAAGTGATGACATTCCATACAGTGTTTGTTTTTCCCAAGAAGGAGCCATTACTTTTAGATTTCTCTTCTGCCGTACATTACACAAATAGGTTTTGGCAACCGGTCAGTAGTGAAGGAAGTTTTTCAGTGAAACATACACAACATCAGGTCTTAAGAAAAGGGGAAATACACAAGAATTGTTAAAGTCAAGTGTATTTCTGTGACCCTGTGGAATGTTACGAAAAGAAAAACATGTCAGCCTTCAATTTAGATGTGCTTTTCAGGTTCTTAAATTATCATTACATATGTCTGAAATTTTTACCTAAACAAATAATCATCCAGATAGACCAGTAAATCAGAAATCAACTCCACAATCCTGAAAATAAGCAAGTATTATGAAATTGGTCAAAACAGAGAGTGCTTGAGATGTGACAGTACTATTGCATAAGGAATGGAAACATCAAACTCAAAACAAGAGGAAAAATACCCACAAAAGAGGATATGCTGAGACACCAATTTATCAGATTATAATTTCTAATTATATAGAGAAAATTAATAGACCTCTCTGGCTCTGCAGAGGACCTATGAAGAGATTGATAGGGAAGAAAATCCTCCCTGGAATTGAAAACCACAGAAGAGCAAATATAAATGTACCAAATAGTTTTAAACTTCAAGGAAACAATAGAAAGAAAAAATGCAGTCTGACTTATTCTTACAAAGCAGGCTCAAGAAACTAGGACAAGCTTTTATCAACTCATCAAGCAGAAAGATGCTAAAGGCGAAGTAGCTACTAAGAAATGCAGGTCATGAAATCCATGCTGAGCTACTAGGCTCTTCTTCAAAGACTTATCTTCCATAAAAGCAAAGCAGAAACTACGTGCGATGCCACTGTATGAGATTTACATGTTTAGTTTAAAATGCTATTTACAGACAAATCATTTTGGACTGCCACAGGTCAACAGACCAGAGCTTTGGGAGAATTTGCAAGGAAAAATAAATGTTCCCATTTCTTGGGCAGTTAAAGAAAACTAATGCATTTCGAGAAAGTGGTTAAGAGGACATGGCTTAAATTGAACTGGAGCTCAAAGACAATTACAGACTTGTACCTTCTTGTTATTTTATATTTTCAGAGCTGCAAAAAGAGTTGGGAATTACACGTTCATGTAGTGTAAAACGGAGGAAGATTTTCTGATCCTTCTTGGTAGCCCACAAAAATTAGCTGTGCCTTCCTCTGTCCTGGAGTATGCACAGCGATAACTATTTGTGTCATTTTCACTAAGGGAATAGTAGGACAACACTACTCATTTAACATATTAGGTAAAATAGAAAAATTCCTTGAAACTCAAACTAACAAGTTTCACTCAAGAATAAACAGATGAGGGGCTTCCTGGGGCTTCCCTGGTGGCGCAGTGGTTAAGAATCCGGCTGCCAATGCAGGGGACACGAGTTCAAGCCCTGGCCCGGGAAGATCCCACATGCCGTGGAGCAACTAAGCCCGTGCGCCACAACTACTGAGCCTGTGCTTTAGAGCTCCGCAACAAGAGAATCCACCACAATGAGAAGCCCACGTACCGCAACAAAGAGTAGCCCCCGCTCGCCGCAACTAGAGAAAGCCTGCACTCAGCAACAAAGATCGACCTAAAGGCTGTATATTTATAAAGAAATGGAATTTTTAGTTAAAAATCTTCCCACAAAAAGAACTCCAATCTTCAAAAATGTGATTTTGTACTTTTAGAAACATTTAAATTTATAAACTAAAATAGAAAACATTATCTAATTTTCCTTTGGAATTCTTCATTGACCCATGGGTTATATAGAAGTGTATTATTCAAAATTTCCATATATTGGGGGATTTTCCAGAAGTATTTCTGGTTTTTTGTTTGTTTTGGGGTTTTTTTTTTTGTGCAGCTTATGGGATCTTAGTTCCCTGACCAGGGATTGAACCAGGGTCCTTGGCGGTGAAAACGTGGAGTCATAACCACTGGACCACAAGGGAAGTCCCTGATTTCTAGTTTAATTCCACTGGGGTCAGATATACCTGGAGAAACCTTATATGACTTGAATCTTTTTTGCCTTTATTGAGAATTGTTTTATGATCTGGAATATGGGCTACCTTAGTAAATATGCCTTAGTTAATGTTCTGGGTGCTCTTTGAAAAGAATGTATACCCTGCTATTGTTGGGTGGAGTGTTCTATAAATGTTAATGTACACAGGTTATGCATGTGGATAAGGACTGGAAATGAAATTGAACCAATATTTTAAAAAGTAGACTTAAAAAATATTTATGTCATTAAAAAAAAAAACAATTTGAATTATCCTACTAGATTCTGAGTTCCTGGAGGTCAGAGACAGTCTTCATTCACCTTTAAGTTTCTAGAATCATGCACAGTGCCTGACAGAATAAATGCCTGTTAAATAGACTTTTTTCCCCACTTTAGATTAAAAGTTTAGAAAATGAAAGCCATCCAATCCACAGGACTTATGGTTGCCTCACAGGAACCAGTTCATGAAACAAATTTATTAAATAAAAAGGCCAGCAAATGGCAAGGCATCATTGAGAAGGAGATTAAAAATCAATCAGAAAGCACTGGCATCTCCTCCTTACACCTAAATACTATGTGTGACAGATCACGGTATCTTAAGAAATACCCAGAAAAAAAGCAACTAACTCAACAAAAGGCATAGAGACGATGCTACAAGTAGACAAACTAAGATAACTTGTTCAGGAAGATGAGAGGGAATCTACTAGGAATCATTAAATAAACTTAGGATATGAACTGGAAGTTCCCAAGCTTTAGAATATTAGGACAAAAAGCTGCAGTCTGTGTCTATTTTTTCTCCCCCAAGCCATCCTCTACATTGTTACAAGAGTTTATTGTTCTAAATGTTAAATTTGCCCATGTTACTTCCTTACTTTAAAAACATTGCTAACTCACCATTACTAGGATGAATCAAAATTCCTTAACATGCAGACATATATATTCCTTCACAGTTGGGTCCCAACCTACTTTTCCAGCCACTGTGCCATTTACTCTTCCCTACACACTTAATTCTCTAGCTACACCTTCCTACTCACTATTCCCAAACATACTGAGCTCTTTCACACCCTCTTGCTTTGGGATAAGCTCTTCTCTCTGCCTAGAATGTACCTCTCCCACATTTTCTGCCTAGTAAACTCTTACACATCCTCTAAGACTTTGGCAAAATGGCACCACCTCCAGGAACCCTTATCCAATCTCCTATATAAAACAGGGTAAAGGCTGAGTGAGAAAAAGGCAAATAAATGCAAGATGGTAAGCTCTGAGGCTATGACATTGAGCTGGGAGCAGCCATGGAAGGGTCTGGGGAAACAGCATTCTAAACAGAGGCGACAGCTTGTGCAAAAGTTGTAAGAAATGATAGCATGTTACAGAGCTGAAAGAAAACCAGTGTGGCTAGAGTAGAATGAGTAAGGGGAAAAGTGGTCAAAGAATTAGGCAAAGGCCAGGTCATGAAGGACCTCAAAGGACATGTAAGAAGTACAGCTATTGTTCTAAGTGCAGTAGGAAGCCATTGGAAGGTTTTAAGCCTGGTAATAACATGATCTGATTTGTTTTTTAGGAAGTCACTGTGGCTGCTGTGTGGAAAATGAATTATAAAGGGGCATGTGTGAAACAGACCATTTACATAGATGCTTGAGTCATGTTTGTTACTAAATGAGTATTTATTCATTGATCCATTTGTTTATCCACCATTCTAAATTCATCTTTGCTACTGAAATAAGCAAGACATACTGAGATGTTTGCTGCAAAAGCTCTACTTATACGTGCCAGGTGTGTGACTATCAAGCTTCCAGGAGATTAAAAAAAAACATCTAGGAAGTCCCACTTTTCAGGGTGCGCCCCAAGTTATGCCAGGGAACTGAATCAGCCATGGTACCCAGATCCTGGCTCAAATACTACTGCTGAGCTGGAACATGAAAAGCGTTGGTACTTGAAGTGGTGGTATGGAGGGTTTGCAATTAAAGAAAGCACAAAAATGCAAATCAGACTATTCCCTTATACTTTCTTTTTTTTTCTTTTTTCCTGGTCTCCAGTAGTAGCCCCCTGAACCTAGATAAAAGCATACCATTGCTAAAAGTTAATTATATTTTTCTATAACTGTTTCCTGGCTCAGGGCCTTTGTACATACTGTTCCTTCTGCCTAGAAGACCCGCCCCATCCACACTTAGCCTGATGAATCTTACTCAGCATGCTAGTGTTAGTGCCTCTGACAGGCCTTCCTTGAACCCCCAAATCTAAATCAAGTCTGTCCTTTCAAAGAACACTGTACTTTTCCTTGAATGTCCCTATCATTTGTAGCTTTAAATTCATTTGTGAGATCATTCTTTTAATGCCTCTGTATACTTGTAGCCTCCCCAACCATCAGACTGTAAGTTCCAGGGACCCAATATATCTGTTTACTACTGCTTCTACAGTGTCTGGCACATAATATACCCATAATAAATACTTACTCCCACTAAGTGAGTTAATACTGGAAATAGGCATCCCTAGGCAGATAGGTATAGGACTCTTTTAGCTCCTTTAGCTGTGCTTTCTCTTGTTTCTCTTGTTTTCCATTCTATAGCTTTAAGAACTCCTTCTTCCATTCACACAAGAAAGTGATCCTAGAGATGGAGCAATTCTTTTTTTCAGACTCATGTTCTTAATTTTTTAATCAGGGTCTCTCAACCTCAGCACTATTAACATTTTGGGCTGAATGATTATTTGTTGTGGGGAGGGATGTCCTGCTTATTGTAGAATGTTTAGCAGCATCCATGGCCTCTACTCATTATTTGCCAGTAATACCTACTCCCAAAAATGTCTCTAGGCATTGCCCCATGTCAGCAAAAATCACTCCTGATTAAGAACCACTGTTTTAAAGTGTGGAAATGTCAAACCTTTTACTCTTTTAGAAGAATTATGTTTAGAATTCAGGTTATTGAATGATGCCTGGGTTGTAAGAGGATTCTACCAACCCAACTGGATCAAAATAGTGCCCATTTCTATCTTGTTTCTGTAGCACCCCCAGGGTATCCTTTGAAAAGGCCATTAGTGATGGTCTAATTCAGGGCAATATTCTGATCTTAGAAATTCAGTCCCCTGGTCTGTCCTAGAAGGATGAAGGAAAGGGGTGGTGTTTCTGAGGAAACGAATGTCTCTGAGACCCTTCTGGAATTGGCAATCCCCTACAACTTTCCTAGGGGCATGTCCCAGAGGACAATAAAAGGGAGACAAACAGCCCATTCTGGCATGCTTTTCAGGATCTCTCACTCCAAACAAGAAAGTCTGAGAGGCCTGGTAAAAATAAATATGGCTTAGCACTCCTGGCACAAGAGCAGTTTCTGACAGCCAAGACTTAACTCACCCTAGGGGGTGACCCAGCCAGGGACTATGCATGAAGTTCATTTCTACCCATTGATATTCCCAGTGACTCACAGCCGCCAGGGATGGCTCTGTGCACCAGAACTGTGCTGAACCATGGAGGAGGAGGACTCGGGATGCACACAGAAAATTCAGTCTCTTGAGTCTGAGTCAGACAGGGACAGCCAGCTTCCCTGTTCCTCCTCAATCCCAGAAAAAACAACACAAATCATGCCTTCTGGAAAGGAACCTGTCTTTTGAATACAGAGCAGAAACTGTTTATAAATTCTTAATCCCCTGACATTGAAAGTATGGTGACCGCCTGTTCTGGATTTTTTGGGGCAAATGTATTCATTATACCACATGTCCTTAGTTTTCACTGTGGGGAAAAAAAATGGTCTCCAGAATCATAAGGTCTTCCTCAACAGGTCAAAAAGCAAGTCTTCGTAAGCAACGTATATTGAAACCTTGAGACCGACGAAGGCTGCATCAAAAACGTTGTGGGGAGGAGGGATTGAGAACCAGCCTCTACTTTTTCACCCTTTTCTCCTTGGATTTTAGGCTAAGATGACATAGGCCTTAAAGGTTGACTTTTTCCTAGCAGTAAGATCAAGTAAACCTGACCTGACTCGACTGCCGCCTTCAGTCAGCAAAAAGAACTACATACACAGAAAATGCCTCATGGTATTTGTTACCATGGTGATGTTAGTTCAACATTTCATCTGCATAAAAATTTTAGGCAAAACAGAATAGAGAAATACTGGCTAAGAAGCAGTTAACAACGCATTTTTTTCCTTGCTATTGCAAAGTTAATGTTAGCTTTGGTCAAAGATGGTAATTTGAAGTGAAAGCCTTTGAAAAATTGCAGACAAGCGAGGATGAAATGGCAACCAATCCATTGGAGAAATCTCCCAATATCCTCTTTGCACTGTAACAAATTACTCTCCCCTCAGCTAACATGGCGCATTTGGGGCTTCCTCACTCTATTTACTAGTGAGAAGAAAGTGGTTTAACAAAATTGCAGATGATCCAAAGCCAGAAACTGTTGGCATACCAGCTCGGAGGGAAAAGCGATATACAGGACCCTAAGGAAGTTGGGGGCTTGGACAAAAGTATCAGGACAAGATTCAACCTAGAAAATGGCAGGTGGTAACAAAATTAATCCACGTTATTAATATGCACTGGGGAGAGGCGTAGGCCACAAAGCTAAGACAAGAGAGGAATTTATAACTTTATGTACTAACCCAAAAGTTAAATATTGCTAGAAGGCCCTAGAGACTGAAGCTGGGAGGAGGCTGAGGTCTCTGAGAGAATACAACTGCAAGCAAGGGCTTACTTCCTTACCCCCTTCCTTTCTTGCCAGGATCTGAAAGTCAAAGAAGGTGAAGAGGCTAACTACGCTGATTTACAAAGACAGCGAGGAGGAACTATGTCTGGGCCAATTCTGGACGTCTGAGCTGGGGCGACAGGGCCCAGACAACCACCTCAGGAAATGAATAAACGAAAAGGGGAGGTCGTAGAATTATTTAGCTCTAGAACAACGCTGCCTAGGCGGGGGTGGGGGGGAGGGGTGGAGAAAATCTCAGGAAAGGAATTTTGACAGTGAGAACGCTAGTTAAGACACAGCACTCCAGGCCCCCTGATGTCCCTTGTTTGATGTCCATAAAGACCGAGAGGATTATGCATTAGCAAGCCTTGTGTATTCTGAGACATCAATAAAGTCTGGACTTGGGGCCGGTAGGGGGGCCGGGGTCACGTCCAGGCGACTTGGGTCAGCCTGGGTGCACCTCTCTGGCACAGAACTAGAGTGAGGGGGATCCGAGAGTTGCCGCTAGGATAAAACCTTTTTTAAGTTAAGGACTTTAAAGCAGTAGTACTGGCGACAGTGAGGGGGGGGGCTCTCTTGAGGGCTAGGAACGTGGGGGCGGCTTGAAGAGGAGCTGGGCCAGCGCTGCAGGCGCCGGCGGGTGGGGTCCGGGGACCGGGGGGCGGGGGCCGAGGGCGGAAAGGGGCCGGGCCGGCGCTGGGGGCGGGACCAGGCGTGGTGGCCGTGGCGGGGGCTGCGGCGCTGGGGGCGGGGCGGGGCGGCCCGGCCCGGGACACCCCCTCCCGATCCACTGGTGGGGCGGCTTCGGCTTCGGCAGCAGTGGAGGCGGCAGCGGCCGGAGGTCGACTTGCGGGGTGCGCTCGCCACCGTGGACCGGGACGCTTCCCCTAGGGGACCCTCCGTCGACACCCTCCGCCGCGCCGTCCCGCAGGAGCCGGCGGGACCCCCGGCCGGCAGGGAGCGCCGGCGGCGGCGGCGGCGGCACCATGAGGCGGCCGTGGGGCGCGCTGCTGCTTGGCGCCCTGCTCTGCGCACACGGTAAGCGGCGCCGCCGCGCCCACGCCGACCGGCCCAGCGGGAAAGTTTTTCCCTGGGTCCGGCCGCTGCAGGACTCACCTCCCGAGGGCGGGACGGCGCAGGCTGGGGCCTGGGACCCCTCGCCCTCACTCCAAGCAGCAGCCCGGAGATTGTGTTCCAGGGAGGGGACCGGGAGCTCCCCCAACTCCTCCAGTCCGAGACGGGGCAGCGGTGGAGGAGCTCCCCGGGCTCGGGTCTGGGCCAGGCTGGGGGGAAGATCCGAGGCGCTCGCCCGCCTTTCCTCGCTGCTCTTTGAAGAGCTGGGGTGCTTCCCTTTTCAGGTTTAGACAGGGTCTCTGTGTCCTTGGTGCGAATGAATGTGGGCGAAGAAAGGGAGGCGGGAAAGGATGGTCGCTAAACCATAAATTGTAAATAGTCCTCCTTCCAGGGACTGGGGGTCTCGGGCGGATTGCGGAGAGGCTCCAGAGGAATCTGAATACTTGAGCTCTGGGGATTCCTCCACTCGAGGAACAGTTCCTCGGACTCCGAACCATGCTCCCGCCGAGGGTCCTTGGGCACTGCCTGCTCGCAGCATCTTCACTTAGTGGTGTTTTGGGTTCCCTCTCCTGGTTGTGACCAATCAGCTTCCTGCCCTGGATCCTTCCCGGAGGGGGGGAGGGGGAAGCAGGGTTGGAAAAGGGGCAGAGGAGGGACATAGGGAAGAAACTGCTGGAAGGCTCCCGCAGATCCGCCCTGGCCGGGATAGCTGGGCGGGTATCGCCGAACCTCAGAAGGCAGCCTCCCGGCCCGCGCGGTGGCCCTCGGGGAAGCTGGAGGGATGGCAGCAGGACTGCTGCTTCATCTGCTCCTTATTAATAACTTGTTTGGTGCCGGTACGCAACTGGTGTGTGTGATTAGGGCTCCAGTGGAATCTGTTTCTCCGCAACCGGCTAGGACCGTGGGTGCACCCCGTGATTTAGCAGCTGCCTCTAGTTTGTGCCCAAAGATCAAAGAACTTTGATCTTTGAATCCCAACCCTATTCACCCACCGCTGTTCAGCCGGGGGAGATCCGAATCTTCCCATTCTCCCCGCTGCCGGGATGAGGCGGTGGGGTTCAGAATAATGGGGTCTGTAGACCACGGCCTTGCGCCAATTCTGTAACGTAAAGGGAGCTCGTGTGGAAATAGTGCAGATTTCGGAACTTGCCTGGCAGGGCGTGGAGATGCCTGAGCACTTGTTTTAAAGGTGTTTACCTCCCAAATCCAAAACAGAGTTCTCTTGTCTGTTATTTAAACTACCCGTGGGTTTTAAATGACTTTTTCCATGCCCACTCTAACCCGACCGAGCTCTTAACTCTTCCTCTCGGAGTAGTAGCCCGGCCGACCCACGTTCCTCTTTGCACTGTGCTCTCCCCCTCCCGAGCTCTCTCCTAGAAGGTTATTTGCAGCCTCTCTGGCGTGTCGGGACAGCGGCCCTACTGGGGTAGGAATGTAGCTGCTCTTCCCACCGCATGGGCCCCTTAAAGGGACAGCTATGCTTTTTGGGGGCTTTTCCCCTTCGGGCTGCAAGGGAAGAGGATGGAACTTTCCTCTCGGCCCCCTGGAGGAAGTTTTGAAAAAGATCAAGGGAAATGGCAGGGCACTGAAAAAAAAAAGGGGGGGGCTAAAACGGATACCAACAAAGCCAGAGAGGAGATTGTCGCCTTCTGCCCTAGGGAAAGGGGAGCTGGAAGGTTCCGGGCTGAGACTGGCCAAGAGGATCTTTATCGCTCCAGAGCTGTCAAAATTGCCTACACTACATCTGCATTGAGAACGGGGGGTAGAAAATTGTGTATATTTTATGCTTCATAGAAGAAGGATGGGAGGGTTCTGGGTAACTATTTGGGTTCTTTTTAAGGACAAAATATTTAATGGAAACTTCTAAGCATGGGAGGCTTTCTGTGCATGTGAATAAGGACACTCCGTGGCACCAAGATCTAAACTTCGCCTGGCCTGATACTGAGCCATCCTCAGAGGCTTGGAGGGGACAGATTCATGGTTCATCAACCAGTGAGACAGAGCAGTCGCTCAACCAAAAATATCACCCCAAAGATCCCGCACTATGTTCCAGGGGCTCAGGGAGAAGACAGTGTGTCATAGTAGATCAGTTAGGCAGATCTGACCTCTGCTAGGAATGAATTCAAGACAATTAGATATAAGGTGCTTATTTGGATGCTGCTAGTACTTGGGGCTTTTCCTAGAGCCTGTGGGTTTGGCCTGAGCCTATATAATACTCCAACCTTAAAGATTTTGGAAGGGAACTTGATTGCTGGTAATAGCCCTGGGTATCTTCCTATTGAGGTTGACGTGAGGCCTCAGACAATCCACCACCATTTGAAGAGTGGAAACCATGTTTGTCTTGGAGATCTCTTCCAGGTAAGCTTTGGTAGATAGAGGGTTATTTCTGAGGATGAGTGCAGATGAGTGGAGCTGAGACTGGTTTCTTTTCCATCTGGTGTTGTCATGGAGCTTGGTTGACCTTGTCCCTAATCTTACTGGACTTGTGAATGATGCTTGGCTTGTCACTGACTTTGGATTTCCTCTTCTGTCCCCTGTTGCATATCAGATAACATCTTTGGGACTGGCGCATGGTATTAAGAATGACAGGTGCAAGGGAACTGAGTATGGCCATGTATACAGAGCACGTTGGGCATGTCCATTTTCTGGTCCAGCAGAGAACACAGGAAATCACAGAGGACAGGATATTTTACAGGTCCTTCTCATTCTTTCTACGGATTGACTGCTAATCTTGTTCCCTAAGAAGAAGGAACATGGGAGAGACTGGCTATGTCGCTTCTCCTTTGAAGAGAAGATTGATCCTAGGGGCTTCCAAAATAGGAACAGAATTTTGGAGACTACTTTAAAAAGTTGTCTTGTCTTTTTTTGTGATTGGACACATCTCATAATTTCAAGACAGTTCCATGCCCATGGCCGACTAGGTCTGTTAGCCTGTTCCAGCCACAGTCTCTACATTCCTTGACGCAGTTTAGCCATGAGTTTTGTCACAGTTGCCTGGACATGGGGCATCTGGCCCCAGACTGTGTCTGGATTACCATCTCAACTTCAGCATTGGAAGACCTTTTCTCCTTCTCAGCCTGGTGAGATTCAATATCCCAGGAAAGACTTCATGCCAACTGGTTGGCTGGCAGAGCCAGGCTTTGGCCCTATAAATAGCTCTGATGAATGCCTGTACTTGCATCTCTCCTTCCAGCTTCGAGCTGACAGGGTCAGTTCCTTCTCCCCAGCACACTCAGGAGCATTCCCTAAACTGGGCTCTGCACCCATTCATTTGTTCATTCATTCCCCAGACACACATTTGTCAAGTGCTAATCTAATCACTGCATACATAGCTCTTTGATCAAGAAGCAGAGGCAGGCCTGGGTTTGCATCTTGGCTTCGCCACATCTTTGTGACCCTGTACAAAACACTTTATCACCCTGAACTTCGGGGTTCATATCTGTAAGTGGGGGGCGGGGGTGGAGTAGTAATAAATTATGTGAGGGTCTTGTAAAAATTAAATGAAATAATAGTATGTTCAAACCATTCAACACAGAATCTGACAACTACTCTGTTACCATAGGTCTGGATAAATGTTAGTTGTTTGTTAGCATGCTTGCAGAAGTGGATTAGAGACGGTTCTCGCCTTTGGACTACGGGAACCAGACAACCGTAGTTATACTACAGTGTCATGTGCTAAAATGGAGGCTCAGCCCTTCATTCATTTCAGCTGGTTTTTTGCTTTCTTTTTTTTTTAAAGATCTTGCCCTTTCTTTTCCCCCTTGAAAACCTAATGAAACCTAAGCATATTTCCCTCTTGTCCACACTTCAAAAAAGAGATCTATTAAGCGATACCATGAGTCTAGGGGGCCCACTCTGCCTTAGTTCTCCTGGGAGAGGGCCTGGGATATGGCGCTTTCCTCTGAGAGCTTCCCTGTTAAAAGCCCTGTGGTCAGGGATGCAGCCAGGCATCTCACCCTAAGGGTGCTGTGACCCGGGGTGAGAGGTGCTGGCTGAGGTCTCTTGTAGCTGGAACAGTTTAGAATTCCAAGCTCTCCCTCCCACTGGCCTGGGAAAGGAGTCAGGCCCCAGAGCTCATAAGATAGTAATTGCCCCAATTTGGGGGCCGGGCGTTGTGGAGCTGCCTTCCTTCATGACTACTGTCTTCAATCAGGAATCCTGTCAGCGTGCAAGGATAATTGATTCAGGTCTCAAGCCCACGACTCGCTCCTCCCTCCCCCCCCACCCCGCCCAGCCCTCAGCTCCTCCACCCCCAAGTTTGACCCCTGTTGTCTCTTTGTTTCTTCCATTTAAGTTGGTGCCAGAGATGTGATGGTTTTGGGGGCTGCGGAAAGTTGACCATAACCAAGAGCAGCCGTTCAAAAGAGCTGATTCTCTAGCTTTCCTGGCTGTCGTTTGACTCCATTTTCTGTTCTGCATTTTTGATTTAGCAAGAAGCAAACATCCTTGGTGCCCTTGGGCACCTCTTACGCCCTTCTGAGCAAACTTTATTCTTTCACGGCACGTAGGCATTCCCATCCTTGCTCACAGCTGAGTGGATTGCCTGCAACCTTCCCTAATGCTCTGCTCCCCTGCCCATTCAGGTGAGAGTGAGAAGGGGAAGGGCGCTGCCTGAGCCCCAGCTGGGAAAAGCCTTGCCCAGGACTCGGGACTCGCTGCAAGCCCGGACATGGCCTACAGGAGCTCCCCCCTCACCTCTGTGCTGAGCCAGGGAGGATCGGAGTTGCGAGCAAAGCCGGAAACAAAAGACTGGGAGCAAACCTCCCATCTGGCTGAGAGGCAGCACAAAGGTGCTGCTGCATAATTTATCACCGGAGGTTTTCTGGGGCCGGGAAGCTCCTGGCTCCAGGCAGCACCTTTTTGGAGGAGAGGGTCCCTCCCCCTGTCCCATCTGGGTGTAGGGCCAGGCAGGTACAGATTAGGGTATTGGGAGAAACACCTGATCAGCACGTGAAATAAAGAAGCTTTGAGGTTGGAAGCACCTCCAGTGATCTCTCCTTGCGCAGCAGCTCCACTTCCTGCCTGGCCTGCAGGGCAGGGGTGGGGGGGAAATGCTCCAAATGTTCCCTTCGTTGGCCCCAGCCTTGGGAACCCGACTGTCACCGTGGCATAGATGAGGACAAGAGATAGTTTCTCTGTTGGGGACTACAGCCTTCTGGAAACCAAATACAGATGCCAGGTTCTAATATCCATAAGCCTAGCAAATAAGAAAGGGGAGTTCCCTCCTTTTTCCACTCCCCTGCCACACTCACTGGCAGTTTAAACGAGCAATTTCAACCACAGGTTCAGAGAAGCAGTAAAAGTGAATGACTTTAAAATATACTTCCCCCAAATGAGAATTTCTGCTCCTCTGGGAGTGATCTCTGGTGACCATTTTTGCCCAACAAGCTGGGAACATGTGGTCTAAAAATTACAAATGTATTTCTGGGGCATTTAACATTTGTGAATCTTTTGCTGTATTGCTGGCACTCAAAGTGTTAGCGTGTTTTATCACATTTACTCCTCACCGTATCCTTATAAGGTAGATTCTGTTAGATTCCTGTCTTACAGATGGGAAACTAAGGCTTAGGCCATTTGCTGTCACACAGCTAGTGAGTAACTGACCTAGGATTTGAACCCAGAGCCTAAGCTGTTAACTCTCTAATCCATACTACCTCTTAGAATAGAATCTTTTGTATCTAAGCTATACCAGAAGGTCTTGGTCGGGACTGTCTGTATTTTACCTTAGATTGCCCTCTCCTCTGTGTTTTCAGTCTTCATCTTCTCAGGGAATCCCAATGCATAAAGAATTACCTTTCAGGTGCTTTTTGATGGAGTGAGGCTTAAAAAAGCTCCCAGAAGGGGAGATATGGTTTGTTGCTCCCTGAAGCCACATGTTACTCTGTGGACCTTGGGTTTTGAGATGTAAGGGGAGAGGAAAGCAGTACTTTGAGCAGCCCCTCAGAGAGCACAGCCACATTCAATCCCTGTTGGATTTGTGAAACTGTTGACTAAGCTTCTAAGCAGGGTAAGAAGCCTGTATGGCGACGTAGCTACATTACTGGGTTGAGAGAGAGGACACAGATGAAGATGATGGAGTTAATGACAACAACAACAACAAAAATAATAGCTGCTTATGTATTATGTATAATAGCTACTTTATATGTATTATTTCATTTAAACCTCCCAGCAACCTTATGAAATAGGTACTGTTATTACCCCCGATTCACAAAAAAGGAAACTAATCCATTTCTAAATTGCTCTGTAATTTAGGTTCCAAATGCTCTTTTCTATATTTGCCTCCTAGGAATTGGTTGATGATAAATTAGGTAAGAGTAAAGGATACCATGTACTTCAAGCTCCCCCAGAGAAGGGCAGTAAAGCAGGACTCTTGCCACAAGACTCTCTCCCACCTCTTCCTGTGGTCACTCATGCCACCAACTTAACCCATGGGAACAGCACTGCAGCTTGGCGCACAGTTGGATTTTTAGACATCTCAAGCCCTGAAATATTAAGGCTTAATCATGGGGTGGATGGATAAGACAGTCTGGGTGAGTCAAATTCTATAATAGCAATAGTAGGTGCTACCATTTATCAAGAGCTTAGTATATGCCAGGCATTATGCTAAGGGCTTTTTATGAACTAAGTAATTCAATTCTCATAACATCCATGGGAGGTAGGGGCTCTTATTATCCCAATTTTCCAGATGAAAAACTAAGGTATAAAGAGATTATACGTGGTCCGATGGCCAGGAATTAGCTTAGTTTTGTTTCCATGTTCTTAACATTATGCTCTTCTGCCTCATAACTTTGGAAGCTGACCATTAAGGACTTCTTTTCTGTGTTTAAAACTGGCAAGAGAAGGCTGACCTTGTTGGGACCAATAATCATGTGTCTTATGATATCACTTTTGAGAGGGCCCACTAGGAGAAGACTTTATCAGATAGATGTTCAAACCAGGTAAGACTGGCCTCTAGGGATCTAGGGACAGAAATAAGGAGAGTCACGGCATGTCAGTATCGCAGCTTGATAATACAGCCAGTGAAAGGAACTCCTGTTGGAGAAAGGAGTGAACTTAAGCTGGATAGAACTAGGAAGCCACCTTAAAAAGAAGATTCCTGTTTTCTTGATTATAGGGTAGGTAGGAAATAACCACTTTCATTTTTCATATTCTGGGCTTCTCTTTTCCTATGACTCCCAACTGTTATAAGATTCTAATGGAATGTGTCATTCATTCATTTTACAAACTTGTATTGATCATCACTACATACCAATCATTGAACTGTGCACTGAATACAAATACAAAGCTCTATATCATACAGTTCCAACCATCGAGAGGCTTCTGGTCTAGTAAGTGAACAATGGTCCCACAGTGGGCTAAATGCTACCGTAAGAGGAGATACCAAGGGCCTCTGGGGCACACAGCAGGGGCTTTCAATTCAGCTGAGGCTTTGTGGGTCCAGGTGGGGCAGCATCAAGAAAGGGTTCATGTCCTGGCCTCCTTCTACTGCCAGCCATTTACCTTGTTTGGTATTGGTGCCAATGTTTTCTGTGCAAGCTCTGTCCTCTCAAACAGTGGCTGTATAGCTACCCGAGTCTCTCCAGACTGCAGGTATCTCTTGGGTGAGACTAGATCCATTTCCATGTGGCTTTTGGCTGCCACCCCTTTCAGTTATGTCAGTCTTGTCTCGCTGCATGGGCTTCCCTTTCAGTGAGAGACGCTTACTGAGTAAGCTGCCCAAGGAGCTGAAATCAGTGGATTGGTCCCTTGATTGGCCTGGATGTAGTTCAGAGTCATTCCAAATAACTTATCCTCATTAAATAAGGTTTATATCTTCACCGTTGCTGCCAGTTGTTAGGAGAAGAGAAGAGAGCTTTGGTATGTTGTGAAAAAAAACATCCTTCACTTATATGAGTGATGATTCCTCCCTTCCCCATTGTAATCCCTTCCACGTTGGGGTAGCTGTCATATCCCAACACTCACAGAACACCCCTTAAGCCTTCTCATTTCTGGTTCAACTTGAAAAAGCTGCTCTGTAGCTGTGTATAGTCACTGTACACCTTGGGCCTCCAAGTGACAGGTGTGGTCCACCTTGAGCTGAGCTTTCTATGGGGTAGTCGGGAGCAGTGCCTCTCTTTTTTTTTTTTTTTTTTTTTTTTTTGCCTGTGCCTCGTGGCTTGCGGGATTTTGGTTCCCTGACCAGGGATCGAATCCGGGCCCTCGGCAGTGAGAGCACAGAGTCCTAACCACAGGACAGCCAGGGAATTCCCAGCAGTGCCTCTCTAACTTGAGTGTGCATCAGTGGGAAGCTTTATGGAAAGTCCAGATTCTGAGATCATATTAAGAGAAGAATATTGGTCTAAGGGTCCGAATGGGGCTGCCATCCTGGCTCTCCTACTCACCCCATGACCTTGGCCAAAGTAGGTGATCTTACCAATTAAATGGGTAGTACTGTAATGATTAAATGAGAATGCAAGTGTGTATGCAGAAGTAGCTTGCAAAGTGTCAAGAAAAACTGCAAAACATAATCATTTGTTGTCTAAAGCCCTGCCGTTTTCTGGACCAACACAACCGAGGCACTCTTTCAAAGGACTAGGGTTCCATACTCTCCTTGCGTCACTACTTTACCTTAGGGCAAGGGAAATTGGTCCTTAGCCTCAGCAGTAGCCAGAAGGAGAGGTCACTGCTTGAGATCCATAAACTCACTGCACATTTGCCAATCCAGAATGCAGAAAGAAGGACCCAAAAATCCCAGTATTATAAATCCCCTGTTTTGATCTCAGGGTATTGGAAATTCTCATAATAGCAATACCACTTATTAAGAGGCAGTATTCATGAAGAGATTAAGAGCAGAGGATCTGGAATTGACCTGCCTGTGTGTGAATGCTGACTCCAACCCTTAGTATCTGTGTGACCTGTCAACAGACTTCCCCTCCCTGTGTCTCAGTGTCCTCAACTGTAAGGTGGTGATAATAATAACAGTGCCACTTCCCAGGGTTGTTGAGAGCATTCAATGATGTGGCATAAGAAAAGCACTTAGAAAAGTATTTGGAGGGCACATGGTAAGTACTCAGTAAATGATGGCTGTATTTTTATGAAGCTTTTGCTGTGTGCCAGCCCTGCGCTAAGCAGTCTACATGGATTATTTAATTTAATCTTTACAAAACCCTTTGCAG
Organism: Balaenoptera musculus; assembly: GCF_009873245.2. Lineage (NCBI taxonomy): Eukaryota > Metazoa > Chordata > Mammalia > Artiodactyla > Balaenopteridae > Balaenoptera > Balaenoptera musculus. The sequence goes on along the minus strand of NC_045792.1, from coordinate 95,974,525 downwards.
TAGAACTGTTGTTATTCCCATTTTATGGATGAGGAAACTGAGACTCAGAGGCATTAACTAACTTGCTCAAAGTTGGAGAGTTAGTGTAGAACCAGGACTTGAACTCCAGCCTCTCTGACTCAAGAATCTGTGTTCTCTCACATATTACACTGTGTCTGGTAGTGTAAGCAGATGGGCGTTTCCCTGCTTTCCTTCTGAAGAAAGCAGTGAGAAGGTGGTCAGATGGCTGAGATTTTGGTTAACCTCCCAGGAAGGCCCTCTGAGCACATTACCATGTATCCTAAAAGCTGGATAACTTGATGATCAGGGATAGTGAACACTTTGGGAGGAGGTCTTTTCCATGTTGAATTGCATTAGGTTGAAGGTTCCATGCCCTTTGAGGCCACTGTAGCTTGCAGTGCAGCTGGCAAATAGCTTTCAAGGCCAGAAGCACAGCTGAGTGTTCTAACCGAACACTTCTTAAAATGAAGACCGCGTTTTGCCACCCGCAGTCATTTGTATCCTTTCTTCACTCACCATTCTTTTAGTTAAAAAGGGTTAAAAGCTGTCCTTTATGATCACAGCCAGGACTTGAGTGAAAAGGCAGAATTCCACCTCCCAGGGTCCCAGAGGGGCAGCAGTTGTCCAGAAAGGCTGGGGTTTGGAGTATAATGTGTCTGTTTACTGTATGAACACCCAAGCCAAGAGTTTGCCTGTCGCCGGCTGCCTGACCTTCAGATGTTGCTCTGACATGCAGGAAGTCGTGACTCTTCAGCAACTAACTTGATGCCCACTGGATGGAATGCTTTGTTCCTGAAGTCTGCAGGGGAAACTCAGGACTTCTGCTATCACTCAGCCAAAAGTGGGGCAGGGGGAGGCTAAAAAAAACCCTGAAGGCTCCTCTTTTACCTTCTGGATTCCTTTTGACTTGCATGCAGCCTAAAATGCTGCTGTCCTTGACCTCCTGCTCCTGGTACTCAGGTTCTTAAAATCAAGGCCTTTCAGAAAAAGCTAGCCCCCAAATCCTCATGCCCGCACACCCCCAGCATGCATTTGTGGAGCATCCTTGGTGTTCCCAGGCAGGAGGTTAGCCTCTTTCACATTTATCTTCATGTCCAGCCCTTGTGGCTTTTTTTACACACAAGGAAACAGGCTAAGGGGCTACGGGATTCGTACAGGGTGGCACAGCTGGTCAGTGGGACCCAGCTCTGTCTGCTCCAGGTCCAGTGCTTCCTCATCCTCTCCCCCCAGTGCCCCCTCTTCCTCTCCATTCTTGTCACCCCCTTACCCTGATCTCCTCCTTGGTGCGGCCCCGCTCCCTGCTGTGCGTGGCTAGCAGCATTTCTCAGCCTCCATTGACATTTTAGGCTGGATAACTTCTTTGTTGTGGGCGCCTGTCCCGTACATTGTAGGGTATTTAGCAGCATCTGTGGCCTTTATCCTCTAGATGCTGCCAGTACCACCAGTCACAGCCAAAAATGTCATCATGCATTGCCAAATGCCCCCCAATCTTCAACTGAGGCCAGTCTTCAATGAAGGAGAAAAATCATCCCTCATTGGGATGATTTTTAGCATTATTCTTAGCCTTATTCTTCCTCTTCACCATTCTTCCCGGTGAAAGAGGTCAGCGTGTTGGTGGTGAGCCCCATGGCATGGAGTCCTCTGGAATACTTAGTCATTGCTCTTTCATCCCAGCCAGAGTTCCCTAAAGCAGCGCCTTTAGCTGTGATGAGCTGGTCAAACTTACAAAAGTTCCTCAGGCTCTGGTGCCCAGGGTCTGAGTGAAAAAAGCCCTCATCCCTTCTCAGTGCTCTCAGAACAGGCCCAAGAGGATGGGGCTGGGTCTTCAGTGCTTCCCTGGGAAGAATCCTCTGTCCTGTACTTGCAGAGAGATCTGGAGAGACAGGAGTGCTGGGCTTGGAGTAGGGCCTTCCTATGAGGTATGGAGATGCTGCTCCTTTCAGATGGATTCCCGTGGCTTCTGCAGGAAATCCTGCATCTTTTCTAGGGCAGCTGATTCCCTTTGCATGTGGAAGGGGAGGGCAAGGCCTCAGTTGAAGATTGGGTGAAAGCTGTGGTCCTTCACTCCAGAAATGCACACTTTGCCTGTAGTTTCAGGGGTTCACAGATCCCAAAGGTTGGCCGTCCCTCCCATCCATTTGCAGGTTAGGGACCGGCCCCTGCTTTATGCTTACACTTATCCTTGGGGTGAAGTGGAGACGGAGGGGTCTAGGGCTCCCCCTTTGCTTTTGGTGGGAATAACAGTCCACCCTTTCATTCTGGGCCCTAAACCCTAAGCTGGCCCGTGTAATATAATGCAAGGTGAGGATGTAGTCAAGGAGATGAGCCGAGAGAGAAGCTGGGCCCTGTAAATAGGAAAGGAAGCGGGATGGCAATACGGGAGCTGACTCCTTCCCCGTTCCAGCCCAGGCTGAGGGCAGGGCCCAGCTGAGGGGAGGAAAGGGAGAAGAAAGCAAGGGGAGGAGATGAGCAAGGGAGAGGTGACCCCCTTCTTTCCCAGCTGCAGCAGCCCAGCGGGTTAGATGAATGCTGGGAGGGGGGAGAGTGACCCTGGCAGAACCCTTTGTTCCAGCTGAGGCTGGAGCGGGGGCACCGAGCCATTCACACGCCATCCCAGGGCATCCTGCTGGGCACGCTGGGGAGGGGGCACAGCAGCCGGTCATGGGACTTGGCCAGGCAGATAGCTGGATGCTCAATAGGGAAGCCCAGCAGCGTGCTGCGGAGGCTGCGGGAGGGGCTGCTTCTGCCATCCTTCCTCCAGGCTGTGGCCGGTCCCACAGACCGGAAGGCCCTGACTGGTTCCAGTCGCCCTGCCCTGAGGCAGCCTGGGTTCCCGGTCCTGCTTCTCCTGGTCACCCTCCTTAAAGCGAGTTCTGACTCGGGGACTCACAGCAGGGCCTGCTTCTCCCTGCTCCCTCGTGTGATTTCTTATCCCTAAAGGGGCTCTAGCATTTTAATTCCCCTCTTATTTCTTGTTCTCCCTGACCAATGTCCTGGTCCTGGGTAGAGGCAAAAGCATCCATAACTCCACCTAGTTTTGGAGGGAAGGATATGGAAACCTTTCTACATCGCCCATGTTGTCCCCGGCTCCCCTTCCTCAAGACCACCAGCCCTCTAGGTGGCATCATTTGTCCCTGGGCCTTTGGTGGGGGGTGTGCAAAAAAACCCTGTCATAGAGGGGATACTGGACTGTTTGTGAGCCCAAAGTCAGAGGGTATCTTCTTGACCATTTGTGCCTTGGAGGAGGAGGAAGGCACGATTCCATGGTCCACACCTCCCTGCAGCATCACTGTGGCCTCCTGGGTGACGGTGCTCCTAGACTTGGCTCCTCTACCTTGCCCCCCTAGAATGGGCTTTGGTTGGGTGGGAGCTGAGCCCTCACTGGTTCCTCTTCCCTCTGCCCAGGCCTAGCCAGCAGCCCCGAGTGTGCTTGTGGTCGGAGCCACTTCACGTGTGCGGTGAGTGCCCTTGGCGAGTGTACCTGCATCCCCGCCCAGTGGCAATGTGATGGAGACAACGACTGCGGAGACCACAGCGATGAGGACGGATGTAGTAAGAACCTCCCCACGGGACGATGGGAAGTGGTAGAAGGTGTGAGGGAGCAAGGACAGGTGTGATGGTGTGTTCTGTGCATCAGCTGTGTCAGACTCAGAGTTGGACTCTCTCGAGGGTGACAGATATTAACAGATGGGTGGTTTCTTCACAGTATATATGGCTTCAGCCCTCCCGTATTGCCCATATTTCCATGCACGTGTGGCCAGTAAAACAAACTTTGAAACAAGTACAGGAGAAAACATTTGAAGTTACAGGTGGTCTCTTTAATTAAATAGATCTCTCTGTATTTATGTGAATATGTATATCTGTATTGCATATCTGTGCATTTTAAAATGTGCATACTATACGTGGATGCCGAGTATTTCTGTGTTTCTTATGTTGGTATTCTGTGTAATCACACCTTTTCAAATAACATAAACTTTGTAAGAAATCACATATTCTCATTAAATCTCCCCTTTCCCCTAGTGTAGTAACATGCACAACAGGCTAGGGTATCCTGTCTTGGATATGTAGTAATATTACTCCTGAGCCAGTTACTTGTCTGGATTCAGGGGTGCAGTCTCCACCCTGCAGCACCTATATCTGAGGGAGGCTAATTAGTCTCATAAGAGTGAAGCTACAACCTGGACCTTATTAACCCTAACCAGTTTAGCTAATTGTGATGATGGTAAATGGCTCACTTTCATGTAGCACTTTTGAGGTCTCAAAAGACCTTGCTGAGTCAATTATAATTATCCCCATTGTACAGTCAAAGAACCTGTAGCTCAGAGAGGGTAACTGGCTTGTGTGATAAGTGATGAGTTCTCGAACTTGAAATTGAGCCCAGCTGTGTCAATCATCATTTAATAAGAGGAAATGGGGAAAAATACTTTTGTTTGTCTTTTCATGTTTTCCTTAACTGCTTTCCTAGTGGTTTTGAGCTCCTTGGGCTCTTCTGCCTTCTGAATCCCTGACCACCACTCCCTGAGAAAACTCTGGCTTCTTACCTGCTGTTTCTGCTTGGTTCTCCATCCGCTGGGGGCAGGCGTAGGAGTCTGTGAGGAAGGACTGTAATTCAGACAGGGAGTCAGGAAAGGATTTCTGGCCAGGTTGAGCCTGCCTGAGTAAGTGCACCAGACTGACACTCGTTTCCCTTCTTTTGCCGGGACTCAGTGCTCCCCACCTGCTCCCCTCTTGACTTCCACTGTGACAATGGCAAGTGCATCCGCCGCTCCTGGGTGTGCGACGGAGACAACGACTGTGAGGACGACTCGGACGAGCAGGACTGTCGTGAGTGCTGGCGGGGCTGGGCAGGTTCCATCAATTTTCAATCAGAGAATGATACCCCAGGGACTTCCCTGGCAGTCCAGAGGTAGATACTTGGCCTTCCAATGCAGGGGGTACAGGTTCAATCCCTGGTGGGAGAGCTAAGATCCCACATGCCTCGCGGCCAAAAAACCGAAACATAAAACAGAAGCAGTATTGTAACAAATTCAATAAGACTTAAAAAAAAAAAAGAAAGAAAGAAAAAGAAAATGATGCCCCAGCCCGTGGTCTCTGGCTCTTGTCCTCCCACCTCTTCTCTTGGTCAGATAAGCCCCCGGAGACAGCCACCTCCTAGGCTCCCTTGGGAAGCATCAGAGCTGCTTTGGCTGCTCTGCTCTGCAAGGCTTTCTGCTGGGCTCCCAGGCGCTGACCCCACTGCCTGTAGCGGCCTGACCGCTCTGTGCCCACAGCCCCGCGGGAGTGTGAGGAAGACGAGTTCCCCTGCCAGAACGGCTACTGCATCCGGAGCCTGTGGCACTGCGACGGTGACAATGACTGTGGTGACAACAGCGATGAGCAGTGTGGTGAGCGGTGCTCCGGGGAGGCAGGCGGGGTGGCTGGTGGATGGCATGGCCGTGGGGGGAAAGAGCAGCAGGCACTGGCACTGCCCGAACCTTGAACCGCCCAGGTGCCTGGAGGAGAGCAGGAGGGGCAGAGCAGCCAGACGCCCCAGGAACCACAGAATAGGAGCCTGAGGCCCAATCTCTCCAGGGCTGCGGCTTTCCCCTCGGGAGTCTGCCCCGAATCTGTGGTGTCTTGCAGGGCCTGGGTCAGACTCCCAGGGGCAGTGAGGATGGGAGTCAGGGAGGATTGCAGGAGGGTTGCCGGTGGGGCTCCTGCAGGATTGCTGTCCCATTGCGTCCCCCCAGACATGCGCAAGTGCTCCGACAAGGAATTCCGCTGCAGTGATGGAAGCTGTATCGCTGAGCACTGGTACTGCGATGGTGACACCGACTGCAAAGATGGCTCTGACGAGGAGAGCTGTCGTGAGTGGCCCCAGAACTCAGGCTCTTGGGCTGGGATGGGGCAGAGAGCTCCATCCCATGGGCTGAGGGCCAGGCTGAGGAGTGCATGAACAGTGGGCAAGGAGGGTGGGTTCTTAAGAAGCGGCTCCTCCTAGGTTGAGCCAGGGAGGGAACAGGTTCCCCAGGTGGGAAGGGAGGTCTCCCTTTGGTCCACCAGAATATGGGAGTCTATAAGGGCCATCCCAAATGAAAGCTGGTTTCTTTATCTGAGCATCTTGCTCCTTTGAGGAGTCAGGGCCCCTCTCCTCTGTCCAGGACTGAGTGTATTCCCCTCCCCGCCCCTGCCCTCCTTCCAGCCTCGGCAGTACCAGTGCCCCCCTGCAACCTGGAGGAGTTCCAGTGTGCCTACGGCCGCTGCATCCTCGATATCTACCACTGCGATGGCGATGATGACTGCGGAGACTGGTCGGACGAGTCTGACTGCTGTGAGTGCTCTGGCCAGCTGGGTGGGGGAAGGGAGGCCAGGCTGGGAGGAACTCCTGGGGTAGCAAGGCACAGGTGCCGCCTGGGTCAGGAGCTCAGGGGACAAGCTTTTGGATTCCCTGGTCCCTACTGAGCAAAGATGGAAGAGCCTGGGGGCTGGGGCTGGGGCTTTCTGGTCTGCCATGGGACACTGGGTGCAGGGACTAGCTAGAGACAGAAGCCTATCGTGTTTCCGCAGCCTCCCACCAGCCCTGCCGCTCTGGGGAGTTCATGTGTGACAGTGGCCTGTGCATAAACGCAGGCTGGCGCTGTGATGGCGACGCGGACTGTGATGACCAGTCTGATGAGCGCAACTGCAGTGAGTGGGGGGCGGTGCCAACGGTCCGGGCTGGAAGTAGAGAGAGGCCACCACCGGTGAAGCTTGAAGACAGTTAGGACAGGACCACCATGTGCAGTCGTGTAGGTTGGGCATGGCCCAGAGGTGCTAGGTGCAAAGGATGCCAGTCCCACAGTAGACATATCTTCCATAATTCTATAGATTTATATAGTCATCATGGCAGTTTTCCAGCAGATGGCAGTAAAGTGTCTTGAGGAAAAGGCACCTTTTTCCAATTCCCACAGAGATGCCGTATAGACCAGCTGTGACACTGGTGTCAAGAAGAGTGGCGTGGGTGCTGGCATAAAGTGCATTTTGGGGTGGCAGGGTGGTGCTTCGGGCTGAAGTGGGGCCAGGCTTTCATTAGACCTTTGCTTTGCCCAGCCACCTCAATATGTACGGCGGAACAGTTCCGCTGTCGGTCAGGCCGCTGTGTCCGTCTGTCCTGGCGTTGTGATGGGGAGGACGACTGTGCGGACAACAGCGATGAAGAGAACTGTGAGAACACAGGTAGAGTCTCCCAGGGGTACCCCAGGCCCGTTAACCCATAGGTGGGTTGGAGGATAGGGGTGGGAAGCGGGTGTTACTGCTGCCTTTCCAGTTGGGCCAAGGTGATGCTTTAGTCAGATCTTGCCCATGGCCTGGATTTTTCCTGCTCTTCTCTGTTACCAGTGTCAAATCCAGGTGCATCTGTTGACCTGCAGCCTCATGGCCTGGAACACAGTATCAGGGCTGGGAGTTTCAATGGCCTCTCACATTCTAACTCACACATGGCCGCTGCCTGGTGCTCTGGCCTCGTAAGCAAGGACTGCTCTCTGGCTGACAGCCCCCATGCCCCCTCCCCTAGCCACACCGGTGCCGGACACATGGATGTGCTCTCTCATTCTGTCCCACACCCCTCACCATCCCACTGCGGTGTCCTGGGGAGAAAACACATGCAGACGTTCAGCCAGCCCTGTCTGAGCTGTTTCCTGCCTTGGACCCCGACCCTCCCACCTTGAGTCTCATCTGTCTCCAGCTCACCCTAGAAAATGACAGGCTCCCATCCTTTTGTTGACCCAAGCCCTGCCCTGATGTGACCTGGGTCTCCCTCCCTCCCCATTTTCCTCCTTCCCTCTCCAGGAAGCCCCCACTGTGCCTCGGACCAGTTCCTGTGTTGGAATGGGCGCTGCATCGGGCAGAGGAAGCTGTGCAATGGGGTCAATGACTGTGGGGACAGCAGCGACGAAAGCCCACAGCAGAGCTGCCGTGAGTGTCCCCCCGGGCGCGCCCACCCGTGGTTTGTGGCTGAGCCCCGCCCATACGCTTCAAAGAGAAGCCTCCCCAGTGACTCTTGCAGCCTCAGGAGCTGTTCTTCGTGGTCCAGGTGGAATGCCAAGTTGGCTGTGTGGGGGAGGATTCTGGGCTCAACTCCCATCTCTGGCTTGGCTGGCACAGGGCCCCGGACGGGTGAGGAGAACTGCAATGTTAACAACGGTGGCTGCACCCAGAAGTGCCAGACGGTGCGGGGGGCAGTGCAGTGTACCTGCCACACAGGCTACCGGCTCATCGAGGACGGACACACGTGCCAGGGTGAGCTGGGGCCTGGGTGGGAGGGGGGCCAGGCAGCTGTGTTTCTGATGGGTCAGGCATTTGATGGGCGTAACCTCATATCATGATCACAATAGCCCTGGGAGGTAGGGATTGTTATCCCTCCCATTTCAAAGATGGGGGAACGGAAGCTCAGAGAGGTGAGTTAGCAGAGTTGGGATTCCAGCCCAGCTCGGAGTGAACTCGAAGCCCTTGACCACTTGTTATATAGTCTTCCCACTAGGCCTGGAAAGTAGATGGGTATGTGGGCAGGGAAGCAGCTCGTCAGCTGGGCAGTTGGGGTGGGAGGATGGCAGAACAGAGATCTCCTGACCACGTTCCATCCTCACAGATGTGAATGAATGTGCCGAGGAGGGGTACTGTAGCCAAGGCTGCACCAACAGCGAGGGGGCTTTCCAGTGCTGGTGCGAAGCAGGCTACGAACTCCGGCCTGACCGGCGCAGCTGCAAGGCTCTGGGTAAGGGGTGTTGGCGTTTGGCTGGGTGGGCAGAGGACTGAGCCTGGCAGCCAGGTGCTCCGGTGCTTGGAGATTTGCCGAGAGTTAGCTGTTTCCATCACAGTAAAATGGAGCTATGAATTGCATCCTGAGCCCCAAGCAAAACCCCGCTGGGGTGGGATGTGTACTTTGCAGGCTCCCACCCTTCTAGCGCTGGTGCTAACAGCTTGGGACGTGCCCTAGCGGGCTAGGGGCCCCCTGGAGCTGGGGGTGCACGCTGGTGGTTGCCAGGGGCAGCTCTGGAGCCCGGCGGGGGCCCCATTTCTATGCCACGTCCCAGGGCCGGAGCCGGTGCTACTGTTCGCCAACCGCATCGACATCCGGCAGGTGCTGCCGCACCGCTCTGAGTACACACTGCTGCTCAACAACCTGGAGAACGCCATCGCCCTCGACTTCCACCACCGGCGTGAGCTTGTCTTCTGGTCCGATGTCACCCTGGACCGGATCCTCCGCGCCAACCTCAATGGCAGCAATGTGGAAGAGGTTGTGTCTACAGGGCTCGAGAGCCCAGGTAGGGAACGAGGCCCTGTGGGGAGGGGCAGGGCCACACCACATGCAGAGCCATCGAGGAAGGAACAGGCGAGTGGCTACAAACCTTAGGCAGCGGAACATCTTCTCGCAGTGAAATCTTGGATGGAACTCTAATATGGAAAACATTCATTAGTCTACATTCATTTTATAGGTTCAGGTTTATAACATTTGCTGGTTGTAAAGCAAACATGAGCTCAATCAGCGTGAGTAATGAGACCATTTTGATGAATGTAACCATCTGAAATCAGAGATTTGTGGATGACTGTTAAAATTCTCTATCAGCCTTGCATCCAATTTAATTCTGACTTCTGTTTTGATTGCTTAGTATTAGGAATATTCCGATCAACCCAGATAAATCTATCCAAATGTTTGCAGATTAGAAAAACAGTAGCTCACTTTGCAATCTCAGGCCATTCTACAAGCAAGGGAAGTGGGTTAGAATTTGGTATTGAGCATATTTGACTCAAATGCTTATGGAACTTCTGATGTTCCTCTGCGAACCCCTGAGCCACAATTTGTAAACCCCTGGGCCAGTGCAGTCGGGGACCCTGGGTGTGGGTCAGGGAGCCAGGATTCGTGAAGTGGAATGTGATTGGCTGCGAGGAGGAAATGCATGACTTTGGACAGTTACTTGACTTCTCTGTGCCTCAATATCTTCACCTTCATGGGGATTATAGTACCTAGCTCACACAGTTGTTGTGATGATTAAATGAGTTAGTGTGTGTAACATGGTTAGAAGAGTATCTGGCCCAAGAAACGGCTTCGTGTAAGAGCTGCCCTTGTTTCTATGGCACAGAGGATCCTGGGCTGAACCCCTGACTATTTTCCATGGCCTCTTTCCACCAGGGGGCCTGGCTGTGGATTGGGTCCATGACAAACTCTACTGGACCGACTCGGGGACATCAAGGATTGAGGTGGCTAACCTGGATGGGGCCCACCGGAAGGTGCTGCTGTGGCAGAACCTTGAGAAGCCCAGGGCCATTGCCTTGCACCCCATGGAGGGGTGAGTGAGCTGTGGCTCAAGCTCCCAGGTTCCTCATGCGACCTCCAGGGACAGTTCCCCCGCCACCTGGGCCAGACTTTATTGGTAGGGGGTGGGGTGGGGGGCGGGCATCCTCACAGTGTGATGTTAATAGCCTTGGCTGTGCACTCAGACACACCTGGATTTACAGCTCTTCAGTAATTGGCTGTATGGCCTTGGGCTAATGAATCTCTCTATGCCTCCATTTTACTCACTTCTAAACTGGTGATCAAAAAAATATACCTACCTCACAGCTGTGTGAAGATTAGAGCTTAAATGAGATGATGCATTTTAAATGGCATAACACACATTACATAAGTGGTAGATGTTTAGTATTTTTGTTATTAGTTCATAGGGTTGAGCTAATTAATAAAAATTAATAGGGACTTCCCTGGTGTCGCAGTGGTTAAGAATCCGCCTCTCAATGCAGGGGACACGGGTTCCATCCCTGGTCAGGGAACTAGATCCCACATGCATGCCGCAACTAAGAGTTTGCCTGCCACAACTAAGGAGCCCACTGGCTGCAACTAAAAAAAAAGTGCATGTGCTGCAACTAAAGGAGCTGGGGAGCCGCAACTAAGACCCGGCACAACCAAAAAATAAATAAAAATAAATAAATCAGAATAAAATAAATTAAAAAAAAAACCTGGCAAAGTTGAATGGCAAGAAGCTGACATTACTTTAAAAATAAAATAAAATAAAAATTAATAATTTTATTATTAGAAGAAAGGTCTCCTGAAGTGGAAGTTCTTAGCCTCTGGCTTTTGAAAATTAAATGCAGGGACTTCCCTCGTAGTCCAGTGGCAAAGAATCCGCCTTCCAATGCAGGGGACGCACGTTCGATCCCTGGTCAGGGAACTGAGATCCCACGTGCTGCGGGGCAGCCAAGCCTGCGCGCCACAGCTACTGAGCTTGTGTGCCTCAACTAGAGACCCCACGTGCCACAAACTACAGAGTCCACGCGCTCTGGAGCCCATGTGCCCTGGAGCCTGTGCGCCACCACTAGAGAAGAGAAAACCTGCACACCACAACTAGGGAGAAGCCCTATGTGCCCAAACAAGCACCACAACGAAGGCTCCCGTGTGCCGCAACGAAGACCCCACACAGCCAAATGAATAAATATTTTAAAAAAAAATTGAAGTGCAGTCAGTCAAGGGGGGTGTCCTCTAAGATCCTACAGTTGTAGGTCAGCTGTTTTAGAAACACAGCGTGTGTCTGTGTGCGCACGCGTGCATGTGTGTGAAATTACAAAAGGCGGTGGTAGACATTGTGACAAAGAAGAAAGTGCTTGTCCTAAGTCGTATCACACTAGTATATTGTCAGTTCCACAAGGTCAGGATCTTTATCTGTTTTGTTCACTGCTGCACTCCCAATACCTGAGATAGATATGCCCTGCTTGTAGCAGGTACTCCAAAAATTTTTTTGTTAAATGAATACATGCCCTGTCTAGAGACATTTAAATTCAAATATTGAAAAAATGCTCTGCAGACCAAACAGAATGTATCTCCTACCAGTTGGAATCACCTGGGTTAAATCAACGAAAGCCCCCTGCCTAATTACTATCCTGGGTACTTACCCACCCTCTACTGCCTTCCTCTCCATGTCCTTTTTTCTATTCCCAGTACCATTTACTGGACAGACTGGGGCAACACCCCCCGCATCGAGGCCTCCAGCATGGATGGCTCTGGACGCCGCATCATCGCCGATACCCATCTCTTCTGGCCCAACGGCCTCACCATTGATTATGCCGGGCGTCGTATGTACTGGGTGGATGCTAAGCACCATGTCATCGAGAGGGCCGATCTGGACGGGAGTCACCGCAAGGCTGTCATTAGCCAGGGTGAGGCCCTCCCTTCACTCTCCTTTATCTCTCATCCTACTTCCCCCGTCCCAGCCCCCAGGAGCCTTGGCAGAGGGTGAGATTTGTACAGTTGCTGGGCCTGGGCCCAGGGACCAGGCAGGCCATGTCTAGACTGAGGTCCTCCTGGACTTTCCCCCAGGCCTCCCGCATCCCTTTGCCATCACCGTGTTTGAAGATAGCCTGTACTGGACAGACTGGCACACCAAGAGCATCAATAGTGCTAACAAATTTACCGGCAAGAACCAGGAGATCATTCGCAACAAACTGCACTTCCCCATGGACATCCACACCTTGCACCCCCAGCGCCAGCCTGCAGGTAAAAAACCGCCCACCTGGTGGGCCTCCAGTGCTTCTGAGAACCTTGCACCTGTCACAGTTGCCGTTGTTTCCCGCGGGGAAATTTGAGATTAGCACTGATGTGGGCGAATCCCTCCCTCTGCTGGACATTTAGGGTAGTACAATGTTGAGACTCATGAAAGACATTCTTTTTTTTTTTTAAATAAATTTATTTATTTTATTTATTTATTTTTGGCTGCGTTGGGTCTTCATTGCCGCGCAGGCTTTCTCTAGTTGCGGCGAGCGGGGGCCACTCTTCATTGCGGTGCGTGGGCTTCTCATTGCGGCGGCTTCTCTTGTTGCGGAGCACTGGCTCTAGGAACGCGGGCTTCAGTAGTTGTGGCACGTGGGCTCAGTAGTTGTGGCACACGGGCTCAGTAGTTGTGGCGCACGGGCTTAGCTGCTCCGCGGCATGTGGGATCTTCCCAGACCAGGGCTCGAACCCGTATCCCCTGCACTGGCAGGCGGATTCTTAACCACTGCGCCACCAGGGAAGCCCATGAAAGACTTTCAATTTCACTGTCCCCATCTAATTCATGCAGACATTTCCTGTGTGTCAGGTATTCACTCTGCTCACAGGTGGGGCAGATATAAAAAATAATAAGGCATAGCTCCTCCCTTGAGGGAACTCACACCCTTGCTAAACCACTACTCACTAGCCTTGGGACCGTTTCTCCCAACCTTTGGTCTTACCTGACCTTCTTGCTCTGGGCTTTTTGAGCAGGGAAAAACCGCTGTGGGGACAACAACGGAGGCTGCACCCACCTGTGTCTGCCCAGTGGACAGAACTACACCTGTGCCTGCCCCACTGGCTTCCGCAAGATCAGCAGCCACGCCTGTGCCCAGAGTAAGTGGGTCTAGGGCACCTGCCTCAATGGACATGCCTTGTGAGGGTGGGTGGAAGGAACAAGGGATAGGAGTTCAGGGATTGCCAGTTGTGGGGAGGAGCCGGGCTCCTCAGGTAGCCCCTGGAGAGGAAGAATGTAAGAGGCTAAGGGCTCCAATGTCAAAGCTGAGGGCTGAGGGCCCAGCAGTAGTCCCTGAAGGCTCAGCAACACCACCCAGTCAAGTATGAACTCCTGCAGCCAGGCTTGTGTATCATTTCACCCAGGATGCTTTGTCTGTAGGCAGCAAGAGGGTTCCAGGCCCTTCTACAAAGCAGGGGAATGGTTTCCTAGCTCTTTACCTTTAGCCTCACCCTGTTACAGACTTTCTCTCTGCCCCTAAACCATAGAGTAAGATTAGGACTTCTGATGGTGCTCTGTATACATAAGCCCTGGATAAATAAGAGCCTAGTGAGCGAAAGACAATGGGATTCCCAGGGGGCTCCCTGAACTGCTACTCTGGCTTCCTCTGAGCTCCTGAAGGTGTATTGCCTTGAGAGGGTGACCTTGTCTAGCTCAGTGGTGCAGGTGCTTTTTCCTAAGAATAGTCCAGAGAGGAGTGATCCAGATGTATAGCACAACCAGCAAGGGGCTGGGGTAATTCCTCACACATCACAGCTCTTCTCATTTACTGCTGTATGCCCACTGATCCTCTCATCTCTGGTTAAAATCAAATTTCTCTTGGGATCTAGGTCTTTTCCAGAGAGTGAAATTAGGAAAACTATTCAGAGGAGCAGGGGCAGTGGTCATTCAACACACTTTGATTGAGAACCTCATTTCCTTGCCTTCTTTTGTGCCCAGCTTTTTCCATGGTTGTCTTAATGAGATGCAAGGAACTTCCCCTTAAAGGTTTCCCAGAGCTTAAAAGAAGACAGCTGATAAAGTTAGGCAGGAAGTGCCTTCCCAAGCAGAATAGTATACTGGGAAATATTCAGACAGACCAGAATAGGGGCAGGGGATGGAGAAGAGCCCCTGGGAAGAAGCTCTATAGAAGTGTGACCAGAGCTCCATCTCTGGAGTCAGACCTGAGTTCAAGTCCCTGCTTCGGTGCTTTGTAGCTGTGGGATCCTGGACCAGTTACTTGGCCCCTGTTAGCCTCAGGATTGCTTATCTAGAGAATGAGAATAAAAATGGCATAAACCACAAAGGGTTGTTATGAGGGTAAAGGAAACAAGGCAAGAAAAGCACCAAGCTCGGTGCCTGGCAAGGAGTAAGTGCTCTGCAAATAGTCATTATTGGCTGAAGTCGTGGAGAGCAAGAAGAAGGGATCTAGATAACAGAGTGGAGCAGAAGTCCTGAAGTGGACACGGAGGCAGAGAGGCAGGGTGGGCTTGACAGTGACCTAGCCAGTACACCAGAGGAGACTGAGCGAAGTAACAGGAGAGGCAGGCTGAGATGAAGCTGACAGACACTTAAACAGGATGCACCTCTGGGCCCTGGTCAAGTCTACTTCCATTGGATCTTAAAGTCTGATTGTGCCAGCACGGGCTGCCCGATGCTCAAAGGGGGCCTGAGGTGTGAAGAGTAGGGGACAAAGGGCACCAGACCCCAGGAAGTGTGATTGAACCAGATGTCACACAGGTGAGCGTCTGTGTCTGTCATTGTTATTGGATTTAGAGCATTAAAAGAAGACCCCTTTCGGCCTTTGATCAGGTCTTGACAAGTTCCTGCTTTTTGCCCGAAGGATGGACATCCGTCGGATCAGCTTCGACACAGAGGACCTGTCCGACGATGTCATCCCACTGGCTGACGTGCGCAGTGCTGTGGCCCTTGACTGGGACTCCCGGGATGACCACGTGTACTGGACAGATGTCAGCACTGACACCATCAGCAGGGCCAAGTGGGATGGAACAGGACAGGAGGTAGGGCCCAGCATGGGCCCAGGCCCTCGGGGAGGGCAGAGATTGAGGGATGGAATTCACCCTCTCCTGGGTAAGGGCTTCCTTCCCCTACCTTTGCCAGCCTGTGAATTGGTGGAGTTTGGGCCCCAGAGCTGGGGTGTAAGTCCAGTTGGTGACACAGCTTTGCTTCCTGCCTAGGTGGTAGTGGATACCAGTTTGGAGAGCCCGGCAGGCCTGGCCATTGATTGGGTCACCAACAAGCTGTACTGGACAGATGCAGGTATGTAGAGGGCAACTATGGCCTGGCTCTCTGGGATCCTCTTATTTAAAACCCTGGCCTCGGGTACAAAGGGCCCAGTGCCCCTCCTAGACCATTTCTGTCTTGACCTGAAGTCCTTGGTAGGTCAGGAGTGGTTGGGCTGCTGCAGAGCTGAAGTTAGCAGCTCACACCTGAGGGTTTGGCATTTGCCATTCAAGTGGCGGCTACTTCAGCTGTGCAGCTGATGCTTGAGAATGCTTTGCGTCATTTCAGATAAGGAACCTACGCCCCGTGGTTTTCCTTCCATCGCTGTCTTGGTAAAAGAGGCATTTTCTATTAGGCAGTTAAGTGTGGGAGGTAAGGGGAATGCCTTAAACCAGAGCTATCAAAGTGTGGTTCCTAGCAATATCAGCGTCAGCATTACCTGGGAACTTGTTAGAAATGCAGGTTCTTGGGCCCCACGTCAGACCTGCTGAATTGGAATCTTTGGGGGTTAGGTTCAGGAATCTGTACTTTGACAAGCTCTTCTGGTTTTTGTGCACACTAAAGTTTGAGAAGCATTGCCTTAAATTATAGGACAGAATGGGTTGCTTGGGTTGAGGAAGCCTTAACTCTTCTACGAAATGGAACTGATCACTTCCTTGAATTTCTTCTTGAAATTCAATTCACTAAATATCCGTTGCGCATTTATCACAAAGTATTTCTTGAGCATCTACAGCATGCCATGCTCTGTGCTGGGCATGGGAGGTAAGAGGATGAATGACCAAGACTAGTTAATGTCTTTGCCTCTTACTTCTTGGTAGGGACAGACCGGATTGAAGTGGCCAACACGGATGGCAGCATGAGAACAGTACTCATCTGGGAAAACCTTGATCGTCCCCGGGACATCGTGGTGGAACCCATGGGCGGGTGAGCACCAGCCCCTTGGGAACAAGTTCTCCCCACCCCCAGATCTGAGTACTAGAGGGGAGTCTGGAGGTTAGAGAGAGTGGCTAAATCTTACGGGTGCACCAAGGAAGCAAGAGCAGCTGTAGAAACCACAGAGCATCGTGACAACTCTTGTCTCCTTCACGGACAAGGAAACCTTTTACATTTAAAAATTTTTTTCTTTTTCTGTTTTTTTGTTTGTTTGGTTGGTTTTTTGGTCTGCTTACCAAAGTAATCCATTGTTTTAAAAAAAAAAAAAAAGTTTGTAGAAAGTGAAGATTCCCTATAATCTCACTCTCCAAAAATAACCGTGGTTAACAGTTTAGGGTATTTTTTCCAGATTTTCTTCTATGTGTACGCATACATGTAGCGGTGGAGGTGATAGTTTTGGTTTGACAACAGTGGCATACTCTTCTGTAACTTGGGTTTTCACTTGGCTATGTATCTTAGCTATCTTTCCATTTGGTTATATAGATCTATTTTTTTCTTCTTGATGGTTATATAGAATTCTGTTAAGTTGATATATCGTAATTATTTAATCCATCCAGTCAAGGAAACATTTAAGATCCTCGGGTACTTTTTGATAGGGATGTGAGATACAAGACCAGAACCCAGGAGGGGGCTGGGAACTGAGGCAAGAGGCTGGGGTAGCTGTAGCAAGCAGAAACCCTCAAACCCTAGGAACCCTGAATCCCCACTGGTATTAACTGGAAGGCTTGTAAGACCTCCCTTGCCTGTGCCCAGGTACATGTATTGGACGGATTGGGGTGCAAGCCCCAAGATTGAACGAGCTGGCATGGATGCCTCAGGTCGTCAGGTCATCATCTCTTCTAATCTGACGTGGCCTAATGGATTAGCCATTGACTATGGGTCCCAGCGGCTATACTGGGCTGATGCCGGCATGAAGACGATTGAATTTGCCGGACTGGATGGCAGCAAAAGGAAGGTAAGGGTGGCGCTAAGGCATCCTCCCACAGCCCTGACAGCCTCCAGGGTGGCGCTTCCTGGCTGGCAGCTAACAGGACCCAGGGAAGCCTAGGGGTGATCCAGCATGGTGCGTTTGCTATTTCTCTGAAACTGCAGCTGTGCTCCAGAGCCCGGGGTCCCTGCTCCTTGATGATGAAAGGAAACTAGGGATCATGTGGCTTGTGGGCTGGGGGTATAAGTGCTTTCCTAATAACCATCACCACTAATGCTAATTAATCACCAGTTGCATACTGGGCCCATGACCTCTCTCTCTCTCGCTCTCTTTGTTTTTATTGTTTATTTTGATATAATTTCAAACCTACAGACAAGTTGTAAGAATAGTCAAAAGAACCAATAACTAATATTTTGCCACATTGTTTTTTCTTGATAGCAACTTTGAAGATAATTTTTTATTAATTTTTATTGGAGTATAGTTGCTTTACAATGTTGTGTTAGTTTCAGCTGTACAGCAAAGTGAACCTACTGTATAGCACAGGGAACTCTACTCAGTGCTTTGCTACACTGTTATCATTCTCATTCTCTGTCCACACACACACACACACACACACACACACACACACACACACACACACACACACCACACAATTCTTCTGAACCATCTTAGATTAAATTGGAGCCATCCTGCCGTTGAACCCAAAATAGTCCAGTGCATATTTCCTAAGAACAAGAACATTGTCTTGCATAATCACAGTATAATGATCAATATCAGGGAATTTATCATTGATACAATATTACTATCTAATCCACAGTCTATATTCAATTTCACCACCAATTGCCCCGATAATGTCCTTATAGCTTTTTTTTTTTCCATTTTTCTTTTTAAGTCCAGGATCCAATCCCAGATCACAGTTGTTTTTAGTAATCATGTCTCTTTAATCTGGAACATTTCCTCAGCCTGTCTTTGTCTTTCCTGATCTTCGTATCTTTAAAGAGTAAATGCCAGTTATTTTGTAGAATGTCCCTCAGTTTGTCTGATGTTTCCTTGTGATTAAGTTCAGATTATGCATTTGGGGCAGAAATACTACAGTGAGTAAAGTCGTGTCCTGAGTTTTCAATGTGTCTTATCAGTAGCCACAGATGTCAGCTTGTCCCATCATTGTGATACCAACTTTGGTTGTGCGGTTAAGGTGGTGTCCACTGTAAAGTTGCTATTTCTCCTTTTGTAATTAATAAGTAATTTGTGCAGAGACACTTTGAGATTATGTAAATAATACATGATCTTTTACAATCATCACGCAACCCTTGGAGCCAGGCACTGTCATGATCATATCACAGATTGGCTGACCAAAGTTCAGATTTTATAACCAGCTCTAGCTCAAGGTCACACAGTAGGTGGTACTGGCGGAGCTGCATCCTGCCTCCTCACCTGAGCCCTTGACCACTGCTCTGTACTGTCAGGACTTGCTGGGGCATGACACACGTGCTGGGTCCCTGGCAGGTACTGATTGGAAGCCAGCTGCCCCACCCATTTGGGCTGACCCTCTATGGAGAGCGCATCTATTGGACTGACTGGCAGACAAAGAGTATTCAGAGTGCCGACCGGCTGACGGGACTGGACCGGGAGACCCTGCAGGAGAACTTGGAAAACCTCATGGACATCCACGTCTTCCACCGCCGGCGACCCCCAGGTAAGCAGCCCTTGGCCCATACTTGCTTCTCCTTTGCTTCCCTCTGCAACAGTCCTTCCCATTGACCCACTCCTCTCCACCCAGTGTCCACACCATGTGCTACGGAGAATGGCGGCTGCAGCCACCTGTGTCTTCGGTCCCCAAATCCCAGTGCCTTCAGCTGTACCTGCCCCACAGGCATCAACCTGATGCCTGATGGCAAGACCTGTTCACCAGGTAGGTCTAAGCATCACAGACCTAGATAGAGCCTCTCTGGGAGGAGCAGTGGCTCTCTTTCTTCCCTGCAAGTGGACTCTGGTGTGGTCTGAGAAACCTAAGCTTCCAGAGGCTTAGGAGCGAGACAAAGCTTTTAGAAAAAAGAAGAGGTCCAGAGGAGCAGGTAGACAGGATTAGAAGCAGGATCCAACTAGGTCTCATGGTGTCTTCATGCATATTAGAAAAAGATGTTCCTTTCTCAGACACTTTACTTTGATCTGTTGGGAAGTTGTCATAATATACTGATTCGGTTAGAACAAGTCAGTTTTGTTCCTTCTGCCCAAAATTGGTATAGTAAATACTAGAACATATGATATCTACAATTTGATGGTACCTCCTTTGGAAATGGCACTTTTGTGAGTATACACAACCAGCACAACCTTCGTATAACCTTAATTGAAAGGTCTCAGAAGCAGGACCTGGCTGCCCAGATGTTGGAAGTTGAGGTTTCTCCCTAGGGGCTGCTGCATGGTAGGCTGCATTTGAACCCTAACTTCCTGGGGAATTAGAGCAAGAAAGGAGCTCTGAATTGTGCTTCTCGGGTTGTGGGTAAAGCCCTCCTTCACCTAACATGAAGTTTCTTAAACTTCATGGTAAAAGGTCTTTCAAAGAGATTCATTTTCATGATATTAATAAAGAGTTATGACTGTGTATCAGGCCCAATGCTGAGGGTTTTCTGTACGTGATCTCTTTTATTCCTACAGCCACCCTGTTGTTGTCCCCATTTTACAGATGATGAAAGTGAGGCTTAGACAATTTAAACAATGTGCCCAGGATCACAAAACTAGAAACTAATGGAGACAGGGCATGAACTTCAGTTTGCCTTACTCCAAATCTTCTTAATGGCTGTGCTAGGGTGACTGTCCTCTTTCCTTCTCTCCCCACCTGGGCAGGCATGAACAGTTTCCTCATCTTCGCCAGGAGGATAGACATACGCATGGTCTCCTTGGACATCCCTTATTTTGCCGATGTGGTGGTACCAATCAACATTACCATGAAGAACACCATTGCCATTGGAGTGGATCCCCAGGAAGGTCTGTGTGGCCCTCCCTTCTCTCCTGGCCCACTGTCCCTGCCTTATAGCAACTGCTGCCCTTGCTTTCCCACCACCTTTGCCTCCTGCTAAGAGCCTGGGGGCTCCCCGTTCCCTCTGGCACGACCCCTGCCCCATCTCTATAGCACTTTCTCTCTGGTTATGAGGGCATGGGGTTTGGGGGCCTTCCTCTTCATCTCTGCCAAGAGCTATCCTGCTATGATATTTCTATATTTCCCTTGATATCCTCTGCTCAGGGGCATAGGGCTCTCTGACATGCCCTGGTGTCTCGGGGCATGTGAGCTGTGTGTGTTCCTTTGGGGGGCAGGGTGAAAGTCCAGGCTGAGCCAAGGCTTCCCTTTCCAGGAAAAGTGTACTGGTCAGACAGCACGCTGCACAGGATCAGCCGTGCCAATCTGGATGGCTCACAGCATGAGGACATCATCACCACAGGTGGGCCTTGCTCCCAGCCCGGGGACCACCTGTCTGGCTACAGAGCTGGGGAGATATCCCATCTGTTTTAAGGCAGGAGCCAGTGTGCTGTCTTGACTTCCTGCAGGGCTGCAGACCACAGATGGGCTCGCAGTGGATGCCATTGGCCGGAAAGTGTACTGGACAGACACAGGGACCAACCGGATTGAAGTGGGCAACCTGGACGGGTCCATGCGGAAGGTGTTGGTGTGGCAGAACCTTGACAGCCCCCGTGCCATTGTACTGTACCACGAGATGGGGTGAGAGCAGCTCTGTGGCTCCAGGCTGCGGGATGGGCTGGCTCAGCTGGGGCGAAGGATGGGGTGAAGGGGGGCAGTGGAGAGCAAGCATGCTTCAAAGGAGCACTGAGACTGACCTCTCTGGGGCACTTCCACTTCCCTGTGACTTCTTTCAGGGTGGCAGTATAGTGTAGAGGTTAAAAGCATGAACCTCGGAATCAGAGATCCAGGATTCAAATTTCTTCACCATTTATTAGCTGCGTCTGTCACTTTGGGTCCAATATTTAACCTCCCTGGTCCTCAGCTTCCTTGCCTTTAAAACGGAGCCGATAATGAAAATGCATGCCTGTGGACCTTGTGAGGATTAAGTAGGATAATGCATGGAAAGTACTTTTTTTAAATTGTAAAAAACATAACATTAAATTTACCATCTTAACCATTTTTAAGTGTACAGTTCAGTAGTGTTAAGTATATTCACATTACTGTGAAACAGATCTCCAGAACTTTTTCATCTTGCAAATCTGAAATTCTGTATTCATTAAGCAACAACTCCCTTTTGTGCATGTAAATACTTTTCACAGTGTTTGGCATATTGTTAAGTACTCACAGTATACAGGAACTGTGGAAATAACCAGCTAGTATTGTTTCTTGTCCAGGTTCATGTACTGGACAGACTGGGGGGAGAATGCCAAGTTAGAGCGGTCTGGAATGGATGGCTCAGACCGTACCGTGCTCATCAGCAACAACCTAGGGTGGCCCAATGGACTGACTGTGGACAAGGCCAGCTCCCAACTGCTCTGGGCTGATGCCCACACGGAGGTGAAGGTTCTACTCCTGCTGCTTTGCAGAAGCCTGGGGATATGGGAGGGGCCTATTTGGGATCTCCGCTGAGGGCTCCCAGTCTTCTGATAGCCACCCCTCACCCTCTCCTTCCTCTATAGCGAATTGAGGCTGCCGATCTGAATGGTGCCAGTCGGCACACACTGGTGTCACCTGTGCAGCACCCATATGGCCTCACCCTGCTCGACTCCTATATCTACTGGACTGACTGGCAGACCCGTAGCATCCACCGTGCCGACAAGGGTACTGGCAGCAATGTCATCCTGGTGAGGTCCAACCTGCCAGGCCTCATGGACATCCAGGCTGTGGACAGGGCACAGCCACTGGGTGAGAAGACCCCTAGGGCTGTAAGCCAGAGCCTCTGACTTTCTGCGGGTATCTCAACATCAGAGATATATCCAGAGCACAGAGATGCCTTTACAACCAGAGAGACAGGGACCTGCCTAAGCCCCCCTGTAGGATCAGGCTGTGTTCCCTCTGGGTATGGCTGGTACTGTAACAGCAGGGTGCTGTCATCCTCAAAGGACTCCTGGAGACACCCCTGGTCCTTCTGCCTCTTCCCTGCCAGGCACCGAATCCTGTTATGTAGAATAGCAGACAATCAGGCACAAAAAACTAGGGCCTTTATAAGGTTCAGACCATATTCCAGGCTGGGTGTCAAAACTCGTGCTTCTCTTTCTCAGGTTTTAACAAGTGCAGCTCGAGAAATGGTGGCTGCTCTCACCTCTGCCTGCCTCGGCCCTCTGGCTTCTCCTGTGCCTGCCCCACTGGCATCCAGCTGAAGGGCGATGGGAAGACCTGTGACCCCTCTCCTGAGACCTACCTGCTCTTCTCCAGCCGCGGCTCCATCCGGCGTATCTCACTGGACACCAGCGACCACACAGATGTGCACGTGCCCGTTCCCGAGCTCAACAATGTCATCTCCCTGGATTATGACAGTGTGGATGGAAAGGTCTATTACACAGATGTGTTCCTGGATGTTATCAGGTATGAGTGTCCCCGAAACCTCCAGAGGACACAGACCTGCTTCTGACCTCTGATGGGTGAGGTTGTGGTCTGTGTTGACCTCTAAATGGACTAAGTGATTCTACAACTTGGATAGTGAGTTCTGACCCTGAATTGTATGCTTTATAGTGTTATCACGTACAGCAGAGTTTCAAACTTTTGGGTTTTTTTGTTTATTTAAAGATTATGAAGTGTTTCAAGATTTTTTTTTTTTTTCTGGTCACGCCACGCGGCTTGTGGGATTTCCCAACCAGGGATTGTGTCCCCTGTGGTGGAAGTGCGGAGTTCTACCCACTGGACCGCCAGGGAATTTCCCTATTTAAAGATTAATAGGGACTTCTCCGGTGGTCCAGTGGTTAAGACTCCATGCTCCCAGTGCAGGGGATGCAGGTTCGATCTCTGGTCGGAGAACTAGATCCCACACACATGCCGCAACTAAGAGTTCGCATGCCACAACTAAGACCCGGCACAGCCAAATAAATATTAAAAAAAAAAAAAAAGATTGATAGAAGCCCAGTATGTAAAACAAACAGATAAAGTCAGGCTGGGGACTGGGAGCCTTCTACCCCTACCATTGGGCCCTGCAGGAGCTCCAGTGATCCTCTAAGACTCATTGATCAGTTGGCCATGTAGCCAAACCAAGTATCTGTATTATAATGCAGGAACGCTGGCCAAATGCCAAGGCTTATGGTTGTGTTGGGTTTTGTTTTTTAATAACTTTTGTTTTATTTAAATTTTTATTATTCCAATTTTTTACCCCGACACAGCTGAGGAATGTGGTACCCTGTCACCAGTTAGAGGGTTTTACCATGGCAGAGATTCTCACGTGGAAGAACAGGAGCATTCCCTTTTGTTCTCCCTGAGGGGTGTATTAGGATCTGGGAGCTGGTGGGCATAT
This sequence comes from Balaenoptera musculus, assembly GCF_009873245.2. Lineage (NCBI taxonomy): Eukaryota > Metazoa > Chordata > Mammalia > Artiodactyla > Balaenopteridae > Balaenoptera > Balaenoptera musculus. The sequence goes on along the minus strand of NC_045792.1, from coordinate 95,950,739 downwards.
GTAGTTTAGAAAAGTCCCCCCGTGTATTTGTGCCATGCCCCCCATCCTGAGGTTGAATTCCCCGGTGTAGGACTGCTATAAAAATGCACGGTAGATTTTGGAAAATTCTGCCCTTTCTCATAATCACTATCTAGCAATCCTTGTCTCCTCCTTAAGGTGTATGGGGTTTATTAACCTGTCTTTTGGCAAGACATGGGCCCAGATGCCCCCTACTTACAGCAGGAAACACTCTGTCCTCCCAATAATTTATTCAATTTGGCAGCTATTTTGAGTACCTAGTGTGCTAGATGCTGAGGAATGTACTTATCAATACTTGGTCCCTGCCCCTATGGAGCTTACAGTGTAGTGGGAATCCAATTATGGGAACATGGATGAAAGGGGTATCAGCCTATTGCCGATCTGGTCAGTCATCCAACCCTGCCTGGGCTGTTCCCCAAGGCGAGCAGATCTGAATGGCAGCAACATGGAGACGGTGATCGGGCGTGGGCTGAAGACCACCGATGGGCTGGCAGTGGACTGGGTGGCCAGGAATCTGTATTGGACAGACACAGGCCGAAATACCATCGAAGCTTCGAGGCTAGACGGTTCCTGCCGCACAGTGCTGATTAACAACAGCCTGGATGAACCTCGGGCCATTGCCGTTTTCCCCAGGAAGGGGTAAGTTTTTGGCCAGCAGAAAAGAGACCCAGGGAAGAAGGGCCTGGTGAAGAGGCTCTTGAAAGATGCCTATATATTAATGGTATCTGGGTGTCCCTGTATTCTCTCGACCTCTGGGTGCCATCTTCCCATGCCTTGCTGATGGCACTATTGTGTCCCAGGTACCTCTTCTGGACAGACTGGGGCCACATTGCCAAGATTGAACGGGCGAACTTGGATGGCTCTGAGCGGAAGGTCCTCATCAACACAGACCTGGGTTGGCCCAATGGCCTTACCCTGGACTATGATACCCGCAGGTGGGAATCCTGTCCCAGACAGCCCCCTGGAAATCAGGTGGGCAGAGGAGAGGATGGTTGAGACTGAAGCAGTGAAAACAAACAAATAGAAAGCTCCTTGGTAGGTAGGGAAGAGCAAGCAGTGAGAAGTATGAGGGAACAAATTCTTGGAGCAGGTGTTGCTGAATCCAGCACTCAACCCTCAGGTGGGGATTATCTGGTTTACATGTTTTTCATTTGAATGCTTTAGCAGAGCATGTCCTCTGGCTGGACCACAGATCCCACTACCCCCATCCAGTTAATGGATGATTCTTTGCATTTGTTGCCCTCCTGATCCCATCAGGTATTGGAATTTGCAACTCCTGATCTAGATTAAAAATACTGGAGGGCAGGAGAAGAGGGAGGAAGGGGCTCCAAAGCAGTCAGTTCTCCTTTCTGCTCTCAGAAGAAGGGAAGGGAATCAAAGTCACCTGGAGAGCTGGACTGGAGGAGAGGAATGCCCTCTTCCGTTAACTTCACTGAGCTCTTTGTAGACTGAGTCTCTTCTTGAAGGGCGTTCATAAGAATTTGGGCTTAGATTCTTGGGTAGGAGTCAAAGGGTGATCAAGTCGTTGAAGATGAGACTGGGGGCTGGCTCCTCCGAGGTCACTAGATTTCTACCCTCCCCAGAACAGCCCTGGCCTCCCCACTTATTAGTCACCGACCGAGTTCCACTCTTCAGCTTGGGGATTCCCAGTGACCTCTCATCAAGTCAACTTGACTGCTCACAGCACCTGGCAGTTCAGCTCAGGAGGGGACAGCTAGCTCCCTGAGGGCAGGGCTGGACTCCCTGGCAAGTGTTTTCAGCAGCCGCCTTTTCTCCTTTCCTTTACAGGATCTATTGGGTGGATGCCCATCTGGACCGGATTGAGAGCGCCGACCTCAGTGGGAAGCTCCGGCAGGTCTTGGTCAGCCACGTGTCGCACCCCTTCGCTCTCACTCAGGTACTGGCTCAGGAGAGAGGTAACTAAACCTCCTTGACAGGGGTGTTTCCTTGGGGCTCTGCATCAGCAGCCTCAGCCCCAGGTGCTACTGAACAGGTTTGCTATAGAAGCTCATTTTAGGGGTGATTCTTGTACACTGAAGCCTTGCCACTATGTGCCCTGCTGCTCCTGCTGTCCCATGTTCTAACATTCGAAGGAGTGGCTCTCAAACAGCTGTACGGAGTCAACTGTGGAACTTGTTAAAATGCATATTCCCAGGCACTGGATATAAAGAATCTGCCTCCTGAGGGTTGGGCAAGGAATATTCATTTTAACAAGTTCCCCAGTTGATCCCAGTGCTGTGGTCCCAGCATGCAAGCTCAGGCAGCTTACTTTAGTGGGCAGAGGTGTGGAGTGGCTGAGAGCCAGAGTTTTGAGGCAGGTAGCCAGTCGGTAAGTGTTTATTGAGTGAGTACCTCCCGTGAGCCAGCTCTGTGGGGTCAAGTTCTGCCTGTGTCATGAAGTAACTATGCAACTTTGACAAGATAGTGAACTTCTCTAAGCTTCACTTACTTATAAAATAAACGAGTTTAATAATAGTATCCTCCTGAAATATACACAAAGCATTAGCAGAGTATCTGGCACTCAGTGTGTATTATTTCTAATCATTTTATTTAGTATTAGCTGTCATTTTTTTAGAGTTCTAACCCTGTATAATAATTCAAGAAAGGAAAAAAGGTATACCAAGCCTGGGGCCAAAACAGGGATTCTCAATCATTTAAAAATCTTTATCCTCGGGAGGAACACTCCCAAACTCATTCTACAAGGCCACCATCACCCTGATACCAAAACCAGACAAAGATGTCACAAAAAAAGAAAACTACAGGCCAATATCTCTGATGAACATAGATGCAAAAATCCTCAACAAAATACTAGCAAACAGAATCCAACAGCACATGAAAAGGATCATACACCATGATCAAGTGGGGTTTATCCCAGGAATGCAAGGATTCTTCAATATATGCGAATCAATCAATGTGATATAGCTATTAACAAACTGAAGGATAAAAACCATATGATAATCTCAATGGATGCAGAAAAAACTTTTGACAAAATTCAACACCCATTTATGATAAAAACTCTCCAGAAAGTAGGCATAGAGGGAACCTACCTCAACACAATAAAGGCCATATATGACAAACCCACACCAACATCATTCTCAATGATGAAAAGCTGAAACCATTTCCTCTAAGCTCAGGAACAAGACAAGGTTGCCCACTCTCACCACTATTATTCAACGTAGTTTTGGAAGTTTTAGCCACAGCAATCAGAGAAGAAAAAGAAATAAAAGGAATCCAAATCGGAAAAGAAGAAAACTGTCACTGTTTGCAGATGACATGATACTATACTTAAAGAATCCTAAAGATGCTACCAGAAAACTACTAGAGCTAATCAATGAACTTGGTAGAGTAGCAGGATACAAAATTAATGCACAGAAATCTCTTGCATTCCTATACACTAATGATGAAAAATCTGAAAGAGAAATTAAGGAAACACTCCCATTTACCACTGCAACAAAAAGAATAAAATACCAAGGAATAAACCTACCTAAGGAGACAAAAGACCTGTATGCAGAAAACTATAAGACACTGATGAAACAACTTAAAGATGATACAAACAGATGTAGATATACCACGTTCTTGGATTGGAAGAATCAACAGTGTGAAAATGACTATACTACCCAAAGCAATCTACAGATTCAGTGCAATCCCTATCAGACTATCAATGGCATTTTTCACAGAAGTAGAACAAAAAATTTCACAATTTGTATGGAAACACAAAAGACCCTGAATAGCCAAAACAATCTTGAGAAAGAAAAATGGAGCTAGAGGAATCAGGCTCCTGGACTTCAGACTATACTACAAAGCTACAGTAATCAAGACAGTATGGTACTGGCACAAAAACAGAAATATAGATCAATGGAACAGGATAGAAAGCCCAGAGAAAAACCCACGCACATATGGTCACCTTATCTTTGATAAAGGAGGCAAGAGTATACAATGGAGAAAAGACAGCCTCTTCAATAAGTGGTGCTGGGAAAACTGGACAGCTACATGTAAAAGAATGAAATTAGAACACTTCCTGGACTTCCCTGGTGGCGCAGTGGTTAAGAATTCGCCTGCCAATGCAGGGGACATGGGTTCAATCCCTGGTCCGGGAAGATCCCACATGCTGCGGAGCACCTAAGCCCGTGTGCCACAACTACTGAGCCTGTGCTCTACAGCCTGTGAGCCACAACTACTGAGCCCACGTGCCACAACTACTGAAGCCCGTGCACCTAGAGCCCGTGCTCTGCAACAAGAGAAGCCACCGCAATGAGAAGCCCGTGCACCACAACGAAGAGTAGCCCCCGCTCAACACAACTAGAGAAAGCCCATGCACAGCAACAAAGATCCAGTGCAGCCAAAAATCAATCAATAAATTAATAAATAAATTAATTTTTAAAAAAAAGAACACTTCCTAACACCCTACACAAAAATAAACTCAAAATGGATTAAAGACCTAAGTGTAAGGCCAGACACTATAAAACTCTTAGAGGAAAACATAGGCAGAACACCATGACTTAAATCACAGCAAGATCCTTTTTGACCCACCTCCTAGAGTAGAAACAAAAATAAACAAATGGGACCTAATGAAACTTAAAAGCTTTTGCACAGCAAAGGAAACCATAAACAAGACGAAAAGACAACACTCAGAATGGGAGAAAATATTTGCAAACGAAGCAACTGACAAAGGATTAATCTCCAAAATATACAAGCAGCTCATGCAGCTCAATATCAAAAAAACAAACAACCCAATCCAAAAATGGGTAGAAGACCTAAATAGACATTTCTCCAAAGAAGATATACAGATTGCCAACAAACACATGAAAAGATGCTCAACATCACTAATCATCAGAGAAATGCAATTCAAAACTACAATGAGGTATCACCTCACACCAGTCAGAATGGCCATCATCAAACAATCTACAAACAATAAATGCTGGAGAGGGTGTGGAGAAAAGGGAACCCTCTTGCACTGTTGGTGGGAATGTAAATTGATACAGCAACCATGGAGAACAGTATGGAAGTTCCTTAAAAAACTAAAAATAGAACTACCATATGACCCAGCAATCCCACTACTGGGCATATACCCTGAGAAAACCATAATTCAAAAAGAGTCATGTACCACAATGTTCACTGCGGCACTATTTACAATAGCCAGGACATGGAAGCAACCTTAGTGTCCATTGACAGATGAATGGATAAAGAAGATGTGGTAAATACATACGATGGAATATTACTCAACCATAACAAGAAACGAAATTGAGTTATTTGTAGTGAGGTGGATGGACCTAGAGTCTGTCATACAGAGTGAAGTAAGTCAGAAAGAGAAAAACAAATACCATATGCTAACACATATATATGGAATCTAAAAAAAAAAAATGGTTCTGATGAACCTAGGGGCAGGACAGGAATAAAGACACAGACGTACAGAATGGACTTGAGGACACGGGGAGGGGGAAGGGTAAGCTGTGATGAAGTAAGAGAGTAGCATTGACATATATACACTACCAAATGTAAAATAGATAGCTAGTGGGAGGCAGCTGCATAGCACAGGGAGATCAGCTCCGTGCTTTGCGACCACCTAGAGGGGTGGGATATGGAGTGTGGGAGGGAGATGCAAGAGGGAGGGGATATGTATGGGGATATACATATGCATACAGCTGATTCACTTTGTTATACAGCAGAAACTAACACAACACTGTAAAGCAATTATACTCCAATAAAGATGTTAAAAAAAATATCTTTGTCCCTCGGGCTTCCCTGGTGGCGCAGTGGTTAAGGATCTGCCTGCCAACGCAGGGGACACAGGTTCGAGCCCTGGTCCGGGAAGATCCCACATGCCGCGGAGCACCTAAGCCAGTGCGCCACAACTACTGAGGCTGCGCTCTAGAGCCCGCGAGCCACAACTACTGAGCCCACGTGCCACAACTACTGAAGCCCGCGTGCCTAGAGCCCATGCTCCGCAACAAGAGAATCCACCGCAGTGAGAAGCCCACATACCGCAATGAAGAGTAGCCCCCGCTCACCTCAACTTGAGAAAGCCCACGCGCAGCAACGAAGACCCAATGCAGCCCCCCAAAAAAGGAATAAACAAAATAAATAAATAAATAAACAATTTAAAAAAATCTTTGTCCCTTTTTGACAAACATCCACTCTATCTATATTCTGCATTATATCCTACCGGCCAATAAGATTTTGTCTGGCTTTACTTAATGATAGGCTTTTCCCCCCTGTACTCCAAATGTAAAACTACAGAATTATATTGAATTTAGTTTTTCAATCTACAAGTTTCCCCTGAGGTTTCTGACGTATACTCCAGGGATGGGAGGGGAACCACCTACATTGCCCTTCCCCACCCCTAGCAGAGAATCTCAGGATCACTGCATTAGAGGGCAGCTGCCTGCAGAGGTAACCAGAGGACTTGGGCCAGGGCTCTGAGTGATGGGCCCAGAAGAACGGGGACCTAGAAGGACTGCCCCCTCCCGCCCCACGCAACTTACTCCTGTTTGCTAGGTACAGGAATTTATTTATTCACTGAGCCACTGGGTCAGCTGACTGAGGACTAAGTGTTAGTGCTGGAAATTGAGAGATGAATGAACCACATTCTTGTTCTTGAAGAACTTAATCTGGCAGGACAGATAGACGTAAACAAATGACCACAGAGTGTCGAAACTCACTTGTGGAAGTGAGGACAAGCTCAGAGCAGCATGGAGAAAATGGTGAATTCTCTATGGAGTGGGGGAGATTTCCTGGATAATGTCATACCTGGGGATGCACAGGAGTTGACATGGATAAGGGAAGAAGAGGGCATTTGGACAGAGGGAACACACGGGCTGAGGCATGGAAGCTGTACCAGGGTCTGCCTATTAATAGTTACTCTTTTTGGGGTTTCCCTATTGAGTAGCAGGACAGGTGGATCTACTGGACAGACTGGCAGACCAAGTCAATCCAGCGTGTTGACAAGTACTCAGGCCGGAACAAGGAGACGGTGTTGGCGAATGTGGAGGGACTCATGGATATCATCGTGGTTTCCCCTCAGCGGCAGACAGGTAGACTCCAGGGTCCTGAGCCTGCTTCCTTACCATTGGTGGGGTTGGTTGGTCACCCCGAGGACTGTTAATAACCAAGACAGTTAGAGCCACAGGAGAGCCTTTTGGTTCACATCTTAAGTTCTTAGACCTTTCAGCCCCCTGTCGTTATACCCCTCCTGCCCCACGGTCCCTGGGAGTAAGGTAGCCCCAAATCTCCTCCTTTTTGAGAAGTGTCAAATTAGGAGACTTGATTCTGCCCCAGGCCAGATATTCACATCTGCTTTGCCCCCAGGGACCAATGCCTGTGGTGTGAACAACGGTGGCTGCACCCACCTCTGCTTTGCCAGAGCCTCAGACTTTGTATGTGCCTGTCCTGACGAGCCTGATGGCCGGCCCTGCTCCCTGGGTGAGTTGGACTAATTGGCCTCCTGGAACAGCAGAGCCCTTGGAAGGGCAGGGGTTCAGCAGCCTCAGCTTTGTTCTTCTGGGTGAGATTTCCCCTCAGGGGTTCTTACAGCAGAGTGACTGGGAGCAATGAGTTTGAGCTTTGGAATGGTACAGACCCAGGTTTGTCTGGCTTCTGGCATTTACTAGGATGGAAATCAGGTCTCCTGATTCCCTGATCCCTACTGTGACCTGTGCATTATTCTCTCTTCCTGCCCTTTGTGGGCCAGCTAGCCCATCCGGAGCTATTAATATTGGAAATTGGGACTTCCCTGGTGGCGCAGTGGTTGAGAATCCGCCTGCCAACGCAGGGGACACGGGTTCGAGCCCTGGTCCGGGAAGATCCCACATGCCACGGAGCACCTAAGCCTGTGCGCCACAACTACTGAGCCTGCGCTCTAGAGCCCGTGAGGCACTACTGAGCCCATGTGCCACAACTACTGAAGCCCGCGTGCCTAGAGCCCGTGCTCTGCAACAAGAGAAGCCACTGCAATGAGAAGCCCACGCACCGCAATGAAGAGTAGCCCCCACTCGTCACAACTAGAGAAAGCCTGTGCGCAGCAACAAAGACTCAACGCAGCCAAATAAATAAATAAAATAAATAAATTTATAAAAAAATATATATTGGAAACCAAATCCTTTTTATGTACAGTATTAAGAAGGACATCTAACGGGGGTACCTAGGATCAGGGCAGCTAAAAGATTGCTTTATCAAGTTCTCCAGATGCTACTCTTGGACCATATGTAGATATTTGTGGCTCCAGTGATCCACTCCAGTCCTTGTTTTCTCTCCAGAACCTGGCCTGCTGCCCCCAGCTCCCAGGGCTACCAGCGTGAGTGAAAGGAGCCCCGTGCTACCCAACACGCTACCGACCACCTTGCGTTCTTCTACCAGCCGGACCCGCACATCTCTGGAGGAGGTGGAAGGGAGGTAAGTGGGTCAGTATGGAATTGGGGGCTCTTTGATGCAAATCGCCATCCCCTGCCAGCAGAAGACCATAGGCCCAGCTTGATGATTCTGGCAGATGGGAGGTAGATCACATCATTAGCCACCAGTCCCTGCTACTTGGGACTGGAGATGATATTTAGACTTGCAGGTTGTTGCAAGCGATTCTTTTTTTTAGCTCTGAAGGCAAGAAGCTTTAAGAGGAGCTTTAGAGAGAAATAACTCAGGAGGAGTTTCTGCCCGGCATTCCTCCTTCTTCCTTTCTTTCAGTGATGTTTGCTCTCACAGAACAAGTTTAGCACGTGGTCTTGTACTACAGTTTACTTAGAAGCCACCAAGTCATAGTGGTCTCTGGGCTGTGGCTTTTTAACTTGGGACATCCCCAGGGATGTGATGGCCTTAGCTTATAATGACCTGTAACACTCAAACACACATGCATGTATGTGCATGTGTACACACACACACACACACACATACACACACCGTTATTAAATAAGCAAGCACAACCATGAACAGCTCTCAAATTAAGTGTAAAACATTATATTTCATTAGACTGAAGGTGCTGTCAATTTAAAATGCATCCTGATTTGAGAGATTAAACTGAAAAAATGACCAACAGCAACTGTGAGATGCCATTAATTGTAAGACACAGTCCTATCTCAGAGATACTAGAATATAGAAAAAATGCACATCTTAAAATTGATGAAATATCATGTTATATTCAATTTAGAGAAAGTCTTATAAATTTTTCTTTTTTTTTTTAAACCATTTCGGGTTCTTTTTTTTTTTTTTAATTAATTAATTTATTTATTTATTTTTGGCTGTGTTGGGTCCTCGTTTCTGTGCGAGGGCTTTCTCTAGTTGCGGCAAGCAGGGGCCACTCCTCATCGCGGTGCGTGGGCCTCTCACCATCGTGGCCTCTCTTGTCGCGGAGCACAGGCTCCAGACGCGCAGGCCCAGTAGTTGTGGCTCACGGGCCCAGCTGCTCCGCGGCATGTGGGATCCTCCCAGCCCAGGGCTCGAACCCGTGTCACCTGCATTAGCAGGCAGATTCTCAACCACTGCGCCACCAGGGAATGCCCTTATAAATGTTTTTTATTTACACTTTGCAAAAAAATCATCTGGAAATACAGATAGGAGTAAAAAAGAAATAAGTACTCATATATAATTACCTTTAGTGTTTTTTTCTGATTTGATATATGTGTATATTGTGAAATGATTACCACAGTAAGTCTAGTTAACATCCATCACCACACATATATACTTTTTTTTTCTTATAATGAGAACTTTTAAAATCTACTTTCTTAGCAACTTTCAGATATACAATATTGTTAACTATAGTCACTATGATGTACATGACATCCCCAGGACTTATAGCTGGAAGTTTGAGCCTTTTGACCATCTTCACTCATTTTGTCCACCCCCAACCTCTGGCAACTGCCTATCTGTATGGTATCAATTTATCTATGAGTTGGTTTTGTTTTTTTTTTCAGATTCCACATATAAGTGATATCCTATAGTATTTGTCTTTCCCTGTCTGACTTATTTTACTTAGCAGAATGTCCTTCTTTTTCATGGCTGAATAATGTTCCACTGTATACCACATTTTCTTTATCCATTCATCCATTGATGGACACTTAAGTGGTTTCCATGTCTTGGCTCTTGTAAATAATGCTACATTGAACATGGGGGTGCAGATATCTTTTTGAGACAGTGATTTCATTTCCGACTCTTAGTATTCTGATGTCTATCTTCCCAGGCATTTTTCTATTAGAACATTTTTCATTGTAATATTATTTTTAATATCAACGGTAGCTTAAAAGATAATCAACACGTGATTTCAATTCTGGAGGCAGAAACATAGTAATAATTCCAAATAAGACCACTAGACTCATGTCCCTAAAATTATAAGATTTGTACATGATCAAACTTATTCTATATGCCCCATTTTCTCTTGTTAGAAGAGTTTATATAGAAAAGCAAACAGATATAAACATGTACCTTTCTCACTAAATTTTAAGCACTAACAATCATTATTAATCTGATTTTATTCAGGTTTATTTAGAAAACTTTTGAACCCTACTCAGATATTTTCTTCCTATCAGAGTTGTATTTGAAGACCCAGTACATCTTGGTTTCAGATGCTCCTGCAGGTAGCTTTTCTCTAGCCTTTTAGGACATGTCTTTAATTGCCAGCTCATAACGTGCCACAAAGGAGTTACCGTCTCAGCATTTCAAGTTAGTTATCCAAGCCCTCCCTCTGGATGTCTTGCATATTCCCTTGTCAAAGAATGAAGGAAAGAAAAACAATATATTTTTTTAAGTCTCTCTAGACCTTGTGATAATCTTGATCCAATCCAAGGTTTGCTTGGCTAGTAGCTTAATAAAGTCTGCTATTGATGTCCTTAGTATTCTTTCAGCTCACTCTCAAACCTGCTTCTCCTTTTTAAAGAATCCTCTTTAAAGAGTACATATTTTAGGGTATTCCCTGGTGTTCCAGTGGTTGGGACTCCACGCTTTCACTGCCGAGGGCCTGGGTTCAATCCCTGGTCAGGGAGCTGGGATCCCACAAGCTGCACGGCCAAAAACAACAACAACAAAAAGAGTACACATTTTAAAACACATTTAAGCATGATATAGCATCTTGAAGACAGTGGCTCATGCTGATTTCTCTGTATTTCCTTGTCCTGCCCTCTCCTTGCTTCCGCTATCTCCTGTCTGGTATAGTCTCATATCTGAAAGCCCCACTCCCAGGCCTTTAGCCCTGTCCTTCACAGGACTTTCCCCATTTCCTGGCGGAAGGCAAGATCTTTGTTGAATACAAGCAGGCTTCACATTCAGTTTTCTCTGCCCCACAGATGCTCTGAAAAGGATGCCCGGCTGGGCCTCTGCACGTATTCCAATGAGGCCGTACCTGCTGCTTCAGGTAAGCCCTCAGTGCCCAACTGTTTTGAAAAACAAGATGTAAGGAATCTAAATCTCCATTGATATCTTGCAGAACCTTCATGGGGACTCTTTGGGGTTGATGAACCCTTTTCTTAGACTAAATCCATAGAAAGAATAACCATAATAGCTGCCACTTATAGAGTGCTTTCTGTATGCTAGGCATTTGTTAAGCCATATTTATGTGCACATGCGTGTATGTATGTGTATTTGTATATACACACTCACCTTCAATCTCCACCAGCCCTATGAGCAATTTATTATTTACATTTAACTGATGAGAAAACACAGGCTTAGAAGTTAAGCATCTTGCTTTAACTCACACAGCTAGTAAGTAGTGGAATTGGGATTAGAGATGCTGACAGAGTGATAGGTTTCTTCTCAGCCCCCTCCCCCCTCCCGCTGTGGCCTCTTCTCTGAGAAGGAGGCCCCTAGCCATCCTCAGATGGTATGGGATGCAACAGCTACAAAAGGAGCCCTCCATCTTCCCACCCCTCACACCAGCTAGAAGATTGTTGGAGGTCCCCACCTAGCGTCCCTCTGCTCTTCCTAGGGGAAGGACTTCATGTCAGCTATGTCATCGGTGGACTCCTCAGTATTCTGCTTATTCTGGTGGTGATCGCGGCTTTGATGCTGTACAGGTAACCTCAGCCCCACTGCAATGGCTGTATGTTTGCTGTATGTCCCATTAGCACGTTTGGGACCTCCTGAAGTTGACAGCTCACTGATTCCACCTATGACCAGCCTCATTTCAAAGTTGGGTCCCTGGTCAGAGCAGCAGAAGGGAAGGGCAGAAACCTGAATGTGTACCCTTCTTCCCCAGTCACAGCCCAAGTCGTTTCCTCATTTCATGACCACAGCAATGCTTGGGATTTTCCTTATAGACTAGGATACTAAGGACACAGAGGGTGTTACCCAAGTTCACACAGTAAGAGGCAAAGCTGGTACTGACTCTAGCATCTTTGCTTTTTCCACCACTCTACACTACCTCAAACCGTTGAAGCTGGAAATGATTTTCTCTTCACACAAACACAACCCTTTACTACAATGTGGGGTGATGTATCATTGCTCGGTAGGGATCATCCTGGGAAGGTGGAATGTGTAGTATTCAATTTAGAATCTTCCTTTTATGACCCTCTCTGTATATATTTTCTCCTAAATGCTTTAAATGCAGCTTGCAGCAAAAATGTCAGGATTTTGCTGCTGCTGCAGTGGCTTCTACTAACAACAACAACAATAATAGTAACAGCTACCATTTAATGAATATGTATCAATGCCACAACAACCTTGTAATACAGGTATTATTATTCCTCACTTTACAGATGAGGATCTAAGGCTCAGAAAGTTTAGATTATGTCCACCAATACCCCAGCCAGTAAGTAACAGAAGTGGCATTGAAACGTAGGTCTGTCTTGACTCTAAAGCTCAGTATTATCTATCAAATTTAAAGCTTTGTTATCTATTGCTATATAACAAATTACCCTGAAACTTAGCACCTTAAAATGACAACCACTGATTATCTCACAGTTTCTGTGGGTCAGAAATCTAGATGCAGATTAGCTGGGTGTCTCTGCCTCAAGGTGTCTTATAAGGCAGCAATCCAGGTATCAGCCAGAGTTGTGGTCTTATCTCAAGGCTTGACTGGGGAAGGATTTCCTTCCAAGCACAGGATTCAGTTCCTCGCAGGCTGTTGGCTAGAGGCCTCCCTCATCAGTTTGTTGCCTTGTGGGCCTTTCCATAGGACAGCTTTCAACATGGCAGCTTGCTTCCCCCAGAGCAAGAGTAAGAGAGAGGGGAGGGAGGGAGAGAGGGCAAACCAGTTTCCTTGTTAGGAGTTTCCTTGTAACCTAATCTAGTATCCCTCACTTTTGCATGTTCTGTTCATTAGAAGCGAGTCACCAGATCCAGCCCACACTTACAGGTCAGGAATTCAGAAGTTGTGAGTACCGGGAGGCAGGGACCACTGGGCCCTCTTAGAGGCTGCCTGCCACAACTTGGGTTACAGCTTCCCCAGATATTATCCCCATACAAATCTGAACTAATTTCTCATCACTTTTTCTCCTAAAGACACAAAAAATCCAAGTTAACTGATCCTGCAATGGGGAACCTGACCTACAGTAACCCTTCCTACCGAACTTCCACTCAGGAAGTGAAAATTGAAGCAATCCCCAAACCAGCCATGTACAATCAACTGTGCTATAAGAAAGAGGTAAAAATGAAAATTTATATCCAAGAGTTTGTTTTTGGAGCAGGGGGGTGGATTATGCTCCAGTTGCCTGAGTAGATCAGTAAGGGATGCTGGGTAGTCCATCTACCATTTTGGAAGTTATAGTGAACAGAAGAATGGAATGTGATTTGGGTTTCTGGAGAGGTCTATAACTTCTGAGGGACCAGCTTGAGGGGCCCTAGTGAGAGCAAGGTTAGAAAGCAGATCCCAGAAGGTTTAGGTCTGAAAGCATGTGAGTGTGCACCTCCCTGCCAGGAGATATTTTCCCAGGCTCAGGGGTTCCTTCCCTCCTGGAGCTGTCATTCCCCAGCAGTGAGGCTGTGCCCCTCTGAAATAACCCCAAACTCCTAGGAAACACCAAAAAACCCAAGAGCTCCTGAACTCTCCCTTTCTAACCTCTGATCCAAGCTTTTGGCACCTGTGGTTGGGAATGGCTGGAGTTTTGCTATTCTTCCTCTTATCACATAATCTAGAGGGATTTCTCTAGAATTCTGAAAGTTTATATGCTTTTGTTCTTTTAACTCCTTTGCTGCTGCAGTGAAAATTTATTTGCTAAATGTTTAGGCCTGAAAAATAGTCCCGTTTTGACCAGGGAATATAGCCTGGGACTTAGATTTTCCTAGTCTGATATGACCCTTGTTTTTTTCTAAAATCCTGTAACCCTTCATTAGAAATTATCCCTTATGAGACCTAACCCATCTACTCTCTTGGCCTGTCTAGCACAGTCAAAGCCAGCCCTCACACCTATAGGGCATAATGAATACACTTTACACAATAATCATGTGATTTCAGGATCTATGAATTCCCCTATTAAACTAAAGCTTCCACTACAAGCCAAAACAGAACCTGCAGGAATAGCTTGCAGATTTAGGGATGGTAGACCCCTTCTCTATTAATATCTTTGAGAGAAAGACTCTTGAAGCTTCTTGGGTTCCTGGAGTGTCTGATGCCCCAGAAAAGAACCCCAATGAGGGCGCTAGTTTAGAAATTAAAATCATGTGACTCTTTCTCCTGTTGTATGCTTTTTCCTCAGCAGCTCTTTCACCCCTCTGATAGTCTTTCACCCTTTCTCTTCTGATTTCCTCTTGATTTCAGGTACCTGTTGCTGTGTGTTTGTAGAGGGAGTGGTATCACCCAAATTGCTAGTGCCATGTCACCCACATCTCCCTGACTTACCCCACGTGTCTCTGTGAAGACACTGAGTGGTCTGCATCTTATCTGACACTAATTCAGCTTGGAGGGTGTGCTGGGTGACTGGGCATGTGTGTGCGTGCCTTGATCAAGGGAGCTGTCACTCCCAGAGGGCAGGGACCATATTTTATATTGTTTAATCATCAAAGTATCCTGCTTATTGAAGGGAAGGGACTCAGTAAATATCTGTGGAACTGAACTGTTACTAAAGTAGAGCAGCAGTTGCAGGGCTCTTGGCAGGAACACTATCCCAGGGACAGAGCCCAAGCCATGGCCCATTTTCTCTTGGCAGTGGCGGCATGTTGGTTGGTATCCCCCAGAAACCAGGAATACAGCTACCCTTTGAGGAATCCATAAAGGGAGAAGCCTGAGTGGAACTTAAGGCTGTCCTTGGAACAATCGCAGGTTGCTTGGAAATGGCCCTGAGGCTCCTGGGAGTAGAGCCAGAATAACCTCCCACAAAAGCTTATAGGTTACAGTACCCCAGTGGACTGACAGAACTCAAGTAAGAGGGTTTTCTAGAGCCCTCCTGTCTTACCTTCTAAAACTTTTCTTCTTAAGAAAGTTAGAAAGAAGAGAATTAAGAATAAAAGAGCACACGAAACTGTATTCAGTATCTTATAATAAGCTATAATGGAAAAGAATCTGACTATATATATATATATAACTGAATCACTTTGCTGTACACCGGAAACTAACATTGTAAATCAACTATACTTCAAAAAAAAAAAAAAAGAATAGCACCAAAGTAGTTTAAAATCTTGAATAAATGCACATTTAATTGCTTTCGTCAGTTGCTTCTGATCATGTATATTAGCATGCTGTCCCATTAATAAACCCCATTAGCAATGTAATAATAGCTAACATGATCTAGTGCATGTTATGCGTCAGGCACCTACTAATTGCATTTCGCGGATTGCCTCATTTAGCCCTCACAGCCGTTGGTTATGAGGTATGGATACTGTTACTCTAAAGAGGTGAGCCTGAGTTTTGGAGATGTTCAGTAATTTGCCCGAGGTGATGTAGCCAGTGGGTGGCTCACGGAAGTCACGGTTCTCCCTCCTCCCTGTATGATAATGGTAACAATCATCGCAGCTGCTCCTTTCCTTTTAGGCTCAGCCTCATACATTTGCTCTGACTAAATTTCCCCATTTGTTTGTGGGATTTTTGCGCTCTTCGTGCCCACTCTTAGCCCATCCACTTCCTTTCTAAGTTCGTCAGGAGATCCTTTATAGAGAGCCAACCAACTGACCGTGTCTCTCCGCTCTCCACCCTAGGGTGGACCTGACCATAACTACACCAAGGAGAAGGTCAAGATTGTAGAGGGGATCTGCCTCCTGTCTGGGGACGATGCTGAGTGGGATGACCTCAAGCAACTGCGCAGCTCCCGAGGGGGCCTCCTTCGGGATCATGTGTGCATGAAGACAGACACCGTGTCCATCCAGGCCAGCTCTGGCTCCCTGGATGACATGGAGACGGAGCAGCTGCTGCAGGAAGAGCAGTCTGAGTGCAGCAGTGTCCATACCGCAGCCACTCCTGAAAGACGGGGCTCCCTGCCAGACACAGGCTGGAGACATGAACGCAAGCTCTCCTCAGAGAGCCAAGTCTAAACGCCCATGTTCCCCCCACCCTTCCTGCCTGTTCCTCCTCCTGGGTGGACTTGCAGCCCTCGTGCTCGCTTATACAGCAGGCCCCTTTCCTACGTGTTCGTCCTGCTCCTCCTCCTCCCACCTCGTAACCGCTCCCAAGCCCTCCACCGGAGCTGTTTCCACCCGAGTTCCTAACTACCTGTGCACAAGAAATGATGGGGCATCCTGAGAATTTAGACCTGGATTTTACCACGAACCTCACCTCATGCACGCCATCCTGAGCCCCCTTGAAACCAGGCTCAGTAACAATTCCTCGTCAGTACAGAGCTCCACCTCCCCTTCCCCTGGCACCCTCAGTGCCTGCCCCGCAAGAGCTGATGATCCAGGACTGCACTTGCTCCATCAGAGCTGGCCTGACCGCTTCTCTGAGAGAACTTGCTGACCGGGGGCTGGGGCGGGGGGTGGGGTCGGTCATGGGTAAAGAGAGAGATGAAGGATAGAGGCTGAGAGAAGACGGAGTCAGCCCAGCTGGCATGGGCATCTGGAAAACCTCCAGCCTCGAGTGCATTGGCAACATGAAAAAGCTTTTAAGGGTGATTGGGCCTGTGTGTCCTCTCCACTGCCGGCAATGGATATTATTCTTGCCCTGACAGTTGTTGTTTCTTCAGCTGCAGATACTGATGAGATGTGGGTATGGCTCAAGCTGTTCTTCCTCCTGCTAGAATGTCTAGAGCCTTTTCTACCTTCAGATGACTGGGGGTCCCTATCACATGGCAGCTGGCTAATACGAATTCCCTCCTGCTGCCTCCAGGTTGTGAGCTGGTGGCTTGAATGCGTGTGGGACCCTCAGGGCTGGGTCTCTGCAGTGTCTGAGAAGCACTGCTTAGACCAAACTTAGCACATCCCCTGAACTATAATGTTCTGCCACTTTCTCCTTCCTCATTCTCTGGGATTCTGAGCACAGAGATCCTGAAGCAACTTTCCAAAGAAGGGCCAGAAGTTTTCATAAATGGTCAGGAAGAGCGATTGGGTTAGAGACTTGAGGCACCCAGGGCCCAAAGGGAAGTATCCATGAAGCTGAGCCTCCTGTGTTCTCTCTCGGGTGCTCAGGGATCTAAGTGAGTAGACAGAGAGCCTGCGGCTGTGGGTGGTGAAGTTCCCATTCCGACTCTTCCCAGCTAAGTGACTCCCTTTTCATGCTGAGGTGCCATCACTTGGTTCATGCTTATTCACACAAAAGGCATGTGTGTCACACTAGTGTCAGGGGAGTTGAGACTTTTTACTGTCCTAAAACTTCTACCTAGCTCTTCTTTTTTGGGGGGAGGGGGTGCCTAATTTGCTTTTTCTGACCTAGCCTTGTGGGCACATATGGCAAATAGGCCTAAATAAAGACGCAGAGTCGGGGGCAAGGAGTAGAAAGGTAGAGAGAACCGCTGAGGAAGCCCTTTCAGCCCAGGGCAGATCCAGACCTCTTTCACCCAGGGATCAAAAGCAACAACAGGAACAGAATGGAGGCGGGGGGTGCTTCGAGGGGAAGTTTCCGGATTTGAAACACGTCCTGGGGTTCTTGGTATTGAGAAATCAGCTGCCAAACATGTGAGTGAAAAGGGAAGATCAGAGCAAACCTTTTCTGGTCAGTTCTAAGACCGCTAGAGACAGGTGCCAGGCTCTTAACCCTGCTCGCAGTAGCCAGCCCCAGGTCTAGACCCTCGTAGGACAGCCAGGCCAGGCCAAGCAGGCTTTTCCAGTACACAGAGTGGGAAAGGAAAGGTCCTCCTCCTGGGAGGAAAGGGGGACATTTCACACTTGATGGGGCAGTAAAAGAAGGAGCCCTTTGGGTCCTCAGACTCACAGTTGGGCATGGGGAGAAAGTAGCAAAGTGGCATTTTCTTGAATGGAAAGGGGGAAGGATCTTATTGCACTTGGGCTGTTCAGAATGTAGAAAGGACATATTTGAAGAAATATCTATTTGAGCACTGATTTACTATGTAAAAAACAAAATCTCTCTGTCCTAAACTAATGGAAGTGACTCTCCCACGCTCATGTGTAATGGTTTTAACGTTACTCACTGGAGAGACTGGACTTTCTGGAGTTATTTAACCACTATGTTCAGTAATTTAGGACTTTATGATAATTTAATATAAATTTAGCTTTTCTTAATCACCTTGCCTGGCTTGGAGTCATGTCTAATAACTGCACCTGCTCTGTCTGGCAGAAACATGCTGTGGAAGACCTGCTTGCAAGCATCACCTCTAAGTCCCTTGGGGATGTGAGGACAATGAAGAGCAATAAAGGGTGGGAGGTGCCTGACTGGAGGTTCAGCTCATCTTGAGAAGACAGGTTAAGACCAGAGTTCATGGGCTTCTGAACTCCTTATTTCCTCTAGAGGAGGGTGGCTGATAGCTTTCATCTTGAGTGCCAACTCTGGTTGGTCATGGCTGCCTGAGGTTCTGTCCAGACCCAATGGGAAAAGTGTCATGATGGTTAGTGGCGTCTCCTTTGGGCACCAAAAGGAAGTGTCATGGCATGTACACCATGTATCTTCTATTTCTGTTCTAGGTCTACGAGGACTTCAGTGTCACAGAACTTGACTTTGCCTTGCAGTGATGGTCACTGGCAAGACTGATGTCTTGAAATAAAAGTACTGGGATGGGGACAAGGAGGGCTAATTCCAGTCCTAGATCTGCCTCTAGCTCTGTTTGATCTTAGTCATGTTTCACAGTTACTCTGAGAATGGGTCAATCAACACTAAGATTCCTTTTATTTTTAAAAAGCTGTCTACTCATAGCTCATCCATTACATCTCAAGCCTAGAACAAGGCATTGGGGATCTCTTTTCAGGTATCTGGACAAATAATACCTCTCAATGAAGATTGGGAATCATGCAAGTCTTAATGCCAGATATAGAATTTGATGTCAAGGGTCAATAGTTGATTTTCTAAGCCATTAACCATTTATAGAACATTGCTCCCATTCATTCATTCATTCATTCATCTGCTAGGGGCTGGACACTGCCCAAGCATGACCAAGAAAGAGTATCACAGAGCTTAGAGTCTACCAACAACCCCACGCCCCGAAAAAAAAGAAAAAGCAAGAAGGACGGAATCCTTTTGAATGTAAGTGACAAGAGATCTGAGTATAAACTGCAGTGTATAATTCTTCCAACTTTGGTGAGGGATAGGTGTGCTAGAACAAAAACAAGTGGAATAGCTCAAGGACAACCATCCACCATTCTTTTTTGGAAAAAAAACCCAAAAAAACTCACAACAGAGAGAAAAGGAGGACATTTGAAGCAATGAAATCTAGCCTAATGCACAAGCCTGTATACCTGTAGGAAGTGCCCCTTTCCAGAGCCTCAGAATAAGTGCCCTTTTCCATAGCCTCAAGCTATGAACAGTGACCACTAGAGCTGGGAACTCAGGAAGAACTTTTCAAATGGGAAGAAAAAATGAATGCATTGAACACACACCATTTGCTTGCAAAACTGCAAGTGTTTCTGGAAGAACAAAATTTGTTGAATGCGTTTTGCTAAACTGTGACCATCCTGCTACTTCAGAAGGGGATGGGAGAGGACCTGATGGCCCAGGTCTTGACAAGAATTTGACCACTGGCAAATGAGAATTTTGTAACAGCGTCAAAGACTAGCACCCTGTTTTCAGGTTATGCTGGCTCTTAGTTTCCTAATCAGTAAAATGGAAAGGTTGAACCAGATGATTGCTAAGGTCATTTCTGGCCTGAGACTTCTATTTATGTTCCTTCCAGGAAATCTTGGGGATGAAACAAGAGTTGAGAATTCCTTGTCTGGTTTTCTGGATATAAAACCTAAAACTGATAAGTAGGGAGAGTTTGAGTCAAATTCTAACAAACTGGACATATTTTTGCAAACTAATTATGTTCAAAATATAGTCACTGCCTTTCTTTCTATATTATTTGAACAAACTGTGCCACGTAAAATGAAAAGATCTCTGTAGCCCGTAAAGAGGTCTCCATGGCATGAACTGAAGCTTTCACCAAACCTAGGCCTGAAGAAAACAAAGTCAGTGCTGCATAGGAAGCTGGAAAAAGCATCTACAAGAGCTGAGGGTGCATGATGTTCTAAGTGTAATGCACTGACACTCAAGGGCATCTTTAGTCATTTCTACTAATGGACATGATAAAAGAAGTGTGGTTGAGCCTTTTTTGTGGCTAAGAAACAGTCTATGTCTTTTCTTCATATTTGAAGATGACTCAACTGATCCGGTTAATAGGATGTGTGTTTCGGGATGTTTCAGGCAGCCTTTGTTTTGAAACATTCCCTCACTCGCCCATTATTTTCTCTCCAGATCATTCTTCCATTAACCAGCTGACAGAGGCTAAGCAGAGCTCAGCATAGGGAACAGAGTTTTATTCCCAGTCAAGGCTCCACCTCACAATTTTGGATTCCTTCACGAGGTGCCCTTAAAACAGATCCAGACAGCCTAATTAAGGGTCTGAGTTTAAATCCAAGGCTGAGGTTAGCCCCAGGCTATACAATCTGCTTATTTCATTTTACAAGACACAGAGAGCCAAGAACTCTCACTTATCCTGCCCTTCTCAGTGGTTTTTCCTCCAGCCCCTAAAAGCCTGTTGACAGCTTGCTAAGGTCCCTATCTTTCCCTCCTGCCTACTTCCTTTTTGGTGGAGCTGATACTTCTGTGGTCGAAGTTCTTGGGCAGCCTACGTTTTGGGGCCTATGGGAAAAATGGGCTATGAGAAAAGAGAAAAAAATGCTGTCCATTCCTTCATTCAAGGGGCACCTATTAAATGCAACCAAGTGCAAGATGGGATAGGCTTTGCCATCTTGGAGGCCAGTCAAGGCACTAAACCCATAGACACTTGACGTCTGTGTTAATGTCACCACTGCTGTCTCCAGGGAATAATGCAGGGGGTACCTGGACTGAAAGTTGAAGTTAATCATTGAAGCTGCTCCTTTTAGGCTGGAAGTATGGATCCATGTCCCATGCTAGGGATGTTTCCACCAAAATGTAGCTTGTGATTATGATGGAATGAGCACTGTCCCAACACTAGTAGACTTCTCAGAAATGCTCAGCACAGTTACTCAGCAGCCACAATGTTTGGCGTTTGTTTCCTACTTCCAGTTGCAATAATATAGTGTTCACTTAGATATCTAATGCCCACAAGGGTTTCACTGTCCTATTACTAACCTCCATATGTGGAACTATTGAGAGACCCCAGGAATAAAGTAGGTACACATAACTCTAATAAATACATAGATAAATGCCATTTGATGATAATCCTAGACTGGCCAAACATTTATTGAGCATCTACTATGGGCAAGGTACTGTATTAGGTTTCTACAAGGCTCTACAGAATCTGCCATTCCCTTCTCTCCATTATCAGACCTCAGCTCCTACTACCTTCCTGCTGCCAACTACTCTGCTCCAGCTATACTGGCCACCCTGTTTCTCAAACCTGCCAGATACGCTCCCAACTTAGGGTCTTTGCATAGCTGTTCCCTATGGCTGGCACTTTCTTCCTCTAGATATACTCACGGTGAACTGCTTTGCCTTACTCAAGTTTTTGCTCAAATGTGATCTCAATGAAACTCTGACCACCCTTTATAAAATTACAGTTCTTCCAACTCCACTTCCCAATCCCTTTTACCTTGTTTTATTCTTTTCTATTTTCCCATTTCACATATTGTCTAATAATATACCATATGATTTTGTTTTGTTTTGTTTCCTCACTATAATGTGAGCACCATGAGAAGAGGGAATATTTGAGAGGAGGGGGTCTATTTTGTTCACTGATAATCCCAAATGCCTAGAACAGTCCCTGCACATACTAGATGCTCAATAACTATTTGTTGAATGAAAGAATACATTAATGGAATCAGACATCTAATGCCCACCTTCTAGTGGGGCTGCACTTAAACCATATAAGACAAAAAGGGATTTTGCCATCTTGTTCTAAAACTCTCCAGGATCTAGACTCCGCACGTTATTTAATGATCAGATTCCAGGTTACCATCACTCTCTACTTAAATGTAATTTTCAGTTTATTTCTGGTAATATTTAAATAAAGTAAACATGCCAATGATCAATGACTGAAGAAGACTATTTCTATATATTTCTAGCCTGTTTCTCAAAAGTTATTGTGGACTTCCCTGGTGGTGCAGTGGTTAACAATCCATCTGCCAATACAGGGGACACAGGTTCAAGCCCTGGTCCAGGAAGATCCCACATGCCGCGGAGCACCTAAGCCTGTGCACCACAACTACCTAGCCTGCGCTCTAGAGCCTGCAAGCCACAACTACTGAGCCCACGTGCCTCAGATACTGAAGCCCACATGCCTAGAGCCTGTGCTCTGCAACAAGAGAAGCCACCGCAATGAGAAGCCCACGCACCACAACAAAGAGTAGCCCCCACTTACCACAACTAGAGAAAGCCCGTGCACAGCAACGAAGACCCAACGCAGCCAAAAATAAATAAATAAATTAATTAATTAATTAATTTTAAAAAAAGGTTATCGTGAGCTTTTTGCTTCGATTGGCTCCTCTCTCCTACCTCCACCTGTGGATCTGTCCTCAGCTATCTTTTCACTCTCTCCACTCTCCCACTCTGTGGTCTCATCCACAATTTCATCTTTTCACTTTATGAAGGTGATTCCCAAATCTATATCACTTGAGTCCTAATCTCTTCTCACAGCTCTCCCTCTGTATTTCCTGGGCCTACTTACATGATTCCATTTGCATGTCTCTTGGTATGTAAAAGTAAACAGGTCTGAAACTAAATACCTTGTCTTCCCTTTGAGACTGGCTTCTCCTGACTTTCTACTTCCATTTGGGCAATCAATGCCTCCCAGTCCCTAGGCTCAAATCCTGGCACACTCTGACTCATCTCCCGAAATGGGCCCCACCCTCACCTTTATACCTAATCTAGTCTGTTGCCAAATCCTTCCTTCTTTCTTGAATCTGTTCTCATCATTTCCACCGCTCATATCAGACTCCTAACTGGGCTCTCAACTCTAACCCATTTTAGAATTAGACAATCAAGCTAATTAGTTTTCCTAAAGTGCAATCCTGATTTTGTCACTCCCTTGCTCAGAAACCTTCAATAGCTCCCCACTGCCTACTTTAATAAAGTACAAATTCCTTACCCTAGGATTCAAGACCCTCCAAAAACTGTTCCTAACTTCCTCTGTTAATCTGTGTCCCACTACTTCCTAACATGAACCCTGTTCTAAAATCAACCCACACATTCAACTCCCAACATACTATGTACTTTCTTGTCTCTGTGCCTTTGCCTGTACTTTTCCAACTACTAGACATTCTCCCTGCTCCTTCTATTAAAAAAAATTTTTTTTAACATGTCAGTGGTAAAAAATTCATTTCCCTCCCTGGCAAGTCCCATCCCTATTAAGTTTTTTGAAATTCCAGTAATGTTCTAACCATTTTCAGGCATGCACACAAATACACATACATTTATAACCATATATAATAAAATCATTCCATATATGTATGCTTTTCTGCAACTTGCCTTCTTTTCAATTAAAGTTGGTGCATTTTTCTAACCAGCACGTATAGATTAACCACATTCTTTTTAACAGTTGCATAGTGTTCTATTGAATGGATTATACCACAATTTATATAATAAGTTCCCTATAGATGAACATATAAATTTCAGGGTTTGTTGTTGTTGTTTGTTTGTTTTCTAAATCAGTGCTGCAGTGAATGTCTTTGTACATTTTTATTTCCATACATGCATAGGTCTGTATGACAAATTCCCATCAGTAGCATTACTTGGCCAGAGATTATGTACATTTTACATTTTAATAACTGCTAAATTGGCCTCCTAAAAGTTTGTACCAATTATACTTTTACCAAGAAGTGAGTTTGAGTGTGTATTCCTCTAACTCTTGGCTAACCAAAAGTTGTTAAACTGTTTCATCTTTGCCAATTTGATGGATTTAAAAAAATTGTTTTATTACTTTCACCCATCCCCTCTCTATTTCTTAGTCTCTTGGCTACAGATGCTTTAAATCCCAGATTAAACATCCATCCCCCTAAAAAAAAAAAAAAAAACCATCCCCTTCCTAGATCCTCCCCCATCTAATTTCTCCCTTCAGTTAAACATCTACAGCTTTTCTTTTATACTGTTCTCATACTGCTTTGAATTTTAGCGACTAGTCTATATGTTTTATTCTTCTGACCACTGTAGTTTGCAGATTCCTTGGAAGTTAGGACCAATGTTTCATAGAAACATTGAATGTACAGCTAAACAAGAATTTTCGGACCAAATTAACCAAGCCTCTCATTTTTATAAATAACAAGATTATTAAGCCTTTTAAGAATGCATTACTGTTCAAAGCCCATTCCTAGACATTCAATTAGTTATATTAAATCCTCACACTAAGTTTATAAGGGAAACATCATTATCCCGTCTTACAGATGAGGAAACTAAGCTCCAGATTATTTACTAAGAAAAGTGCTTTACTCAGAGCAGGTCTAAGACCAGAATCCAGCGTCCCGGCTCCATTCACCCTCCTTCCACTATAATCCAGCAGCCTTTCTGGTTTCCCTCACGCCCTTAGCTGCGCAATCAATATTTGGTGAATGAAATGACTCAAATAAAAAATTGCCAAGTGTTGACAGCAGTTTAAATATCTGTAATTAAATAAAGCAAACCTGCTGACGGCCGGGGTGCACAACTCTCCACAGACCTTTCGTGCTTCTTTCCGGGGTTGTCTGCATCTTTCGCTCCGAGACCCTCTCCCCACCGGACCAAGCAGCGCCGGGTTCCAAGGGAAACACGGCTGCGCGTGGCCCCTTTAAGGCTGAGGGCGGCGCGTGCCCATAGTTCTTTCAAATGGACCAATAAGAAGGGCGATGGGCGGTCCGCCGAGGACCAATAAACAACGAGGACACTGCGGGGTGTGCGGCGGCCCAAGCGGTTTCAAACGGCTTAGAGCAGCCCCTCGGTTCTGACCCAGCGGAGGTGAGTGGACTGTGGGCCTGGCCCACCCGCCTAGGCCCTCGAGTTCACGAGTCTCGCGCGCGTAGCGGCCCTGAACCCCGGGCGGGGGGCCTCCGCGGACGCGCGCCTCCCTCGCCCCACGAACCCGGCGGGTCTGAGGCGGCGAAGCGGGGCGGAGGCCGGGGGACTCGCGGCTGGGAGGGCGGGGGGCGTGGGCGCTTGTGTGGGGCGGAGGCCGGGGCTGGGATCTGGGTGACCAGAGCGCGCCGCGGCGGGGTTCGGGCGGTAGCGTTCTGGGGACGCGTGCGTCGCAGGGCCGTGCCTGGTGGCTCAGGGTGTTTGGGTACTGGGGCGGGGGCCTGCGAGCCGGCCCGGCTACGGCGCCCCTCGCGTAATTGTCAAATGGATGAATGAGTAAGAGCCTCCGAGGGCTGTGGTGGTCGTGAAGGGCCTGGTCGCCTCAGAGCGTGACAAGGACAGTGGTACCGGGGCCTGCCCGTGCACCTGAGTCCCTGCCCGCGCACCTGGGTCCCCACCGGCTTGCTGCGATTTAAACGATTCGGATCATACCGCTCCGCCCTTCCGCCTGGCTTTCTCTCTCAGAAGGTGTCAGTAGAGTTAAGGTATCTTTCCAGCTCTGAAGGTTTGGGGGACCAATACAATAGCCAGCAGTGTAGGTTAAGCAGGCCTTGTTACTTTAAGGTGAGGGCTTGGTAAACTAGATTCTTGCTTTTTAGCTCTTACCACTCTGGCGGTTGAGATAGCTACCCTGCAATGGTGGTAATTGTCGGGCTGGATTTAAATGCATCCGTTTTGTTTCTGGGATAGAAAACAGTGAAAGTCGTGTTGCCAGAGTGGCGGCTGTGTGTTAGAAAATATATTCGTGTTGATGAATCTTAACAATGAGTTTTTCATTCAGCATCAATAGAGGATGAAGAGGTTTTTGCAGAACTTGCCCCAAATTTATGCGTGGCTCCAATTTAATTCTTAGGGGAATCAAGGCTTCAAATCGTGGCCCAGAAATGCTCCCTGTCTTATTTTATGCATAATTATAGTAATTGAAAACTCATTTTGAGAGAGGTGAACTCCTCCTTTCTCCATTTTTATCACCCTGAAAAGTCCTTCTTTGACCTAAAGAGCTGATAAATTAAGCTAACAATCTTTTGAAACTTTTAAGAAGTCATAAAAGATTTGGACTTTTCTTAAGTGAGTGGATAAAGTGTAATGTTGTATTTATAAAATGATATAGAGAAAGGTGAAATCAATATATTTTGCCAGCATAAATTAAACCTAGTTGGTAAACTCATGAGAAAAAAATTTTGCACAAGTTTTTAAAGTTTGTTCACTCGGGCAACGGCAAGCAAAGATATTCCTTAACAATATACTTTATAACGTATTACTTTAAATATTTTAACAGACAGCTTAATTTTAGCAGCAGAGTTTTAACTGCAATAAATTTGAGTACCTTAGTATTATGAACACTGTCCTAGGTTTTGGGGAGGCAATTAAAAATAATAAACATTTAACAATGTTTTAACTGCAATAAATTTGAGTACCTTAGTATTATGAACACTGTCCTAGGTTTTGGGGAGGCAATTAAAAATAATAAACATTTAACAATGTTTTAACTGCAATAAATTTGAGTACCTTAGTATTGTGAACACTGTCCTAGGTTTTGGGGAGACAATTAAAAATAATAAACATTTAACAGTGTCTTAGGTTATTGTTAAAAATCTTGATGAGGAAGGAAAACTTTTCTTTTATATTGGAGCAAAGCCAGACTCTTTTATGCTCCTTTGACTTAATGGAGTCTCATTCATTCATTCAACAAATATTGAGATTGATGCCTACCGTGTGTTAAACATTGTTCTAGATTCTGGGAATACACTAG
Source organism: Balaenoptera musculus (assembly GCF_009873245.2). Classification (NCBI taxonomy): domain Eukaryota; kingdom Metazoa; phylum Chordata; class Mammalia; order Artiodactyla; family Balaenopteridae; genus Balaenoptera; species Balaenoptera musculus. The sequence goes on along the minus strand of NC_045792.1, from coordinate 95,923,524 downwards.
TGAACCAGAAAAAGACAAAGCCCCTGACCTAAGGGAGTTTGACAGTTTTATCTCTCAAACAATTTGCTGTAGCAAATTGTAGTTTCTGTAATCCCTCTGGCCAGCTCTAGTCCTTGAACAAAATAAATGCTCAAATACTTTTACCAGCAGTAGTTAACATTTATTGAATATTCACTAGGTGCCACGTTTTATCTTTCTTTATTCTCACAACTTTTTACAGATGAGGAAACTGAGTCTTAGAAAGGTTACGCAGCTTGCTCAAAATCATACAACTGATAGAACCTCAGTTTGAACCCAAGTTAGTGTGTCTTCAGGGTCTTTGCTCGTAACCTCTGGTTGGTCTATGTGAAGTAATGAGATCTGTTAGGGAGAATTCAGGATCATTTTCTGGGTAGAATCTCCCCCCACCCCCTCCTTTTTTAAACTTCTGTCACAGACATAATGAAATATGAACCATAGGCATGGTGGGTTTTAGAGGGAGGGTGGAGCAGTTCAAAATACAGTATTTACCATATGGGAGATGGACAGCTGTGACAGTGGGAGGGGGACTAAGTGGGGGCCTAAAATTGAGATCTGGATCTCATGATTGATGGATTCCTGGTGATCAGTGTTGGAGAGGTTTGAGATTTTTTTATTTTATTTTAATTTTAATTAATTTTAAATGCATATTACCTGTAGAGTTCAGAACATGTTACTTAGCTTTTTTCTGTCAGGGCAGTTGCCTTGCCTACTTGTTTATCTCAAACACATTAAACTTATTCTTTTTTTTTTAATTAATTAATTTTATTTATTTTTGGCTGTGTCAGGTCTTCGTTGCTGCGCGTGGGCTTTCTCTAGTTGCGGTGAACGGCGGGGTTGCTCTTCGTTGCCGTGTGCGGGCTTCTCATGGCGGTGGCTTCTCTTGTTGTGGAGCACCGGCTCTAGGCGCGCAGGCTTCAGTAGTTGTGGCACGCGGGCTCAGTAGTTGTGGCTTGCAGGCTCAGTAGTTGTAGTGCACAGGCTTAGTTGCTCCGTGGCATGTGGGATCTTCCCGGACTAGGGCTCAAAGCTGCGTACCGTGCATTGGCAGGCGGACTCCCAACCACTGCGCCACCAGGGAAGTCCTAAACTTAATTTCTTTTTGGCCTTTGTGTTTGTTGTTCTCTCTGCCTGGGACTTCCCACCTGCTCTACCCCTACCTCAAGCCTGTCTTTGTATATAGGCTTCACTCAGTTCACAACTCAAATGTCATCTCCTTAAAGAGGCATTTTCTAAGCTCCAATTAGAGTAGCCCTCTTGGTCATGTTTACCTCACTTTCTTTTTTTTTTTAGACTTCATAGCGTTTATTGCTATATGTTAGGCCATTTATTGTTTGCTTGTATATTGTCTCATTTCCTCACAGAAATGAAAACAGAGCAGGGGAGCATAGTTTTTTGGTTTGTTTTTTTTTTTTTTCATCTGTGAGGTTACCTCAATGACTCAAGCAGTGCTTGGGTCAAATAAGGTGGTCAGAAAATATTTGCTGAACAAAGTTCGCCACAACTGGCATAGTTTTCTCCATGTCATGAAGTGATAAAGACAACATATAACTAACTAGTTGGCTGTGTTACAGTGTCTTTGAATGTGAGCAATATCTTAGCAGACTAACTTGGAAAGTCTTCAACTACGAATCATGGAAAAATGATAGCTTTTTGTTTGTGTTGACTGGCAGAGAAGGTAGATCTGGTTTCCCCCTCCCACTTTTTTTCCCCCTATTTTTAAAAACTTTCAAATCTGTAGAAGTTTTTAGGGGTACCGGTCAGGTATAGTGGAATGTTCCTGTATTGGAATTTATCTGATGTTTTTCTCATGATTAGACTGGGGTTATGAGTTTTCAGGTGGAAGATCACAGAGAGAATGCCATATTCATCACATCATATAACATCACATCAACATGATTTGTGACTGTTGATATTGATTTGATCATATGGCTGAAGTAGGGTTTGTCAGATTTCTTCACTGTAAGTTATTCTTTTCCTCTTTTCATACTGTGCTCTTTGGAAGGAAGTAATTATGTACGGCTCACTTACGGGGGGAGGAGTTGTGCTCCCTGTCCTTGGGGTAGAATATCTACATAATTTATTTGAATTTCTTCTGCATGGGACATTTGTCTCTCTCTCTCCATTTATTAATTTAATTAGTCAAACATTTATATCAGTATGAACTGAAGGATATTTTATACTTTGAGTTATATTCCAATACTACTTTATTTTGTTGCTGAAATTGTTCCAGCTTTATCCATTGAGAGTTCTTTCTGTTGACTCCTGTGCCCCTTTAACATTCCCACATCTGTGTGCGTGTGTTTGTGTGTGTGTGTGTGTGTGTGTGTGTGCGTGCATGCTGTTTTTATTTAATTATATTTGAGCACTTCCCTACTTTCTGGCACTATAAGGTGCTCTAGGCTCATCTTGTATATTTCGTGTCACAGTGCCAGAATTAGCCATTTCTCCAAGAAGCCCTGGCACCTTTTATTGGAGAATGGTAATAGAAACCAAGATCTGAGCAGTAAGTGTTCTCATTGCTACTGGGGTGTCATTTTTTTTGGGCCCTCTCAGCTAACAGAACAAAGAAATATAGATGTATATGCTAACTGGTGTATATAGACATATCTATAGATATTTCTATATGTCACCATCTGTATCTATGTTAAGTTAAGTATGAGTTCTTACTGATATTTCCAAGTCTAATCCATTACCATATGGATCATTCTAGCCTCCTCCCCCTTGTTGATCTGAATTTCCACTTCAACAGTGAGAAACTTGGCTTCCATCATCCATTTACTTAATTGTTCCACTCCAGTATACATGTATAGCAATATCTGAATCGTTAATTCACACTCCCATAGGAAACTTTATTAACTAGAAGTACAGTGCTTATATGCAGTTCCTTTTGCCTTTAGTTTTCAGACTCCATTCATTTCCGAAGTTACCTAGGTCAGTTCTTTTTCCCCACCCACTTCAGTGAGGTGGTTTCACACATTTGTAATATAGTTAGATTCTCTTGTCACAAGTCTGCATTGTTTTATGGGATCCCCCAATCTCCTAAATGACTTTTTAAAATTAGCATGCATTAGAGTTTACTCTTTATGTTGTATACTTCTGTAGGTTTTGACATTCATGATGTTATTTATCCACCATTACAGTATCATAAAGAATAGTTTCACTGCCCTAAAAATCTCCTGTAATTCACCCATTCATCCTTTTCTCCCTCGCCTACCTCCTTGCAACCACTGATCTTTTTACTGTCTCCATAGTTTTTCCTCTTCCAGAGTGTAATATAATTGGAATCATACACTATGTACCCTTTTCAGACTGGCTTCTTTCACTTAGGAGTATCTATGTAAGGTTCTTCCATGTCTTTTCTTGGCTTGATAGCTCATTTCTTTTTTATTGCTGAATAAGACTTCATTGTATGGATGTACCACAGTTTGTTTATCCATTCACCTAATTGAAGGATATCTAGGTCACTTCTAGTTTTTGACAATTATGAACAAAGCTGCTCTAAACATTTTTTTGTGTGTGGACATAAATTTTTAGTTCCACTGGGCAAATACCTACAAGTGTGATTGCTGGATCATATGGTGAGACAATGTTCAGCTTTGTAAGAAACTGCCAAACTCTCTTCAAAAGTGGCTGTACCATTTTGCATTTCCACCAGCAGTGAATGAGGGTTCTTTTTGCTTCACATCTTGTCAGCATTTAGTTTCATCAGTTTTTTTGGATTTTAGCCATTCTAGTAGGTGTGAGGTATCCCACATTTTAAAATTTTGTTTTTCAAGACATGACTTTTTTGAAGATAAATGATAGGTTTTTTTTTTTTAGAGGAAACTTTTAAAAAATAACCTTTTTATTTTGCAATAATTTTCGATTTACAGAAAAGTTGCAAAGATATAGAATTCTATATACCCCTCACCCAGTCTCCTCTGTTGTTAACATCTTACATGGTACATTTGTCAAAATGAAGAAACCAATATTGATGCATTCGTTTTAACTGAACTCCAGATTTTGTTGGGATATATGTAGTTTTCTATTTATATCACCTTTCTGTTTCAGGATCCAATCCAGGGTAACCTGTTGCCTTTACTTGTCATCCCTCTGAGTCTCCTCTGGTCTTTGACAGTTTCCTCAGTCTTTCCTTGTCTTCATGGTCTTGACAGTTTTGAGTACTAGTCAGTTATTTTCTGGAATGTTCTTCCTTAGGGTTTGTCTGATTTTTTTTCATTATTAGACAAGGGTTATGTGTTTTTGGAAAGAATGTTACAGAATACCATCATTTCCTATCAGGAAATATGCGATATCCACATGACATCACTGATGATGTTAACCTTGAACACTTGGTTATGGTAGTGTTTGTCAGGTTAAGTAGTAAAGTTACTATTTTTCCCTTTCTATACTTATTCTTTTTTTTTTTTTTTAAAGTTTTGTTGTTGTTGTTGTTTATTTATTTATTTTTGGCGGCACCATGCGGCATGCAGGATCTTAGTTCCCCAACCAGGAATCAAACCTGTGCCCCCTGCAGTGGAAGCACAGAGTCTTAACCACTGGACCACCAGGGAAGTCCCTATGCCTATTCTTTGGAGGTGAGTGACTGAGTCTAGCCCATCCTCAAAGTGGGTGGGGGACTTAAATTCTACTTCCTGAAGGGAAGAGTATCTACATAGATTATTTGGAATTTTGTAATGAAGATTTGTCTGTTCTCCCCCATTTATTTTTCTGTTTAACCATTTATCTATACAGTATGAATATCTGTTTTAAAATCTGATTCTTTGTTATTTATTTATTTTTGCTCAAATTGTTGCAGCTTTCAGGTTGGCTCCTCCTGTGTTCCTTTGACATGCTCCTATCCTTTTTTTCTTTTTGAGCATTTCCTTTCTGGTACAACAAGATGCTCCAGACCCATCTTATATTTTCCCTGTCCCAGCCCTAGAATCAGCCCTGGTTCCTTTTATGGGACAGTGGTATTTAGAAGCCAAGATCTGGATACTAGGTGTGCTTATTGCTAGGGTGTCATTGTTCCTAGGCTCTCTCAGGAAACAGAGGTAGGTATGTATGTATACTAAGTCATTTATATGCTTATACATACAGTTGTTTTATATATTTCCATCTGTATTTACATTAAGCTAAACATGAATTCATACAGGTCTCTCCAACTTTCAGAGGAAACTTATGTCCCAAACACATGTCCTCTTTGTGGTATGCTTTTTACCGAGATCTAACTTCCCTCCCATAACTCTTTTTTTTTTAATTTTTCATATATTTATTTATTTATTTATTTTTGGCTGCGTTGGATCTTCATTGCTGCGTGTGGGCTTTCTCTAGTTGCGGCAAGCAGGGGCTACTCTTCGTTGCGGTGTGCGGGCTTCTCACTGCAGTGGCTTCTCTTGTTGTGGAGCACGGGCTCTAGGCATATGGGCTTCAGTAGCTGTGGCTTATGGGCTCTAGAGCGCAGGCTCAGTAGGTGTGGCACACGGGATCAGTTGCTCTGTGGCATGTGGGATCTTCCTGGACCAGGGCTTGAACCCGTGTCCCCTGCACTGGCAGGCAGATTCTTAACCAATGTGCCACCAGGGAAGTCCCCCATAAGTCTTTTTAAGTACCACAGAAAACATTGTTTTCCCTTACTTGGTAACAGCAATTGTTTATTCCTAGAATATGATCTTTGTTCAGAGATGCATTCAAAATAAATTCTGACTCAGTTGGAATGGTCAGACATTTTTGGCATAGATAGGCTGTCAGATAAGCCTTGGTGACCTCCTGTCTCTTCAGACATAATTTTTATTATTTTATTAAGAGATTAGAAACCTAATTCTTTGATATCTTGATTATTTTTCTTAGAGGTTATTTTTAAATTTTTAAAAAATTTATTTATTTATTTATTTATTTTTGGCTGCATTGGGTCTTCGTTGCTGCGTGTGGGCTTTCTCTAGTTGTGGCAAGCAGGGGCTACTCTTCCTTGCGGTGCGCGGGCTTCTCATCGCGATGGCTTCTCTTGTTGCGGAGCACGGGCTTCAGTAGTTGTGGCACATGGGCTCAGTAGTTGTGGCTCGCGGGCTCTAGAGCTCAGGCTCAGTAGTTGTGGTGCACAGGCTTAGTTGCTCCGCGGCATGTGGGATCTTCCCGGACCAGGGATTGAAGCCGTGTTCCCTGCATTGGCAGGCAATTCTTAACCACTGTGCCACCAAGGAAGTCCCTTAGAGGTTATTAATTAAAGTGACTTTTAAATTCTTTCTATAAAGATGAGAAAAAAGTTGAGTAGTCTAAAGTATTTCTTGAAATGAAATTCATTTGTTTAATGCAGTTGTCTTTTTTCTTTTTTCAACCATAAGACTTAAAGTAGTGTTTTATTTATCTGTAAGTTAAATACCAGGAAATAAACCAAAAAAGTATTTTCTGCAGTCTAAATTTTATTGACTTACTTCAAGTAGATCCTACTCCCTCTTTATGCACAGTTTCACCCTGCTTGGTTCTTTCTTCCTGTCTTTCTTTTTCTTTCTTTCTTTCTTTTTCTCTTTCTTTCTTACTTTCTTTCTCTCTCTTTCCTTCCTTCCTTCCTTCCTTTCTTCTTTCCTTCCTTCCTCCTTCCATCCTTCCTTCCTTCCTTTCCTTCATTTTTGACTGCGTTGGGTCTTCGTTGCTGTGCGTGGGCTTTCTCTGGTTGTGGCGAGTAGGGGGCTACTCTTTGTTGCGGTGTGCGGGATTCTCATTGCGGTGGCTTCTCTTGTTGCGGAGCACAGGCTGTAGGCTCGCGGGCTTCAGTAGTTGCAGCACACAGGCTCAGTAGTTGTGGCACACAGACTTAGTTGCTCCGCAGCATGTGGGATCTTCCCGGATCAGGGCTCGAACCCGTGTCCCCTGAATTGGCAGGTGGATTCTTTTTTTTTTTTTTTTTTTAATTAATTAATTTATTTATTTTTGGCTGTTTTTGGGTCTTCGTTTCTGTGCGAGGGCTTTCTCTAGTTGCGGCAAGCGGGGGCCACTCTTCATCGCGGTGCGCGGGCCTCTAACTATCGCGGCCTCTCTTGTTGCGGAGCACAGGCTCCAGATATGCAGGCTCAGTAATTGTGGCTCACGGGCCCAGCTGCTCTGCGGCATGTGGGATCTTCCCAGACCAGGGCTCGAACCCATGTCCCCTGCATTAACAGGCAGATTCTCAACCACTGCGCCACCAGCGAAGCCCGGCAGGCGAATTCTTAACCACTGTGCAACCAGGGAAGTCCCCCTGCTTGGGTCTTTAAATCAAGAGCTAAAATTAGGTAGCACTCGGGGCTTCCCTGGTGGTGCAGTGGTTGAGGATCTGCCTGCCAATGCAGGGGACACGAGTTCGAGCCCTGGTCTGGGAAGATCCCACATGCCGCCGAGCGACTAGGCCCATGCGCCACAACTACTGAGCCTGCGCGTCTGGAGCCTGTGCTCCGCAACAAGAGAGACCACGATAGTGAGAGGCCCGCGCACTGTGATGAAGAGTGGCCCCCACTTGCCACAACTAGAGAAAGCCCTTGCACAGAAACGAAGACCCAGCTCAGCCATAAAATAAAAATAAATAAATAAATAAATAAGCAAATATGGTTAAGAAAAATTAAAAAAAAAAAATTAGGTAGCACTGCTCTAAGCTAAAGTGTTAGTTTGATCACAGAGTTTGAGGAAGGAAAGCTACAAAACATAAAACGTTAAAATTCAAAAAAGCCATATTGGAACCATTTGGTTTTGATGCAAGAGTCCCTCATACCTCTTTGGCAGTACATCTTGAGGATTTTGCTACATTGATTGCTCAAATGGATTATCCTGAAAAGTTTAAATAATTATTAGTCTACTTTTTTTAAGAAGACTGGGAGGTTTATGTATTTTCTTAGATTTATTTTACATGGAAAAAAGTTACATAAAATAATTGATGTTTCAGGGATAAACCTCTGATACCTGGCAAACTTGGCTGTCTAGAACATCTCTTTCTCTAATTTGTTTTGCTGTTTTATTTCTTTTATGTATTTATTTGCAGTGTTTTTTTTTGTAATCATTTCATGTCCTTATTCACTTAAAATATGAAGTCTCTCATTTTTAGATTTTAGGAATTTTTTTCAGTCCTATAATTACACACTTTTCTTCTGGTCCTTTTTCTTATGTGATACATTCCTTTTAAACAAGAAAGTCTCATGAAAACCCCCTAGTCTAGAACTAGCATGAGTTCTTCATTTGGGAGTAAAGACCAGATCCCATATCAGAAATCTCTGAGCAGTAAGGGAAAACAGTTTTTTTATGCTTTAGAGGACTGCCTACTTACTTTGAGCTATGTTTAATATGGGGGATTCCTCCAAACGAAATATGGACAGTCCCCTTGAGTATTATAAAATGACATTTACTTGTTTAACTAGTAGTAAATCTGCTTTGTATAGGATAAAAAGGAATAGATTGCTTATACATCCAATGAAATGGTTTGTTTTAGATCAGAGAAGACTTGCCTTACTTGGTCCCAAGAGCTCTAAGCTAACTTAGCCCTTTCTTGAACCAGAGGACTGAAATGTGGGTTTGGTTAAGTCTGAAGTCTTTCTAAAATCTCTAGATGACTCTGGGATGATGCTTATAATAATAACACAATAATGATAGCCACTGTTTCTTGAGTGCTTGATATTTGCTGTGCCATCTGTTAGTACTACTTCCTTGCATAAAGTCACTGGCTTTGTATGATCTGGCCCTTTTCAGTCTGCCCTTTCTCTCAACTCCTGTTTTGGCCACATGAGTTGCAGTTCTGTTCTTTATCTTGCCTAGCTCTTTCAGGCTTTCACACACATGCCTGAAACATTCTCTTGTTAAATCTAGTCATTATGCCTATGCCTGGCTAATCCGTATTAATTTCCTTTAGTTCTCAGCCTAAATATCACTTTCTCAAGGAGACCTTCCCTGACCCTCCAGTCTAGATTAAGTGCCTCTGTTACACCCTCATAGTATTGCCCCTGGGCTACTGTATTTCACTTCCTGTACTCAGTAAGTAGATAAGTGCCTAATACAGAATAGCGTCAGATCATGAGATGCTACTCTGTATTAGGTACTTAGCTACATACTAAGTGTACTTGTGGGACAGAGGAGTAATATGAGTATTTGGGGGGATTCTTAACAGGTATAAAGCAGAAATCTCATTTTCACTTCAACAGTTCACCATTACTGTTAGTTGAATCACCTTAGGCAAGTTAGTTAACCTCTGTGCCTCAGTTTTCTCATCTGTAAAATGGGGCTAGTATCAGTCTCAGAGTTATGAGAATTAAATGAGTTAGTATATGTGAAGTGCTTAGAATAGTGCCTGGCACATAATGAATGCTCCAGAAGTATGTATTAAATAAGGAACCACATGAAGATGGTACTGTTATGATGGATAATGAAACTGAGGCTCAGCTAGTGTGTGACAAAGCAAGCTTTAGAACTCACATCTAACTCCAGTGCCCAACACAACAGTTTAGATTGAATTTAATTTTGACTAGAGTGCTCTATAATAAGATTTATTACAAGCAACTGTTCTTCCTTGACTTTACCAAATGAAAGATTCTAAAATTAAAATTTCCCTCTTTTAATGGATTTTATAATCAAAAAGTAGGTACTAAGAAAAGTGACAAAAATCTTATAAATTTTTTGAAATCTATTACTTAATAATTTTTCACTTTGAAAGTGGGTTTACTTTAGAATTCCATTAAATATATCATGTTTCCCTCTTACATTTGAAATACGCATTCAACATACAATATTTTATTTATAAACTCAGAGAACACATTTATTGTATATTTAAGACTTCTATGATTTGATGAAATTGTGCTATTTTAGGAATTATGTGTTAGAGGACGAAGCACTCTGCTGGATGCTGGGGTAATAAATAAGATTCAGGGGGCTTCCCTGGTGGTTCAGTGGTGAAGAAGCCGCCTGCCAATGCAGGGGACATGGGTTCGAGCCCTGGTCTGGGAAGATCTCACATGCCGCGGAGCAACTAAGCCCGTGTGCCACAACTACTGAGCCTGCGCTCTAGAGCCCGCGAGCCACAGCTGCTGAGCCCACATGCCACAACTACTGAAGCCCGTGTGCCTAGAGCCCGTGCTCTGCAATGAAGAGTAGGCCCCTGCTCGCCACAACTAGGGAAAGCCCGTGTGTAGCAACGAAGACACAACGCAGGCAAAAATAAAAAAATAAATAAATTTATTTAAAAAAAAAAAAGATTCAGATCTTTCTTTCAAAGGAGATATGGTGTCCAAAAAATGTTAAGGGGAAGAATTGAGGCTTATGGGATGAGTATAGACAGATCCAGCTTCAAGGTGCCAGGCTGGAATTTTAAAATTTTAGAGCTTTTAAAAACATTATGATAGAAAATATTGAAGCTTGTTGTTTAAAAAAGAAAAAAGACATGGCTAGGTATTAAAGTGAGAAGTAAAAATTCTTTTAGCTAGTCCCATAGACACTGTTTTAAAGTGGTCATAGTTAAGTTTTCTATGGATCCATCCAGAAAAGTTTTATGTGCTTTCAAACATGTACAGTGTTGTATTAGTTTTCTATGACTGCTGAAACAAGTGACCACAAATTTGGTGGCTTAAAACAACGGTAATTTATTCTCTCACAGTTCTGGAGTCCAGAGTCCAAAATTTAGGGTGAGTAGGAGTTTAGGATTAAAATATACACACTACTGTATATATAAAAGAGATAACCAACAAGGACCTACTGCACAGGGAACTATACTCAGTATCTTGTAATAACCTATAATGGAAAATAATCTTAAAATACATACATATATATGTGTGTGTGTGTGTGTGTGTGTGTATGTATGTGTGTATATCTGAATCACTTTGCTGTATGCCTGAAACTAACACAACATTGTAAATCAACAATATTTCAATAAGAATTTTTTTAAAAATTTAGGGTGAGTCTTACTGGAGGCTAATATTGAGGCAAAGCCATGCTTCTCCAGAGGCCCTGGGGAAGCACTCCTTCCTTGCCTCTTCAGCTTCTGGCGGCTCTTGGTATCCCTTGGCTTGTGTTGCATCACTCCAGCCTCTTCTGATCTTGCTCTTCTCCATGTTCACATCGCCTTCTCTTCTGTGTGTGTCAAATTTCCCTCTGTTACCCTCTTATAAGGATACATGTGATTGCATTCAGGGCTCATCCAGATAATCCAGGATGATCTCCCCATCTCAATATCCTTAATTTAGTCACATCTGCAAAGACCCTTTTTCCACATAAAACATTTAAAGTTTTCAGGGATTACAGCCCAATATCTTTGGGGGTCATTATCAGCCTACCACCAATGTGTATGACCCTCTTTTTTATTTTTACTAAACACAAAAAAAGGAATTAGACTTCATAGGCTATCTTCCAAATTTCTTTTTAAAACTTAATAATAGATTTCTTCCACATCAGTATTTAAATATCTTCTTTAGTCTTCTTTGTCTTTTTTTTTCTTTAAATACGTACAGAGCATTTTGTTGAATAGACAAGTATCTCACTTTTTTTTTTAATTGCAGCTTAAAAAAAAAAAGCATGTAACATAAAAATTACCATCCTAATCATTTTAAATTAACTACATTCACATTGTGGTGAAACACATCTCAAAAACTTTTTCATCTTGCAAATCTTATACACTGTACGCATTAAACAACTTTCCTTTTCCTCCTTCTCCCAGCCCCTAATAACCACCATTCTACTTTCTGTTGCTAATTTAATAGTTTAGATACCTCATATAAGTGGAATCATACAATATTTGTCTTTTTGTGACTGGCTTATTTCACTTAGCATGATATCCTCAAAGTTTATCCATATTGTAACATGTAACCGGATTTCCTTCCTTTTTAAGACTACTGTTCCATTGTATGTATGTATCACATTTTGCTTATCCATTCATTCATTCTTCTGTGGACATTTGGGTTGTTTCTACTGCTTTGAACATGGATGTACAAATCTGAGCCCCAGCTTTCAATTCTTTTGTATATATATGTACACACACTCATGCATACACTTAGAAGTGGAATTGCTGGATCATATGGTAATATGGTATTCTATTTTTACTTTTTTTGAAGTTACTCCATACTGTTTTCCATAGCAGTTGCACCATTTTACAATCCCACCAACAGTGTACAAGTGTTGCAATTTCTCTACATTCTTGCCAACATTTGTTATTTTCTGTTTTTTTTTTAATTTGTTTATTTGATAGTAACCATTCTAATGGGTGTGAGGGATATCTCATTGTGGTTTTGACTTGCGTTTCTCTGATGATTAGTGATGTTGAGCATCTTTTCATATGATTGTTGGCCATTTGTATATCATCTTTGTAAAAACGTCTATTCAAGTCTTTTGCCCATTTTTAATCGGGTTATTTGGAGTTTTGTTGTTGTGGGAGTTTTTTTTTTTAACATCTTTATTGGAGTATAATTGTTTTACATGTTGTGTTAGTTTCTGCTGTATAACAAAGTGAATGAACTTATATGCATACGTATATCCCCATATCCCCTCCCTCTTGCGTCTCCCTCCCACCCTCCTTATCCCACCCCTCTAGGTGGTCGCAAAGCACCGAGCTGATCTCCCTGTGCCATGCAGCTGCTTCCCACTAGCTATCCATTTTATATTTGGTAGTGTATATATGTCAATGCTACTCTCTCACTTTGTCCCAGCTTACCCTTCCCCCCTCCATGTCCTCAAGTCCGTTCTCTACGTTTGTGTCTTTATTCCTGTCCTGCCCCTAGGTTCATCAGACCATTTTTTTTTTAAGATTCCATATATATGTGTTAGCATACGGTATTTGTTTTTCTCTTTCTGACTTAATTTCACTCTGTATGACAGATTCTAGGTCCATCCACCTCACTACAAATAACTCAATTTCGTTTCTTTTTTAAGGCTGAGTAATATTCCATTGTATATATGTGCCACATCTTCTTTATCCATTCATCTGTCAATGGACACTTAGTTTGCTTCCATGTCCTGGCTATTGTAAATAATGCTTCAGTGAACATTGTGGTACATGACTCTTTTTGAATTATGGTTTTCTCAGGGTATATGCCCAGTAGTGGGATTGCTGGGTCATATGGTAGTTCTATTTTTAGTTTTTTAAGGAACCTCTGTACTGTTCTCTATAGTGGCTGTATCAATTTACATTCCCACCAACAGTGCGAGAGGGTTCTGTTGTGGGAGTTCTTGATATTCTCTGGATATTAACCCCTTATCAGATAAATGATATATAAATATTTTCTTCTCTTCTGTAGGTTATCTTTTTACTCTGTTTATTATGTCCTTTGATACACAAAAGTTTTTAAGTTTGATATAGTCCTCATTGTCCTTTTTGCTTTTGTTGCCTGTGTTTTTGGCATCATATCTAAGAAATCACTGTCCATTCCAGTGTCATGAAGCTTTTCCTCTATGTTTTCTCCTAGGAGTTTTACAGTTTTAGAGCTTACATTTAAGTTTTTAATCATTTCATATTAATTTTTATGTATGGTGTAAGGTAAGGGTCCAACTTCATTCTTTTGCATGTAGCTATCCAGTTTTTCCAGTCACCATTTGTTGAAGAGACCATCCTTTCCCCGTTAAGTGGTCTTGGCACCCTTGTCAAAGATCATTTTACCCTAAACGCAAGGGATTATTTTTGGGTTCTCTATTCTGTTCCATTGGTCTGTTTGTCTTTATGCCATTACCACACTGTTTTGATCATTGTGGCTTTTTAATGTGTTTTGGAATCAAGAAGAGAGTCCTGCAACATTTTTTTTCAAAAGTGTTTTGACTATTCAGGGTCCTTTGAGATTCCATATGAATTTTAGGATTAATTTTTCTATTTCTACCAAAAAAAATGCTGTTGGGATTTTGAGAGAGATGGTGTTGAATCTATAGATTATTTTCTGATATATGGAATCTTAATAATACTAAATCTTCCAATCCATGGATATGGGATGTCTTTTCATTTATTTGTGTCTTCTTTAATTTCTTTCAGCATTGTTCTATAGTTCTCAGTGTACAAGTCTTTCATCTCCTTGGTCAGGTTTATTCCCAAATATTTTATTCTTTTCAATGCTATTGTAAGTGGAGTTGTTTAAACTGACACAACTTTGTAAATCAACTATACTCCAATAAAAAAATTTTTTAAGTTTATTTTAGTATATGTAAGTTACACCTCAGTAAACCTGACTTAAAAGTTCTTAGATTGGGGGACCTCTTCTCCCTCTGATCCTCTGTTAACGCTACTTCTGACAGCTGAGAACACAGGTAACTAGGAGCAGTCGGGGTTGGGGTGGGGGGGCTGCTATACATTTGCTTTTTAGTTTTAAAAGGAATGTAACAGAAAAGGCAGACAGTATTTGTTGAACGTTATGTATTTTATTTACCAAATACTTATGTATAGCAATTAATTCTAGGCACTTTACAAATATAATAAACTTAACTCATTTAATTCTCCTAATAACCCAATAAGGTGAAAAAATTCCTCATTTTACAAATAGAAAACAGAAGCACAGAGAGGTAGGAGTTGTCTAAAACCACACAGCTAATAAACGGCACAACCAGGATTTGAACTAAGCATTCTGGCCCCAGAGTCCATGCTCTTGATCTCTAACTTGGCCTCTTTCCTTCACTGAGTATGATCTAATAAAGAATTCCAGTTAATGCATAAAACTTCTTTCCCCCTTGCTCTGGCTATGTGTACAATAAATATTTTTCTTATCTCTGCTTGATTTGTTGCAGGAAAAACATTACAGTGAAGAAGGATTTTTTAAAAGCACAAGAAATGCCACCTTTCTAATATATGAATTATCATTTTCCCATGTTTTCTTCCATATATAATATTTGCTAAATCATTTCCTAAACAGTTTCAACTTTGCTCTGTTAAGGAGAATACTTCTATCTGGTAATCTGTTGAATTGTGAAGGTTTTACGTGTCCAGTTTAGTCTCTTCATGGTATAGTAAAGAAAAGGATACAGTAACCAAAATAAGATGGGCTGTGTTTGGGCTGTGATATTTGGTAAGATATCTAAGTATTATTTTAAAATTTTTATATAAAATGTCTTTGCTTTGGGGCAAAAGATATAAATCTGATTGTACTGAGCTGTACAATAAATGGATTTTTTTCTCTCTAAATTCTTAATTCACTAATAAGCACAGCACTGGGTATTATCCATTCGTGTGTGTGCATGTGCACATATACTCACTGCATTATGCTTATTGAAGTTATCTGGACTCCTGTGTCAAAATAAGTGTTGGTCATACCTTTTGTGATAATTATTTATTGAGTATTCATTTGTTATCACACGGAAAAAAGATGAGTGAGCTACATTCCAACCTTTGCCCTTGAGGTGCTCACAATCTAATGGGAAGGCTGATCTACAAACCATTACGCTCAGAACAGTGTGATAAGCTTGATACAGACAGAATGAAAGAAGGTCTTAATTACTTAATTCAAAAGTATCATTCACAGTTAAATGCACTTTAAAATGAGATTTTTTTGGCAGTTCAAAATCAGACTAATCTAATCTGAATCAGTTTCTCTTCATGATAACCTTAGCCTAGAATTTTCTAAGACCTTCAGAATAAGGGTAACCTGGGTCTGCTCCTTATTAGAGCAGTCTTTTGGCCTGTCCTTTGGAATCTAAATTTCCACTTGAACCCCTGTTTGGGATGGAAGATGTTAGGGCACTTATAAATGGTCTTTAGCTTTACTAAATTGATTCCCATACAGGTTTGGTGGCGGCTTACGGTTTTAATAAGGTATGTTTATTTGTCAAGATTAGATGAAGGTAACACCGGCTTAATAACCACATAAATTTCTTTCCTGACAGTATAAAGGAGACACAAAATGCATACAGACCTTATAATCTGAGATTGAGGGAAAATTCCTCCTATGAAAAGAAATTTAAAATTCATTAATGACCTGTGGAGAGCTCAGAGACCATTACTTAACTCCCTGAGATATTAATCCAGTTTCTACTACAATTTTTCACAAGAACTCTTCATATTACATTAGATGACTGCACATCACAGTTGTATTTGCACGCAAGATTTCTTTATCTACATAGACTTGTAGTGAATTCTTGGCCAATGTTTCAAAGATCACATTTTACTCACAAGAAGGAGAATGTTATTTTTCTATTTTGCCCCCTACTTCCGTCTTCTATCGTTGTCTAGGATTCCTCATGTTGTACAGAAGAGAAAGAAGTCACTGAGAGGGTGAGGTGAAGCAGAGCAGGCTGTCAGAATTCTTTTCTGTGCCTTTGAGTTGCCATTTGAAAAACACCGCTCAAGTTAATGGAAGAAGCCACTTACGTAATGGGGGCTATATATTTACCCTGATGCTTTGACTGTTTCCTGCAGCAACTTTTTTCGCCCCTGGAGGAGGAATTAGGATTGTGTTAGTAAGAACAGGTCACCTCCTTTGTTTCTGGAACATTATCTGTGTTGCCACAAAAAAAAGAGGTCCCCACCCAAGCTGCGGTGGAGTTTTCCTAGCTGGGCCTTCATTCACCTCTTGCCTTGGAAGCCCTCTGGGCTGGAAGGAGCACCCTGGGTCCTGCAGACCTCTGAGCAAAGGCACGCTGCGGCCCCTTTAAGCCGTCAGTGTGTGCCGGGGCGGGGGCGAGGTGGGGCGGGCACTCTGACAGTGAGCTCTGGGCCCCGCCCCCGAGGAGGCGTTTCTCAGCGGCCTCCGCACCAATGCCACCACCGCCCCCGCCCGCCCGCCCGGTATTCCTGCAGATTCTGCCTCGGACCGTAGGGCCCCGACCTCTCCCTGCCTGGGGAGCGTAAGTGTCAAGCTGCGGGCGAGGGTCAAGCATCCCGTGCCCATGCCGGAAGTCCTGGTGGACTGTACAGGGGACTTTCCTGGCCTATCAGAGGCTAAGGCGGCGAAAGAGCGTAAACAATGCCGGCTGCAGTGAGCTAAAGCCTGGGGCATCTGCTCTACTTCTGGGTGGTGACAGCGGCCCTAGG
Source organism: Balaenoptera musculus (assembly GCF_009873245.2). Lineage (NCBI taxonomy): Eukaryota > Metazoa > Chordata > Mammalia > Artiodactyla > Balaenopteridae > Balaenoptera > Balaenoptera musculus. The sequence continues at coordinate 95,906,582 of NC_045792.1, read as the reverse complement.
GTGCTGGTCTGGATATGCAGTGGTTGAGCGGTGCCCAGAACCTAGCTTTGCCCCAGCCTGGTTCCTACTGGGAATGAGGAGAGGATTGCTTTTACCCTGTATAATCCCACTAAGCTAGATGGGTGGAGCTGGATCTAGTGCCCTGGGCCTTGGGTCCTTAGCCTGGGATTTGGAGACCTGGGTAGCCTTGGGATGAGTAAGCATTAGATTTTCAGCTACCTTGGTACAATTGAGCAGTAACTCTCAAAGTTGACCTAATTCACAGCTGGGTTTAGCTCTGTGTCTCCCCAGAGGCCTGTGTTGGTATAGAGTCTCCCTTTTGAAGACACTGGTGGTGATCATCTATTAGGGAGAGTCCAGTTAACCCTCTTTCCCACTGATATGAATAGCACGGTGTGAAAGAGTCAGCTATTTACCCCTCTCTGAAGGAACTGGTGGGAGGCCACCATCCCAGGACTAGTACAGCAAGCCCACCCAAGTTTGTTGAGATAACCTACTAGAGGAGCAGTTCGCATTTCTGGCCCCCTGATAATGCAGAATACTACAATAGGATAACATTTGTCCTTGTTAATGAGAATTACCTGGAGGTAGTGAGATTTTTTAAATTAGAGGGAAAGGCTTGTCATTTTTGTTACTGGCTACTTAAGTGATGAGATTTTGTCTGGCTTGGCCAAGTAATAAAATATAAAGTTTTCTGTGACAGTTAAATAATTGCTATGATTCTTTAATCCAGTTGGCCTTCTTAGACATGGTTTGAGTAAAGATTTCTGGGCATGTTTGTGTATTTTGTCTTATCCTTGTTTTATAATTATTTCCTTTTTTTTAGCAAATTTACATCATTCTTTACTGGTCGTTCAAAGGGGTTGCTTTTTGAGTGGGCAGAATTTTTCCTCAAACTTCCCTCAGACTCATTCTGTGCTTCTGCAATAGCATTTCCTTAGCCAGAAGTGAGTCCAGGAATGGTAATCAGATCTAGATCTCTTGTGTTGTGATAGTGAAGAGCTTTTGAAGGTCAAGAGCTTGAGAATTAGCCATAAAATAGTTTCACTGTCATAGCTTCTTCCCAAATAGAAAGCTAAAACAGTATGTTCAGTAGCTGTATAACTATTCTTATAAGATGTCGTGGTACAGGAATTTAAAGTAAAACAACACTACACATGGACCCTTGAGTGATGGGGAAGAGTGGTGGGTGGACTGAGAGATAGGAGACAAAGGTTCTAGCCCAACTCTAACATTACTGATGACAGTCTCCCTGTGCCTTACTTTTAGCTGGTTGATGAATGAGAAAATGCATAGATTGCAGGGGTCTATATGTTAATGATAGTACATAATGCACACTTAAATATTGAAGACTAAACTGAAATTTATTCTAAGTTCAGAGTTTATTCCAAGTTGTGTCTTTATGTATGTCTTTGGAAACATTTCTTAACCTCTGGTCTAAAAATAAATAATTACATCTAAACCTTCTTAAGCAGTAGTGTGGACTTTATGGTATTTGAGCTCTTTGGAAGACATTTTAGATACAGCAGTGGTATAAAATGGTAATATTTCTGTGGAACAGATTTATTTTAGCTGGCTCCCTTGCCTTTTCCTTTGTTTTAGGCTAGGGTAAAACCTCCTGAGAGTGCCGAATAATTTGAAATTTCTGAGTATTTGTGGTATTGACTAGACTGAACCATAGCAAGCATCATATATAGGTCAAATTAATTTTATTAATGCTTCTCTTTGTTGGCAATTTTATTTACTCTTAGAGCATCAAACCTTGCTGTGTAATGAAGACTTGGTTTCATACGTCTATGTTTATAAAATCCAGAACCCTCTGTTCATTCCTGGTGCCACATTTCCAGCTACTTGAAGATCATGTTTCTCAAGTCTAAAACCAAACTCATCATATTCTTAACCTCTCCTCCACTCCCCCAAAACAAACAACTCAGAACTTTCTTCTGACATTTTCTGTCATTAGCACCACTGTTCTCCAAGTCATGTAGACTGGAGCCTCCTACTAGGTCTCCTACATCCTTAGTTGCTAAGGCTTATTGATTCTGCTTCTTTAATGTAATTCCCTTCAATCTCCTCTGCTCATCCTTTCCATTCCAAGGAGTCTGGCTTCTATTTATCTTTGTCCTCGAGTACTGCAATAATTTCCTATCAGGATTCTACTTTCTCTCCCTTCCAATTCATTCTGCATAGATTTATCTTTCTAAAGTAATTAGGATCATGTCATTGTCCTGCTTCAAGTCATCAGCATCCTCTGCTGTTTAGCTTAATATTCAAGATTATACATGATTTGACCCTAGTCTGTCTTTCTGGTCTTATACTTAATAAATGGAGCCATTTAGTGTTCCCTAAACATGCTTAGTACTTTTCTACTTCCAAGACTTTGCCTTTCTCATTTTCTCAGCCTAAAATATCTCTTCTCCACTCCTGGTTTTGTTTTTGTTTTTATTTTTTTAAATCTACCTATCATTTATCACTGAGCTCAGATGTCATCCTTTCTATGAGATTTTTCACTGACCATCCCTTGCTTACTGGCAGTTGATCCTGTCTTTGAACTCCCTTAACCCTTATTTGTCTCTTGCTTAGGGCGCTTTCCACATATAATACATTTTGTATTATGGTTATTTGTTTAGTCATCTACTTTTACTCCTGTGAACTCCTTGAGTCATCATGGTTTACCCATAGGGAAATTCATCAAATGAATGCTTTAGGTAAAATTGGAATGGAGTAACTCCTTAGTGTTAGACCTATTATTAGAAAGGACTCTAACCTTTACAGCCAGCCCATTCACATGTAAAATGATTGGCAACTTTAACAAACCACTCTCATCTCCTAAGGACTTCTGTTAGTAAACTTTGTTATTTTGTTTGTTTTTTAAACAGTTTTAATGAGATATATTATTTACATACCATTCACCCATTTAAAGTGTACAATTCACTGACTTTCAGTATATTCATAGATTTGTGCACCCATCACCACAGTCAATTTTAGAACATTTTCATTACCCCAGAAAGAAACCCCACACTCCTTAACACCCTTCTGATATCCCCAAACACCTCAGTCATAGGCAACCACTCATCTACTTTCTGTCTCTATAGATTTGCCTATTCTGGACAGTTTATATAAATGGAGTTATATAATATGTGGTCCTTTGCAACTGACTTCTTTCACTTAATATAAGGTTTTCAAGGTTCATCCATGTTGCAGCATGTATCAGTACTTCACTTCTTTTGTGTGTGTACACATAATGTAAAATTCACCATCTTAAGCATTTTTAAGTATACAACTCAGTGGCATTAAATGCATTTGTAATGTTGTGTAGCTACCACCATCCATCTCCATAATTCTTTTCATCTTGTAGAACTGAAATTTTATACCCATTAAACAGTAACCCCTCATTACCCTTCTCCATCCATCTGCTGGCAACAATCATTCTACCTTCTATCTCTATGATTTTGACTACTGTAAGTACTTGATGTAAGTGGAATCATAAACTATTTGTCTCTTTGTGGCTGGCTTAATTTCACTTAACTTAATGTCTTCAAGGTTCACTCAGGTTATAGCATGTGTCCGAATTTCTGTCCTTTTTAAGCTGAATGGTATTCTTTTGTATGTGTATACCACATTTTGCTTATCCATTCATCCATCAGTGGTCACTTGGTTTGCTTCCATATTTTAGCTGTTGTGAGTAATGCTGCTATGAACATGGGTGTACAGATATCTCTTTGAGATCCTGCTTTCGATTATTTTGGGCATATACCCAGAAGTGGAATTGCTGGATCATATGGTCATTCTGTTTTTAATCTTTTGAGGAATGGCCATACTGTTTTCCACAGTAGCTGTACCATTTTACATTGTCACCAACAGTGTACAAGGGTTCCAATTTCTCCATATCCTTGCTAACATTTGTTGTTTTCTGGGTTTTTGATAGTAGCCATCCTAATAGGTATGAGGTAATACTTGTAGTTTTGATTTGTATTTCCCTAATGTTTGTAATCTTGAGCATCTTTTCATGTGCTTATTGGCCATTTGTCTGTCTTCTTTGGATAAATGTCTATAATCAAGTTCTTTGCCCATTTTTTAATCAAGTTGTTTCCTATTTTTGTTGTTGAGTTTTAGGAATTCTTTATAGTACTTAATTTTTATTACTGAATCATATTCCATTCTGTGGATTTACCACATTTTATCTATTTATCAGTGGATAGACATTTGGGTTGTTTCCACTCTTTGGCTATTATGTTTTTTTTTTTTTAAGATAGTAGTCATCTTTTCTTTTTTTTTTTTAATTAATTAATTAATTAATTTATTTATTTTTGGCTGTGTTGGGTCTTCGTTTCTGTGCGAGGGCTTTCTCTAGTTGTGGCAGGCGGGGGCCACTCTTCATCGCGGTGCATGGGCCTCTCACTACCACGGCCTCTCTTGTTGCGGAGCACAGGCTCCAGACGCGCAGGCTCAATAGTTGTGGCTCACGGGCCCAGTTGCTCTGCGGCATGTGGGATCTTCCCAGACCAGGGCTTGAACCCGTGTCCCCTGCATTGGCAGGCGGATTCTCAACCACTGCGCCACCAGGGAAGCCCTCTTTGGCTATTATGAATGTTAGTTTGGTTTTAATTTGCTGTGTATATTGAAAACAGCACTACATTTCTCTAAAGAGATCATTCAGGCCTTTAACTTGTGTGACTTTTCATGAAATTGTTGGTTTATTCTACATGTATTCCATTTTATGAACTCTGAGGGTCCTCTTCATTACTTCCTGAATATGTTCTGAATGTTCCTAAGGCCTTTACTTTCCTTTGTGATAATGGCTAGTTAAAATTTGCAGATAGAGGCAAAGTTTAACTTACAAACAAGTAGCCACTTTAATGAATTTCCCCTACTGTCCCCCCCTGCAAATATTCTAGAATTATAGTTATAAATGTAAAACTAGTATGAGCTATAGAGATTATAGTCTACCACCCTTTTGTTTTTTTACTAATCTCAAGGAAAGATTTTCCTTTTTAACTGGTAGAGTCAATATTCAGTGGAATAAGGGTTGTGACGGAGAAAGGTCGGCCTACATGGATAACCCCAAATTATAATTAAAACTGTAGTCATTTCTTTCTTACGCAAAGACAGGTTAACAGTGTTCTGAGGCCCAACTGGGTAGTTAGGCTTGATTATTTGGCAGCTGCTGATTAGGGATGATTCCCCCTTACCAACTAACTGTATTTTAAATTTCCCTAAATTACCTAAGTCCTTTGGAGGCAAATAAACTTGTCTTTCATATATACTCTCATTTGCTGTTTATATTTTTATTGAGTTAAGTAATCACCAAAATAATTCTTACTATTTATACTGTAGAGTGGGAATAGATTTCACTATAGATAATGTAGAAACCATATGTAGGTAAGTTGTAGGAATTTCACCAAACTAGGTATCAAGAAATCTCTTTTAGGGATTTCCCTGGTGGCACAGTGGTTAAGAATCCATCTGCCAATTCAGGGGACACGGGTTCGATCCCTGGTCCGGGAAGATCCCACGTGCCGCGGAGCAGCTAAGCCTGTGCACCACAACTACTGAGCCTGTGCTCTAGAGCCCGCGAGCCACAACTACTGAGCCTGTGTGCCACAACTACTGAAACCCGCGTGCCTAGAGCCTGTGCTCCGCAACAAGAGAAGCCACCACTATGAGAAGCCTGCGCACCGCAGCGTAGAGTAGCCCCCGCTTACCTCATCTAGAGAAAGCCTGCGTGCAGCAATGAAGACCCAACTCACCCAAAAATAAATTTAAAGAAAGAAGTCTTTTTTAGACCATTCTCCCCTACTTAAGTGACCTTGGGCAGGACGCTGAACCTCTTTTTCCCCATATGTAAAAAGAGGATAATGATACTTTATTTATTTATTTGACCCTTTTGAGGATAGAGATTAATAAGACAAAAAGCTTTTGCTCAAGAGGATCTTATAGTTTAGTAAGAGTCACATAACTAAGAATAATATGAAAAAGAAAGAAACTAAATCTGAATGAGATAATATAACAGCGTGCTTGCATTTACATTATGAAATACATAGAAAATGAATGATTGTAAAAATACATGTAAAATATAAAGTGCTACTGAAATACAGGATGGGTGTTAACTGTTATTTTAACTAGGGACTTTGAGATGATTGTAAGCAGTGCCCTAAAGTCTATTTTTTTTTTTTTTTTTTACAATTCTACATTCACATTTATTTATCTAATACGTTGGAAATACATAGGAGAAAATAAAGTCTCAATAAGTAAAGGACAGAGCTAGCTTTCTTCAACTTTTTAAACCTTTCATATTTTACTCTTAAAACTACTGTTGTCCAACAACATTTATATATCACAGTGTTTCCACATCAAAACTGATGGCAAGTTACATGTCCTCAGGGAATGCCCTAAAGTTTTTGATCATAGAATTTGAAAGGTTGTAGATCAAGAGGTTTTAACCTGGGTTAGAATTCAGGGACTCTGTAAATTTGTATGGAAAAATAATTACATCTTTATTTGCACTAACCTTTTAACTGAATTTTTTTTTTCTTTTTTTTTTTTTTCTTTTTTTTGGTCTGCGTTGGGTCTTCGTTGCTGCGTGCTGGCTTTTTCTCTAGTTGCAGAGAGCGGGAGCTACTCTTCATTGCGGCGTGTGGGCTCCTCATTGCAGTGGCTTGCTTGTTGTGGAGCATGGGCTCTAGGCATGCGAGCTTCAGTAGTCGTGGCACCCAGGCTCAGTAATTGTGGCGCACGGGCTTATTTGCTCCGCGGCATGTGGGATCTTCCTGGACCAAGGATCGAACCCCGTGTCCCCTGCATTGTCAGGCGGATTCTTAACCACTGTGCCACCAGGGAAGTCCTAACTGAAATTTTGACATTTTCTTCAGTTAATAATGTAGGCAAGGGCTTCCCTGGTGGCGCAGTGGTTGAGAATCCACCTGCCAATGCAGGGGACACGGGTTCGAGCCCTGGTCTGGGAGGATCCCACATGCCATGGAGCGACTAGGCCCGTGAGCCACAATTGCTGACCCTGCGTGTCTGGAGCCTGTGCTCCGCAACAAGAGAGGCCGCGACAGTGAGAGGCCCATGCACCGCGATGAAGAGTGGCCCCCACTTGCCGCAACTAGAGAAAGCCCTCGCACAGAAATGAAGACCCAACACAGCCAAAAATATAATAATAATAAATAAATAAAAGCAATCTAAAAAAAAAATAATAAAATTTCTTCCCTATTTAAAATAAAATAATGTAGGCAATAAACTACAATAATATTATAAGAACCTATGCCTTTGTCACCAATAGAAATCATTTTCATAATCATGATATGTAGTATATAAAAATATTTTTATTCATAACTTAGGAATTATAGTTATTAAATCTGCTGCTAGATTTTATTTAATATATTAATGGAGAAGCCCATATAGTCACATTTCAAAATATTTTGATAACTATATTATATTCAACATACATAACTATTTCAGCATAACTGATTTAATATGATCATATATTTTATGCATTAAACAGTATTCTGAGGTGCCTATAGACTTGCTCTTTTAATCCTATAAAATTCCAAAATAAAGTCAACTGTAATTTAGAAATGAAATAAATTCATATTTGGGATGCCAAATAATGATAGTAAATTGCTAACATTTTTTGAGCCCTTGCTAGATGCCAAGTACCTAGTCTAAGAGCTTTACATGTACTGACTCATTTAATACACACAACAATCCTCTGAGGTACGTATTATTATTCCCACTTTACACACAAGCATGCTGAGGCAATATATATTTGGCTAAGTAACTTACCCAAGGCCTCAACCTCAAGTTAGTGGTGGTTTTGAAGATACAGAATTCTTTTAATTTTTTTTAAGTGTAGGTTTGCAGCCAGACATAGAAAGTAATAAAGTTTCCCTCAAGTAGCAAAAACTCAAATTTGATAAGACTGTTACTGCATTTTGGATTATTGTGGGGTTTTTTCTTTCCCCAGCATACATTAATTGATCATTTTATATGTGTCAGACACTGTACATGGTGGTCTAAGGGGCTCATCTACCTGTCCTGTAGATGCTGGTTTCATCTAAACTCTAACCTGGGGCTCTTCTCACTATGTACTCTCCCTCAGTACTATCATCCACCCCCTTGGTTTTAATTACATTTATCTACTGATAACTCCTAAATTTTTATCTCTCTCTTGAACACCAGGCTTGAATCTCCAGCTGCTTCCCACATCTACCCTTGTCTAGTGTACATGTCAAACTCAGCTTGCCCAAAACTTCATTTTCATCCATGTCTTACACTCCCTCTACAGTCACTCAGTAAAGACAGTCTTTGACATTCCTTGTATCTCTAAAATCCATCCCCTTTTCTCCACCTGCATTGCTGCTACTCTAAGTTCCAGGCCATCATCATCCTTCATTTAGATTACAGCCTTCTAACTGATTTCCCTCCATTGTTACTGCCTTCCAAGGCATTCTTTACATTGCTTTTATATTTTCATTATATAGTCTTTGAAAAGTGCAAGTTTGATAACATATGAAATTTTCCTGTCTACAGTCTTTCAGAATCTCCTTCTACCTTTGGGATAAAGTCCAAATTCCTTAACATCGCTTACAAGACCTTCCAGGGTCTGATCTGGACTACTTTCTAGCCTTACTCTCTGTACCCCTTTACTTTTCTTGTTGCATTTTATACTTTAGACTTGCTGAACTTTTTTCAATTCCTCAAACCACTATAATAAAAGAAGTTAGAATAGATGTTATGGCAGTTTCTAAACACTTACCTCTATTTCTGTACTTAACTCTGAATGATAAGTTTGTGAAACAGCACAGGTCTTTGGACCACACTTTTAGTAGATTTAAACTACAGTATACCACATGGATGAATTTTACAAATGAAACATTGAATGAAAAAAGCAACTTATGGAAGACTACAACATTTTTCTAAGGCTCACAGATAAGCACAGTTAATTTTGTTTAGCAATATGTGACTGGCTACAGCATAGGACCAAGTGAACTTTAGGAAAGTGCTTCTGTGGTAAGAAGGATGAGATAGGAAAGAAATGCACAGGTGCAATAGTAATATTAGTAGTGTCCTAATTTTCAGTTTGGGTGGTAGGTCAATATATCAATTTTACTGTAGTGCTTCCTAACACATATATTGTATATATTTTCTTATATATGTAAAAAATTAAATTCTAAAATTAATTTTAAAATTAAAATAATTATGGGGAAAAATTAGTGAAGTCCTTTTTTTCTTAGTATTTTGATCCTGGAAAATGATAAAGACAGAGCAGTAGTCCTCAGTGTCGCACGTACACACAAAACACTATCCATTATTTCAGTGGCTGGGAAAGTTTTGTTTTTTTAAAAATAAATTTATTTATTTTTAAATTTTTGGCTGTGTTGGGTCTTCGTTGCTGTGCACAGGCTTTCTCTAGTTGCAGTGAGCGGGGGCTACTCTTCGTTGCAGTGTACAGGCTTCTCATTGTCATGGCTTCTCTTGTTGCGGAGCACAGGCTCTAGTTGCGCAGGCTTCAGTAGTTGTGGCTTGCTGGCTCTAGAGCTCAGGCTCAGTAGTTGTGGCGCATGGGCTTAGTTGCTCTGCGGCACATGAGATCTTCCCAGGCCAGGGCTCGAACCCATGTCCCTTGCATTGACAGGCGGATTCTTAACCACTGCGCCACCAGGGAAGCCCTGGGAAAGTTTTGGTATGAAGCAAGCCTTTCCTTTGAATGGAAAGCAGCAAGATCATAAACACTAATTTTTTAAAAAACTGAAGCTATGAAGTAGTAGAAGCCATTTCAGAAAATATAGCACAATGACATCAATATTTTATTTTGATTTTTTTTTGAAGATTTTTAATCACAGTTTTGTTACTTGTGATTGGTCTCTTCATATTTTCTATTTCTTCCTGGTTCAGGAAGGTTATACCTTTCTAAGAATTTGTCCATTTCTTCCAGGTTGTCCATTTTATTGACATAGAGTTGCTTGTAGTAGTCTCTTAGGATGCTTTGTATTTCTGCGGTGTCTGTTGTAACTTCTCCTTTTTCATTTCTAATTTTATTGATTTGAGTCCTCTCCCTCTTTTTCTTTTTTTTTTAAATTATTTATTTATTTATTTATTTATTTATTTATTTATTTATGGCTGTGTTGGGTCTTCGTTTCTGTGTGAGGGCTTTCTCTAGTTGCGGCAAGTGGGGACCACTCTTCATCGCGGTGCGCGGGCCTCTCACTATCGTGGCCTCTCCCGTTGCGCAGCACAGGCTCCAGACGCGCAGGCTCAGCAATTGTGGCTCACGGGCTTAGTCGCTCCGTGGCATGTGGGATCTTCCCAGACCAGGGCTCGAACCCGTGTCCCCTGCATTGGCAGGCAGATTCTCAACCACTGCGCCACCAGGGAAGCCCCTCCCTCTTTTTCTTGATGAGTCTGGCTAAAGGTTTATCACTTTTGTTTATCTTCTCAAAGAACCAGCTTTTCGTTTTATTGATCTTTGCTATTGTTTTCTTTGTTTCTATTTCATTTATTCCTGCTCTGATCTTTACGATTTCTTTCCTTCTACTGACTTTGAGTTTTGTTTGTTCTTCTTTCTCTAGTTCCTTTAGGTATAAGCTTAGATTGTTTATTTGAGATTTTTCTTGTTTCTTGAGGTAGGCTTGTATTGCTATAAACTTCCCTCTTAGAACTGCTTTTGCTGCATCCCATAGGTTTTGGTTCTCGTGTTTTCATTGTAATTTGTCTCTAGGTATTTTTTGATTTCCTCTCTGATTTCTTCAGTGATTTCTTGGTTATTTAGTAATGTATTGTTCAGCCTCCATGTGTTTGCGTTTTTTTACGTTTTTTTCCCTGTAATTGATTTCTAATCTCATAGCGTCGTGGTCAGAAAAGATGCTTGATATGATTTCAATTTTCTTAAATTTACTGAGGCTTGATTTGTGACCCAAGATGTGATCTGTCCTGGAGAATGTTCCATGTGCACTTGAGAAGAAAGTGTAATCTGCTGTTTTGGGATGGAATGTCCTATAAATATCAATTAAATCTGTCTGGTCTATTGTGTCATTTAAAGCTTGTGTTTCCTTATTAATATTCTGTCTGGATGATCTGTCCATTGGTGTAAGTGAGGTGTTTAAGTCCCCCACTATGATTGTGTTACTGTCAATTTTCTCTTTTAGAGCTCTTAGCAGTTGCCTTATGTATTGAGGTGCTCCTATGTTGGGTGCATATATATTTATAATTGTTATATCTTCTTCTTGGATTGATCCCTTGATCATTATGTAGTGTCCTTCCTTGCCTCTTGTAACATTCTTTATTTTAAAGTCTATTTTATCTGATACGAGTATTGCTACTCCAGCTTTCTCTTGATTTCCATTTTCATAGAATGTCTTTTTCCATCTCCTCACTTTCAGTCTGTTTGTGTCCCTAGGTCTGAAGTGAGTCTCTTGTAGACAGCATATATATGGGTCTTGTTTTTGTATCCACTCAGTGAGCCTGTGTCTTTTGGTTGGAGCATTTAATCCATTCATGATTAAGGTAATTATCGATATGTATGTTCCTGTTACCATTTTCTTAATTGTTATGGGTTTGTTTTTGTAGGTCCTTTTCTTCTCTTGTGTTTCCCACTTAGAGAAGTTCCTTTAGCATTTGTTGTAGAGCTGGTTTGGTGATGCTGAATTCTCTCAGCTTTTGCTTGTCTGTAAAGCTTTTGATTTCTCCATCGAATCTGAATGAGATCCTGGCCGGCTAGAGTGATCTTGGTTGTAGGTTCTTCCCTTTCATCATTTTAAATATATCATGCCACTCCCTTCTGGCTTGTAGAGTTTCTGCTGAGAAATCAGCTGTTAACCTTATGGGAGTTCCCTTGTATGTTATTTGTCGTTTTTCCCTTGTTGCTTTCAATAATTTTTCCTTGTCTTTCATTTTTGTCAATTTGATTACTGTGGGTCTCAGCTTGTTTCTCCTTGGGTTTATCCTGCCTGGGACTCTCTGTGCTTCCTGGACTTGGGTGGCTATTTCCTTTCCCATGTTAGGGAACTTTTCGACTATAATCTCTTCAAATATTTTCTCAGGTCCTTTCCCTCTCTCTTCTCCTTTTGGGACCCCTATAATGCGAATGTTGTTGCGTTTAATGTTGTCCCAGAGGTCTCTTAGGCTGTCTTCATTTCTTTTCATTCTTTTTTCTTTATTCTCTTCCGCGGCAGTGAATTCCACCATTCTGTCTTCCAGGTCACATATCCATTCTTCTGCCTCAGTTATTCTGCTATTGATTCCTTCTAGTGTATTTTTCATTTCAGTTATTGTATTGTTCATCTCTGTTTGTTTGTTCTTTAATTCTTCTAGATCTTTGTTAAACATTTCTTTCATCTTCCCGATCTTTGCCTCCATTCTTTTTCCGAGGTCCTGGATCATCTTCACTATCATTATTCTGAATTCTTTTTCTGGATGGTTGCTTATCTCCACTTCATTGAGTTGTTTTTCTGGGGTTTTATCTTGTTCCTTCATGTGGTACATAGCTCTCTGCCTTTTTATCTTGTCTGTCTTTTTGTGAATGTGGTTTTTGTTCCACAGGCTGCAGGATTGTAGTTCTTCTTGCTTCTGCTGTCTGCCCTCTGGTGGATGAGGCTATCTAAGAGGCTTGTGCAAGCTTGCTGATGGGAGGGACTGGTGATGGGTTGAGCTGGGTGTTGCTCTGGTGGGCAGAGCTCAATAAAACTTTAATCCGCTTGTCTGCTGATGCATGGGGCTGGGTTCCCTCCGTGTTGGTTGTTTGGACTGAGGTGACCCAGCTCTGGAGCCTACCCAGCTCTTTGATGGGGCTAATGGCAGACTCTGGGAGGGCTCACACCAAAGAGTACTTCCCAGAACTTCTGCTGCCAGTGTCCTTGTCCCCACGGTGAGTCACAACCACCCCCAGCCTCTGCAGGAGACCCTCCAACACTAGCAGGGATGTCTGGTTCAGTCTCCAGTGGGGTCACTGCTCCTTCCCCTGGGTCCCGATGTGCACACTACTTTGTGTGTGCCCTCCAAGAGTGGAGTCTCTGTTTCCCCCAGTCCTGTTGAAGTCCTGCAGTCAAATCCCACTAGCCTTCAAAGTCTGATTCTCTAGGAATTCCTCCTTCCATTGCCGGACCCCCAGGTTGGGAAGCCTGACGTGGGGCTCAGAACCTTCACTCCAGTGGGTGGACTTCTGTGGTATAAGTGTTCTCCAGTTTGTGAGTCACCCACCCAGCAGTTATGGGATTTGATTTTATTGTGATTGCGCCCCTCCTACCGTCTCATTGCGACGTCTCCTTTGTCTTTGGATGTGGGGTATCTTTTTTGGTGCTGCTTTTTCAGCAGTTAGTTGTGATTCTGGTGCTCTCGCGAGAGGGAGAGAGCGCACGTCCCTCTACTCCGCCATCTTGAACCAGTCTCTCATTTTGCTATATACCTGGTTTCAGAACTTAATGAAGCTCAGGTTCTTGATGTCCCATTGCAGAAAGAATTCAGTGAGAGACAAAGTGATAGGTAAGAAGTAGATTTATTTAGAGAGAAACACACTCCACAGACAGAGTGTGGGTCACCTCAGAAGGTGAGAAAGGCCGACATCAATACTTTATATGAGGCAGTTAGGTTAGATAACCTTTTTCTTCATGTTTCAAAAAGCAACCAACAGGAAAAAAAGAAAGTGTTGCAGAGAATTCACAGAATACCAACAATCGAATATTATTGTTCACATTCTCTTGGCTGGAAAATGTTTTAAAAACTTTCATTGACTGTTTCTCTTTGAAAATCAGATAGGAAAGATTGCTTTTGCAGCTCAAACTTGTGCCAAGAAAGTAACATTAGAGGGTTTTAACCCAGGTTGCATATTACACTCACCTAGGAACTTAAAAAAATATATAGTTTTGTTGAGGTGAAATTCATATAACATAAAATTAACCATTTTAAAGTGAACAATTCAATGGCATTTTGTACATTCACAATGTTGTGCAACCACCATCTCTGTCTAGTTCCAAAACAGTAACATTTCCATCACATCACAGTAAGACTCCTTACCCATTAAGCAGTTTCTCCCCACTCCCACTCTCTCCCCCTCTCTCCGCAACCCCCGGCAACCACCAGTCTCCATCTGTCTCTATGGATTGATCTATTCTGGATATTTCCTATGAATGGAATCATATAATATAGAACCTTTTGTGTTTGGCTTCCTTCACTTAGCATCATGTTTGTGAAGTTCATCCATGTTGTAGTATGTATCAGTAAGTACTTTATTCCCATTTATAGCTGAGTAATAGTCCATTGTATGTATGTTTCACAGTTTGTTTATTCATCCACGGATGGACATTTGGGCTGGTTTTTGGCCATTGTGAATAGTGCTGCTATCAATATGCATGTACATGTACTTGTTGGAGTACTTGCTTTCAATGCTTTCAGTTCTTTTAGTTGCTGTATAGTATTACACTCAGTGAATATACCAATATTTATTCATTTCTCTTTTTGATGAACTTGTAAAAAGTGTTTCCAACTTGTGACTTTTCTGTGAACAACATTGCTGTGAATACCCTCATACAGGTCTTCTGGTGCAGTTGGCATCAATTTCTAGGGTATGTACCTAGGAATGGAGTTGCTGGATAGTAGAGTATGTGCATTTTCAATTTAAATAATGTCATACTGTTTTCCAAACTGTTGTACTATTTTATCTCTCACTATTGCTGTATTAGAGTTCCTGTAGATTTGCTGTTAAGGTTTGACTCCTGCTCTAAAACACACTGCTGTTGTTTCACAGAGTCTTGGGGATTTTGAAGAGAAGTCTTAATGAAAGTTCCATTTACTCTAATAAACTTTTACAATTCAGTCTCTAGTAACTTTCCCTGGGATATTTCCTGCATTTTAATGGGAGGCAACAAGTTGTAAAGAAGAGGCATAGACTTGGAATCTTAGTATGATCTCACGGCCTGTTAGTTTTGTTATTTTTGGCTAGTTACTGAATCTTTGTGAGCCTAGTGTGTAAAGTGGGGAGAATGTCTTTCTTTCGTGTAGTTGTTGTTAGTATAATGAATCAACATGTTTAAAAAGTAGTTTGCACAGTGCCTGACTCATAGCAGATACTATCAAGGCATATATTCATTAGACAAATATTTATTGAAGACATATTTTATGTTACACCAGGACTGGGGATGGAGAGATTAAGCAAGATCCCTTTTATGTTATTTATAATATCGAAAAACTTGAAACAATTTAAATGTCCAGTGTTAGGCTTGGTAATTATGGTACATTCATAAAATGGAGTGTAGTGCAGCCTTTAAACATCATGTTCTCAAATATGAGGAAATGTTTGTGATGATGTAAGAAAAAAATTACAAGAGGATTAGCCCTTTTTCATATAATTTATACACTGCATGTGCATTGAAAAAAATCTGGAAGGGTTCAAGTAGATACACTTCAGTGTTCATTGTGGTTACTAATTGATAGTGAAATTGTATTTTAATGCTTTCCTTATATATTTTCTATACTTTCCAGATTTTCTACAGCTAACATAGATTACTTTTTTTTTTAAATAAGTTTATTTATTTATTTATTTTTGGCTATGTTGGGTCTTCGTTGCTGTGCGCGGGCTTTCTCTAGTTGCAGCAAGCGGGGGCTACTCTTTGTTGCGGTGCGCGGGCTTCTCATTGCGGTGGCTTCTCATTGCGGAGCACAGGCTCTAGGCACACGGGCTTCAGTAGTTGTGGCTCATGGGCTCTAGAGCGCAGGCTCAGTAGTTGTGGCGCACGGGCTTAGTTGCTCCGCGGCATGTGGGATCTTCCTCGACCAGGGCTTGAACCTGTGTCCCCTGCATTGGCAGGCGGATTCTTAACCACTGCGCCACCAGGGAATCCCTCATTTAGAATTTTTATTAACTTTTTTCGTTTACTTTTTAAATGTTCTATTAATGGAATTAAATGGGCATTTGACTAAAGAATGAGATTTTTTACTCTCGTTGGTTTACACATGCTAAAATAATAATCTCAGAAAAACCTTTTTGTCTTAAGAGACAGCTTGGTTGCTAGAATTAATAGATACCAATTTTTGTCTGACCAGGAATTACTCTTAATTCTAAGGAGAAACTGGAAGCACAATGGGAGATGACAGTGAGTGGGTGAAACTGCCGGTTGATCAGAAATGTGAACACAAGGTAAGACTTTTCTGGAACTCAAATTTCAGTGTCATTGGCTTGTTTTGTCAGCAGTTATACTGTATAGTATAGTACAAAGCTGCCTAATGATTACACAGTACAACTGGAGAAACAGCCTACTTTGGAGATTGGGCAGTTTCAGCAGGAAAATTTTTCATGTTTGAATTGTTACATCTTTAATGTCATATTACAAAAAAGTAATGACTAATACTTGGATACAAAGTGGGATACATTTATAGTGGCCTGTTTATGAATTCTAGAAGGCCTTGACAGAATATCATAAATATTAAACACTTATAAGAAAAAGTTTATTAGCTAATCTTTAAAAGAAAAAAAAAAGCTATCTGGATTTCTTAAACTCCATTTTTGTTTCTAGTCTGGGGTCCTTTGTTCAAATTACCTGGTATAAGATAGTCATTCCACCCCGCAACCCCAACGGTAGATAATAATGTCATTAAATTTTGTTTTGTTTCAAAATACTTTTCTTTTAGCTGTGGAAAGCAAGGTTAAGTGGGTATGAAGAGGCCCTGAAGATCTTCCAGAAAATAAAGGATGAAAAGAGCCCAGAATGGTCCAAATTTTTAGGATTGATCAAAAAATTTGTGACTGATTCCAATGCAGTGGTTCAGTTGAAAGGATTAGAAGCTGCACTTGTTTATGTTGAAAATGCCCATGTAGCAGGAAAGTAAGTAGTTTCTTTCCAACTATTCTGGTAAAAACCCCTGTCTCGTGCTACGTGGATTAATTTATGTATATTTATGGATCACTGTGCTTAGTTATTAGCACTTTTAGAGGATATTCATTTCTTAACTTTCATAGCTCCTTGATACTTGTTTTTCATTTCAGTCTTTATCTGCTCTCAGAAGTCTAAATGGTACAAGAGATCTTTAGAGAGGAACAAATTAGAAATCAGATCTTGAGTTTTTACCTTAAGGTTTGATGAGCAAGTGCTTTTCCTTTTGAGACTTTTGTATGAGAATTACTCCAAGAGGGAAAATCTTTTGTAACTTTTAGAAGAAACTGAGGTAGTTAGCAAAGGCATCAAAATTTCACTGAAAACATTTGGGCATTACTTAAATCTTTTTCTACAATGGTTCCAGGCTAGGTGATCTTAGAATCACATCTTTCTCCCTATGGTTATTAAGCATTTTTATCTCTTAGGAGAGGTAATGCGAACTAAATAACCTCTGTAACTCCCAACTTATTGGATGATAGAGGTTTCCAGTCACCCCAGTCTCCCATACCTGATAAACCTGACTTTTCTAACACTAGTCTTTATGTCATTGAAAGGAGCCCTCCATACAAAAAACAAAAAACAAAAAAACAGTGGGGACCCTTGACCTAATTGCACAAGAAATATATACACACATCCCTAGGTATCTGCATGGGAATTGGTTCCAGGACAAAAGTCCCCACCCCTACGCCCTAGGATAGCAAAATCTACAGATGCTCAAGTCCCTCACGTAAAATGGCCTAGTATTTGCATATAACCTACATACACTCTCCTGTATACTGTAACTCATCTCTAGGTTACTCTCAATACCTAACACAATGTAAATGCTGTGTAAATAATTGTAACTACAATGTAAATAATGTGTAAATAGTTGTTGGCTGCATGGCAAATTCAAGTTTTGCTTTTTGGAACTTTCTGGAATTTTTTTTCCCAAATGTTTCTGATACAAGTTTGGTTGAATCTACAGATGAGGAACCCGTGGATAAGGAACCCACCAATATGGAGGGCTGACTGTACTTGACTCACCTC
The DNA here is from genome assembly GCF_009873245.2 of Balaenoptera musculus. Classification (NCBI taxonomy): domain Eukaryota; kingdom Metazoa; phylum Chordata; class Mammalia; order Artiodactyla; family Balaenopteridae; genus Balaenoptera; species Balaenoptera musculus. The sequence continues at coordinate 95,888,688 of NC_045792.1, read as the reverse complement.
AGAAATTATACCAAGAAAGACAGTCATTAATTTGACAGTTTTGTTAACCAGCATCACTGAGTTCCCCTTGCCATCAGTGAGACCATTGCTTTTTTAATTTCATTTTTCTTCTGATGCTAGAAACTTTTTTGGCAAATGCATATAATTCCAACCCACTCAGTTTCTCTCATTTCCAGTAGTACAGGTTTTATTTAATTTAGAAGAAACTCAAAGCAATAAAGCTACTGTAAAGTCTTGCCAAGGAGTCAGGAACAGCCTTTTGTTATTAAAGGTACATATCCATTCCCTCTGTGAAGAAATTCCCTTGTCCTAAAAAGTGTTTAAAATGACTTTCAAAAATTTTCCAAAAAAGTAAGAACTCTGTAATCTTATTTTTGTAAAATGTATCTGTATCTGTTTATCTCTGCATATAGAAAAGTCTAGAAGGATAGATACCATAAAGTTGAAAGTAGTTTTCTCTGGTTTGTGAGATTTCAAGGGATTTTTGCTTTCTTGTTTAAATTTCCTATATGTGTAAATAGAAACTATGGTTCTGTGTCATTGTCTGTTGTGACATGTCTTAACCTCTTATGGTTTGTGTAAGTTTTTTTTTTTAATTCTTGAACATAATTTTTTTTAACTTTTTATTTTATTTTGGAGTATAGCCGATTAACAATGTTGTGGTAGTTTCAGGTGCACAGCAGAGGGACTCAGCCATTGATATACATATATCCATTCTCCCCCAAACTCCCCTCCCATCCAGGCTGCCATATAACATTGAGCAGAGTTCCCTGTGCTATACAGTAGGTCCTTGTTGGTTATTTAAATACAGCAGTGTGTACATGTCGATCCCAACCTCCCTGGCTATCCCTTCCCCACAGTAACCCTAAGTTCATTCTCTAAGTCTGTGAGTTTGTTTCTGTTTTACTTGAACATAAAGTTTTTAGAGTCTCATTTACTTTATTTCTCAGCATTTTTAAAAAGTATTTGTTTCCCCCACTTTCCATGACCTTTTCCAGCTCTTTCTACTAAAGTGTGTTTTTATATGTATGGTTGTTGTTGTTTATAATCTGTATTACAGAACCACGGGGGAAGTTGTATCAGGTGTTGTGAGTAAAGTGTTCAACCAACCCAAGGCCAAAGCCAAGGAGCTAGGCATTGAGATTTGTCTAATGTACATAGAGATTGAGAAAGGAGAGGCTGTGCAAGAAGAGCTCCTGAAAGGCCTGGACAATAAGAACCCCAAGATCATAGTGGCCTGTATAGAGACACTGAGGAAAGCCTTAAGGTAAAACCTTTTCTTTTTGCTTTAGTTCTGTTAACTAGAGTATCTCAATTGAGTTTGGGTTCCTGGTTTAAACAGAAATGAAAACTGTTGGGCTTGACTTGGCAGACCATACCAACCAGAAGAGTGACTTGGAAAAGCTAAAGCCATTCCTCAAGTGTGACACTTTGTATTCAGTAATTTTAGCCTTTAAGTGTGTTGCATAGTTATTTTATCTAAATCTCTTTCTTTCGTTTTTTTTTTAAATAAATTTATTTATTTATTTATTTTTGGCTGTGTTGGGTCTTTGTTGCTGCGTGCGGGCTTTCTCTAGTTGGCAGTGAGCGGGGGCTACTCTTCGTTGCAGTGTGTGGACTTCTCATTTCGGTGGCTTCTCTTGCTGCGGAGCACGGGCTCTAGGTGCGTGGGCTTCAGTAGTTGTGGCACATGGACTCAGTAGTTGTGGCTCGTGGGCTCTAGAGTGCAGGCTTGGTAGTTGTGGTGCACGGGCTTAGTTGCTCCACGGCACGTGGGATCTTCCTGGACCAGGGATCGAACCCGTGTCGCCTGCACTGGCAGGTGGATTCTTAACCACTGCGCCACCAGGGAAGTCCCTAAATCTCTTTCTAATGAAAATGAGCGGGGGATATTTCTGACCTTTTCTCAGATTATGAATTGACTTTTTCATGGAAAAGCACTCCTCAGGGTAAGGAGCTCTCTTTCTCTTGTTATCCTCAAGCATAAATTTATGTACTTTGAAATGTTGGCTGAAGCAAACCTTTGTTTAGGTGCTTTTTAAAATAAAATAGAAGCAAATGCTGTATGCCTTTAAACAGAAGCATAGCAACAGAAATAGAAAATAACTTTTACTCTTATGTAATAAGTTATTTTCAACCGTAGAATTAAGTGTTGTTTGGCAGTGAAGTTTTTCATGAATGGGATCTCTTTCAGGAACAAGTGGCTGTAATTTTCTATGGAAATCTGAATTAGACAAAACACTGGTTTGTTCTGATTTGGCAGTCCTTCTAATCTGATATCCTGTCCCCAATACTTCCACATGAGATACTTTAGAAAGCAGCTCTAGTGAAATCCTGAATGTATGACCTGTGGGTGTGAAGATCATCCCAACTCACCTCTCTTGTGGTTTTGTATATGACCTGCTTCTTGGAGAATATGCTTCCTTTGGTGTTTATCTTACATGAAAGTATCAAAATTCTTAAATTTTGTTAAACTGTCTTCAATTTATGTCAGTAAACTTTGTCTTTCACTTGGTTCATAATGTTCTTTTATAAAATTTGACTTTCACTTAGATTCTTTTGTGATAAAATTTTCCTCATCCTTAGCCTATTCTAGTATAGTAGGCATGTATTTTTATGAGTAGTAAATAGTGTGTTCATTCTGTTGTCTTAGAAATTTAGTGAATTGGCTGCATTGTCAAGATGGTGCTTGTCTTAATAGATCTGTTCTGTCCTTAGTAATGGATTTCTTAATAAAAATATATATTATACTATATTCTACCTTAAAATTAGAAGTTTCTAATCTGGAGTTCTGTAAACTCTGGCTATTTCATTTTTAAGCTGACTGGGAGAATAAGGGTAGAAAAAGGACAAGTTAGGTATATTGTCTTTTATGTCTTCCTTATAGATGTTGTTGTTTAGTCCCATCCCTGTATGGTTCTTTATTTGTCCTAAGGCATCTCAGAATCTATAGTAGAACTACTAAGATATCTCTCTGGGACCTTCAGGAACTGTTCAGTCCTTGGTTCCAGAGCTTCCTCAAGCTATCTATGTTAGTGGTAGCTTCAGGAGACCAAAAATGTTCTGTTGCCCCTAAAACAAGCTTTTAGAACTTTTTCCCCCCTATAGTAATAGGGGGGAAATAGTATAGTAATATGTGTAGTATCAAGATTAGGTTTTGTATTGTTAAGGTATCTATTTTCCATTTGGACCTGCTCCATCTGTTTGTTTTTTAAATATCTTTCAGAACTAGGCCAGAATAGTGAAATAAATAAACAAAAATCAGATGAAACAGTAGTAATGTAAAGGAAGATTAAGAGATCCCAAATGTTAGGTTCTTCAGACACTGTGATGAGTATTCCTAAACAGAATGGTTTATCGTTACTATAAGTTCTTATTTTTCCTTTAGTCTTAAAGGTCTGCTGAACCAAGTTAGAATGTTTTTTTTTCTATTAAAATAAAAGAGATTTTAAAGGAAATATTGAAGATCATCTAGTTTATTTTCATGCTATGATGGCTATATTTGAACTATTTACACAAACTGGTGTCTTGTTAAATATCACTTTCTAGGGAAAGTATTTTCAGTCTCCTTCTTTAACCTGTTAGAGTGTGTCAGTAGCTATTACTGAAACATTTTGTTGCATTTGTGTACATCAGATAATAGATAAATAGTATATATGGATCCTACTACAGAATGTCAGTCTTCTTTCATAACTGAATCTCTCTTGCTCCAGAATTTGTTATTCAGAAATGTTAGCAGTGAATCAGAAAGCTATATTTTTAAGTTGGGAACTTAAAAATATGATATGTGACAGATATATAATGTTAAATATACTGCCTTTTTATTTTATTTTTTTATAAATGTATTTATTTTTATTTTATTTTTGGCTGTGTTGGGTCTTTGTTGCTGCGTGCGGGCTTTATCTAGTTGCAGCGAACAGGGGCTCTCTTCGTTGGTGCGAGGGCTTCTCATTGTGGTGGCTTCTCTTGTTGCGGAGCACGGGCTCTAGGCGCGCGGGCTTCAGTAGTTGTGGCATGCGGGCTCAGTAGTTGTGGTGCACGGGCTTAGTTGCTCTGCGGCATGTGGGATCTTCCTGGACCAGGGCTCAGACCTGCGTCCCCTGCATTGGCAGGCAGATTCTTAACCATTGTGCCACCAAGGAAGTCCCTATACTGCCTTTTTAAAAGAAGTCAGAATGCAACTGTTTTCCCCATGGAAAACTGAAACAAAGAGAGATTTAAGTTGCCTGAAGTTATAGTGTGATAGCTTCGAGTCAGGAATGAAAGATACACTGCCAGGATTGGTGATCTATCAAGTGGACTGAATCCCCGTAATTACATAGAAGAGCTAATAAAAGCTTATTAAGGGACTTCCCTGGTGATCCAGTGGGTAAGACTCCGTGCTTCCAATGGAGGGAGCCTAGGTTCGAACTCTGGTTGGGGAACTAGATCCCGCATGCATGCCACAACTGAGTCCGCATATCGCAACTACGAAGTCCACATGCTGCAACTAAAGATCCTGCATGCGGCACCGAAGATCCCGCGTGCTGCAACTAAGACCCGGCGCAGGCTAAATAAATAAATAAATAAATAAGCAAGCTTATTAAAAGTAGATTTCATTCATCTAAATATTTATAAATTGATTTGTTTCTATTTTAAACTTTTTAATGTACATACATATATATTTAAGATGTTACACAAGTGTTGATCCATTTTAGATTTGAGTAATTCCTAGACTGGTTACCTAGAAAGTTTTTAAGTGGTAATATTATTTTGGGCTCTGGACATTAAATAATATTCTTGGAAGAATGGCATCTAAATACAGATGTTGTTATAAGTTCCTTTTTTCTTCTTCCCTAAAAAAACTCAACCTATATGTCTCTATTATATATAGATACAGAACTATGTTTGAGTGAATTCAGGCTAACACTTTACCCAAGCATATTGCATGGTGACAGTTTTTTTTCCAATTTTTACTTCTAGTGAATTTGGTTCCAAAATCATCTTACTGAAGCCAATTATCAAAGTGTTGCCAAAACTCTTTGAGTCTCGAGAGAAGGCTGTTCGAGATGAAGCTAAACTAATTGCTGTGGAGATTTATAGATGGATTCGAGATGCTCTGAGACCCCCATTACAAAGTATAAACTCTGTCCAGGTGAGACACAAAGTTTTTTGGTTGTCTTTGTATAAGGTTAATATGAAGATATTTCCTTCCTGTCACTGTTGTTGATATTCTGTCCTTACAAATAATTATTTTTCATTCTTAATTTTGAAATCAGTTTTTTCTGAGCATATACCTGTTTCTACTGTTACTATGTCCTCTCAAGTGAAATACTATGCATTCACTGATGCCAGTAGGTTAGTGTTGAATCTATAGCAGTTTATAAGATCCTTTTTTTTTTTAATTAATTACTTTATTTATTTATTTATTTATTTTTGGCTGTGTTGGGTCTTTGTTGAGGTGCACAGGCTTCTTATTGCAGTGGCTTCTCTTGTTGCGGAGCACGGGCTCTAGGCATACGGGCTTCAGTAGTTGTGGCACGCAGGCTCTAGAGCGCAGGCTCAGTAGTTGTGGCTCCGCAGCGTGTGGGATCTTCCCAGACCAGGGCTGGAACCTGTGTCCCCTGCATTGGCATGCGGATTCTTAACCACTATGCCACCAGGGAAGTCCTATAAGGTCCTTTTATAATACTGTTGGGTGGCAGGACTTAATATCTGTTTAGACAAAACGCATTCTACCTTTTATATTCCAGTTGGTTTTGGAGACATTATTTGTTGCAACTATATGTGAATTCATGAAATAATGAGAGTGTCTTAAAAAGTGGATTTTATTCTTCTAAGTTCTTAGTCATACATCTTCATCTTCAGTATAGTAGATATACATCAATTTGACTCATACTACAAAATGTGCACAATTTAAATTTAACTTTTCTTGTTTGCCTTATTAGAGCCACATAAATAAGAAATTGGGTTCTGATCTGTTAGTAAATATAAATATATTCTCTAATGGCAGAGATATAGATACGTTTTTAAAATATTTTATGATATTTGCAGTTGAAAGAACTAGAAGAAGAATGGGTCAAACTGCCAACTGGTGCTCCTAAACCAAGTAGGTTTTTGCGTTCCCAGCAAGAACTAGAAGCTAAATTGGAACAGCAACAGTCTGCTGGTGGAGATACTGAGGGAGGTAAGCCACTTTTCAACGCTGGTTTCTATAAAAATTAGCAAGAACTGGCCCTGCCACAGTAACCTGTGTTCACGAGGTACATTTTATAGGATTGCTGTTTAATGAAATACATAACAATCCTATGGTTTGTAGGATTAATAATTCTGATCCCTCCTGTATCAAGATTTCATCAGGGGTATGGAAGGACAGCTGATAACTGTTTAATAAGTAAAACTATTTCATTTTTTTTTTTTGGCCACACTGCATGGCATGCAGGATATTAGTTCCCCGACCAGGGATTGAACCCATGCCCACCCCCCGCATTGGAAGGCCGAGTCTTAACCACTGGACTGCCAGGGAAGTCCCCATTTCATCCATTTTTAAAGGTTGTTTTGTTTTGTTTTCCTCTTGGAAGGTGGTGACGATGGTGATGAGGTACCACAGATAGATGCTTATGAGCTTTTGGAAGCAGTAGAAATTCTTTCCAAACTTCCCAAAGACTTTTATGACAAAATTGTAAGTAATGGTAGACTTCTTTCATTTATTTCATTTTAAATAATTACTTGAATATAATTATAATTAGAGTGCTCTTCTGAGCCCTTTTCCTGGTGCACCCTCTTCCACCCTGTATCTTCCCTAATAAAGTGAGTCAGTTGTTTCTTCTCTGTTCCCATACTACTTTGTATATGTACCTACTTTAGTCCTTCTTTTTACTTCTTGCCAGAAACCTGAACATTATTCTTGACTTATATCTTTTCCTCATTGTCTGTTTGGTTTTTACCTTTAAATATCTCTCAAATTCATCCCCCTTTCTCCATCGCCAGGATTTCTTTCTCTACTCCGGGGTTACTTCTTTCCCCCACCCCCCAGCCCCAGGCTTCCTTGACCTTGGCACTGTTGACATTTTTTGCCAGATATTTCTTTGCTTGGGGGATTGCATGTGCATTGTTGCATGTTTAGCAGCATCACTGGCCTTTACCGATCAGATATTACTAATACCATTCCTCCAAGTCATGACAGTCAAAAATGTCTCCAGACTTTGCCAAATGTACCCCAAGAGACAAAATTATCCCCAATTGAGAAAGTTTTATCCCAACCATTACCATCAGCTCTTGCCTTGTATGCTGCTGTAGTCTTCTTACAAGATTCCCTGTCTGCTCTTGCCTCCTTCCCATCATATTTCACAATATAATTAGAGGTATCATTTTTGAAAATGGAAATCTTCCCATATTATTGCCTCATTAAAATCCTTTAGTGGCTTCCATGGGTTTTAAGATGATGTCTGAAATCATACTGTAGCCATTGAGGTGTGATTTATGGTGCCTTTGAGGTCCCCACTTACCTTCCAGCCACATCTCTAATTCCTCTCACTCTCCATGCTCCAGTCATACTGAATTTCTCCTGGTATCAAATGTGCCAAACTTTTTTCCCCCCTAAACTCTGGGCCTTAACATATGCTGTTCTTTCTGCCTATAACATTCTTCTCCCCCCACCCCCATTTACCTTATAATAACTCTTCATTGTCTAGATCCCACCTTAAGCATCACTTCTTGGGGGAGGTCTTACCTGAAAGCCTAAACTGGGTTAAGTCCTCTTGTTGTATTACCAAAGCAGCTTGTACTTCTCCTGTCACAGTCGTCATGACCTGATAGTTATTTATTGAAGATCATCCTGCCTCTGCTATCAGCTCCTTGAGTATCCTGTTATCTTCTGCTTAACAAATAAATATTTGATAAATTGAATTCAGTTGTAATCTCCTTCAGGGTGATGGGTTTGTCATCTTGTTTTTATCCCCAGTTCTCTCCAACAGTGGGTATTTGAATTCTAGTGAAGCATATTCTACTTCATGGCCACAAAACAAAAAATTAGCATTATACCTACAATCTGGAAAACTGATATCCAGGATTAGAACAGTATTGGTTGTTGGTTATATGTTTGTTCTTTTCTGGTCTTTCTAATGTTATCAATATGGAAGTTCCTCTCTCCTGTAGATGTGCCACTGTGAGATATGCTAGAAATGCTTTCTATTAATGTTTTCTATTTAACACTTGCTTAAAGTTTACCCAGAAAATGAGAAGGAAAAGTCTATGGCATTTCATTCTGTTTACTTATTGTAGAACATTAGGGTTATGAAATGTTACAAAAATACTTTTAATATATGAACAAAATTTTATGTATATGAACAAAACATTCTGATTGGCTACACAGTTTTGTAATTTTGATTTCTGACTAGCTTTAGAAAGTTTCTGAAAACAAAAAATATGTATCTTTGAATTAGTAGCATGCAAGAAATAGACTTTTATTTTGCGCTCTTATTTTCTGTTCTACAAGTGACTCATATTGTGTCTTGTAGGAGGCAAAAAAATGGCAAGAAAGAAAAGAAGCCCTGGAAGCTGTAGAAGTACTAGTGAAAAACCCGAAACTGGAAGCAGGCGATTATGCAGATTTAGTAAAAGCTTTGAAGAAGGTAAATGTGAGGAGTTTCAGCATTGGTATCCCAACAGCAGACCAGGCCATTGAGTTTTTCTTCATCAGTCAGTCTTTTTTTACCACAGTTGCATTACCATTTAGGGAACACTATTAATGGTTTTTGAATTATAGGCATACATTTTTTTAAGGGTTATTTAAAATGACTGTCTTAGGTTAGTTTAGAGGGATTGGTTTTCAGTCTTTGTTTATTATCACTTTGACTTTAAATATGCTATTTGGTAGCTTGTACAAATGTCAAGAAATAGAGAATCTTGCTGATCTAGAACCAGATATTGTAGTTTTATAATTCTACAGAATGAGTTTTTTAAATTGGCTCTATTTAATGGGACAGATATTAAATGCGAAGAGTGTTTTTCATTAGATAGCAAGGGATACCACCCTGTATTATATCAGCATGTAAAGTGCAGGATCTGGGGATATGTGGTCAGTTATAAAGCAGGTAAGTACTAAATAAGAAAGAAATATTTTAGAAACTACTCCTTTGTTATTGCTTAGGTCCAAACAAGTTGAATGCTGGGGTGGATATTTTTGTATGTACTGGCTGTATGTACTGGTAAATTTTTTAAAAATTTACTCATTTAATTTATTTATTTGTGGCTGCGTTGAGTCTTCGTTGTTGCGTGTGGGCTTTCTCTAGTTTGCGGCCAGTGGGGGCTACTCTTTGTTGCAGTGCACAGGATTCTCATTGCGGTGGCTTCTCTTGTTGTAGAGCGCAGGCTCTAGGCGCACGGGCTTCGGTAGTTGTGGCACACGGGCTCAGTAGTTGTGGCTCGCGGGCTCTAGAGCACAGGCTCAGCAGTTGTGGCACACAGGCTTAGTTGCTCCACAGCATGTGGGATCTTCCCAGACCAGGGCTCGAACCCGTGTCCCCTGCCTTGGCAGGCGGATTCTTAACCACTGCACCACCAGGGAAGTCCCTGAAGACATTTTCTTGAATATAGCAAGGATGAAAATGTTTTGTTTGCTTCTTCAGCCTGAAATTGCAGAGGATTAGCATGGTGGCGGGAGGAGGTTACTCTTTAATTATATGTATATATAAGAGTAATTCTCATTACTCATAGTACTTATGTTCTGTAAAGTCACCACAGACACTGAATTAGCAAATGCTGAACCATTGCTCCAAGGGAAGATACAGCGTTAAGGTCCTGCAACCCTCTGGTCACATTTTCATGAACCGATCAATGCATAACCTTGTTTTATTCTGTTTGAAGACATCTTATTCAGTATGTATTATTGATCCATTAACATTGAACTCACAGCCAACAGAAATATAACTCATGCCTGAACAAAGCCTACCTAACACATTTATTTTCTCCGAAAGGGACATCACAGCACTTTTGCACATAGGAACACCAGATGACACTTCAGCAATACACTTGGGGGTCATTTTAAACAGTGAAAGCACCAATCAAAAGCACAAAAATGCAAAAAAACATGGCACTAAATAGACTATGAAAAAGATACTTGGTTACAGTATGAGAGCTGAAAGAAGAAGGCAGAGTATTGCATCGTTCATCTCAGCTGGGAATGTGCACATCAGGCAACATAGATTTTTCCCAGCTCTGTGCTTGTCTGTGAGTGACCAGGAAAGTGCCTCAATTCTTGATTTGGGGCTTATAAGTTAATTTTAATGAGTAGATGAATTCCCAAATATGAAATCCATAAATAATGAGGATGGACCATATTTTCTCACAGTCAGCCTTCCTTTGCTTTCCTCTAAGTAGGATTTGGAGACAGGGATATTATTTGTCAAAATCGTTGTTCATCAGTCTTCCATCTTGAAGAGCCAAAGACCCAGGCAAGACTACAGTCATCTCTTGGTATCCCCGGTGGGGGGAGGGAGGTGTGTTCCAGGTGCTCCCACCTATACTAAATCTGCTCAAGTTCCTTGTATAAAAAGGCATAGTACAATGAATACTGTTGACCCTCCATATCTGCAGTTACAGAGAACTGACTGTAATTAAAAGGGAATTGCCCTAGGGAAAAGATTTCGCCAACCTGGAGCCTGGGAGGAAGAAGGAAGGGTAGAAGGTGGTAAGGGGAAGTGAGATTCTAGTGGCCTTGAAGAGAGCTTCAGTTTTCTGTAAGTTCTAGCATATAATTTTTATCAGGAATCTTATGGAAACATATATTGCACTGAATTCTCAATGGCTCAAATAAAAGCTTTTATTTTTCCCTATGTAATGATCAGGAATGTTAATTGGAATCAGGAATGTTAATAGTTGATGTTCTCTACATGCATTTTCTTAGGAATTAGCTTTTCAAATGAAGACTGTTCTGTGATTTCCATTGGCATTGTGACTATGAATATAAGCTCTCTCTGTATTCTATACAGAAAAGATTATGGATCTTTATATTTGGGTAGATATAGACAGTGGATTTCTGTGAGATCTTAGGGTAGCAGGAGGTACTTTCCCTCTTTACATGGTGGAGTGGGGGCAACCAAAGGCAACAAACAAGTATAAAGAAACTTAATTTTGTGGCTAAAATATTTAAAACAATGAAAAGTTAATGTCAATATAAATTAACATGAAACATGACATTTTGTGGGTTTTTTTGGTTTTTTGTTTGTTTGTTTTTTGTTTTTTTATTTTCGGCTGTTTTGGGTCTTCATTGCTGCGCACGGGCTTTCTCTAGTTGCAACGAGCAGGAGCTACTCTTCGTTGCGGTGTGTGTGCTTCTCATGGCGGTGGCTTCTCTTGTTGCAGAGCACAAGCTCTAGGAGCATGGGCTTTAGTAGTTGTGGCACACGGGCTTCAGTAGTTGTGGCTTGCAGGCTCTAAAGCGCAGGCTCAGTTGTTGTGGTGCATGGGCTTAGTTGCTCTGTGGCATGTGAGAGCTTCCCGGACCAGGGATCGAAGCCATGTCCCCTGCATTGGCAGGTGGATTCTTAACCACTGTGCCTCCAGGGAAGTCCCGACACTTTGTTTTGGTTTTTTAAATCAGTTTACTGTTTTTATGTTTTTTAATTTTTATTTATTTATATTTTGGCTGTGTTGAGTCTTCGTTGCTGTGCGTGGGCTTTCTCTAGTTGTGGTGAGTGGGGGCTACTCTTCGTTGCGACATGTGCTTCTCATTGCGGTGGCTTCTCTTGTTGTGGAGCATGGTCTCTAGGCACACGGGCTTCAGTAGTTGTAGCATGCGGGCTCAGTAGTTGTGGCACACGGGCTTAGTTGCTCCAAGGCATATGGGATCTTCCCAGACCAGGGTTCGAACTTGTGTCCCCTGCATTGGCAGGTGGGTTCTTAACCACTGTGCCACCAGGGAAGCCCTATATATATTCTTTTTCATATTCTTTTCCATTATGGTTTATCCCAGGAAATGGCATATAGTTTCCTGTGCTATACAGTAGGACCTTGTTGTTTATCCATCCTATATATACTAGTTTGCATCTACTAATCCCAAACTCCCAATCCTTCCTTCCCCCACCCCCTCTCCCCGCCATATTCATATTATATTCACCTATGTTGGTCTTTGTAGACCCATCCCTCTTCCCTCCGTAAATAGTTTCTTCTCTCTAGTGTCTATCAAGTAGTCTTACTAATTTCCCAATTTTACCCTTTAATGCATATAGTAAAAAACTATTCATTTTGAAATTCCTTATGATATTCCTGAAATTATTTCATAAACTGTCTTCTTCTGAGTTGTCACCTGACCTAGCGTATTTTGATGGCTTTCCTATTCTCACGGGTTATAGTTCTTTATAAGATTCCTTTTCTCCCTCCCTCCCACCCCTCAGATAGCTTCTTTGACTTTGTCAATTACCTATGGATATTGGTTGGTATATATTTTTTTCATCTTTAAGATGTGAGTTTTCAAGGTGTTTTATTATATAATCTCCATTGACTTTCTCTGTGTTATTAACACTTTTTCACTTGGTCTTTCTACATATTCTCCCTTAATTATTGCTTGTATTCATTATAGTTTTCTAAACATAATCATGATGGGTTTTGGGGGGTTTTTGGTTTGTTTGTTTGGTCAGCAGTGTTTTTGTTTTGATTACTGTTTAGTGGCTTACATTACTAGTTAAAGATAAATACTGATTATTACTTAAAATCACATTGTAGGCCTAGATTTATGGGAGAAGTGACAGCACTTTTAATTACAGAATATTTCCCATTATTTAGGTTAAATTAACATTGTGAGCTAAAGCTTTCTTTCCCAGCTCTAGAACAGAGTTGCTGAGTTTTTCCTCAACGCTGGAATAGAGTCCCCCCACATACACTGTTTTTCTTAAAAATAAACACTTTTCCATATTCCCCACTCCTGTTTTGTTTTTGTTTTTTGTTTGTTTGTTTGTTTTGGCCACACAGCACGGCATGCGGGATCTTAGGAACCCATGCCCCCTGCATTGGGAGTGCAGAGTCTTAACCATTGGACCACCAGGGAAGTCCCCCCACCACTCCCATTTCCCAGTTAAGAACAACTTGTTTAATCAAACTGAGATGTGTGACAGTGAGTGTTAACAGGCAGATATTGTAATAGATGCCTGGTTCATCGCTCACCAATAAATTCATACAATCTTTTACTATATCCTGAACTATAATAGGTTCACAAGATCCTCTTCAAAACTTTACATTAGGATCATCAGTGTCTGAGATTCAACTTCCACTGGTTATTGATCTAATGGTAACTTTAGAGGTAGTCTCTCTCTTTTTTTTTTTTTTTTTAATTAAGAATGTCTTCTTTTTTTTAATTCTATTTATTTATTTTTGGCTGCGTTGGGTCTTTGTTGCTGCACGCGGGCTTTCTCTAGTTGCAGCAATCGGGGGCTACTCTTCCTTGCGGTGCGCGGGCTTCTCATTGCGGTGGCTTCTCTTGTTGCAGAGCAC